>NC_031994.1:89710879-89722047 GCF_001879085.1 Nicotiana attenuata | reverse complement strand
CTTTTTTTTTTTTTTTTTGCATATTTTAAAATTCATGGTGTCTCCTATATGAGCCACCTGTTATTGAAAAATTTTGGGGACCTAAATCAAAGCTTTACTATCTCCTACATGAGCCACATGTCCACCCCTGATATTCTCAGTTAAATTTTATAGAGTCTCAATTAAGATAAAACAATAATCAGTGAATGTTTTATTTAGTTACCAATATAAATGAAGTCGGTTGAACAACACGTTCACAGAGCAGGATCTATAAATAATTGTTGATCATTAATCAGAGCTGCTCAACGGAACTTGCGGCTTAAAACTAATATATTAAAAGACCCTGAAATCCATATAATATTGAGACAAAAAAATCGACATGGCTTTATGTGACGACCCAAAGGGTCATCACCTATTTTCTTACTCATTCCGTGCTTCCGAGGCCTTGAAAACCTCATTTAGGGTTGCCTCGATTTGCATGCGCAGTCCGGGCGCGTAGCCGGAAAGCTTAAATATGAATTCTGTGAGAAAAATACTAACTCGGCGACCCAGAGATCGCGGAGTCCGCGCCCGTGCCGAAAGTGAAGAAGCTTTCCTCTCCTTTCAGTCGAGCAAATTTTGATATTAAAATAAATAAATTTGACTTCGGTCAATATTTTAGGTAAACGGACCCGGACCCGTGATTTGACGGGCCGGGAGGGTCCGTAGGAAAATATGGGACTTGGTCGTATGCCCGGAATCGAATTCCGAGGTCCCAAGCCCGAGAAATGAATTTTTGTGTGAAATTATTTTCTGGAATTAATTAAGGAAATTGGAAATGAAATTTGATTAGAAGACTATGGTATCGGGCCCGTATTTTGGTTCCGGCACCCGTTACAAGTCTTATATATGATTTAAGCACTTTCTGTAAAATTTGGTTGAAAACGGACGTCGTTTGACGTGTTTCGGACTTAAAATGGAAAAAAATTGATGTTTTATGAAATTTGGAAGAAATCATGGATTTTGGGGCTTAATTCGTTGCATATGATGTTATTTTGGCGATTTGACCGCACGGATAAGTCTGTAGGATGTTCTTGAGTTAGTGCATGTGTTTGGTTAGGAGCCCCGGCGGCTCAGGAGTGTTTCGGAGTGGTTTCAAACTTAGAAAAATTGCAGATTTGCTTCAGCTGTTGCAGACCCAGTTTCTTCTACGCGTTCGCATTGTTCCTCTCGCGTTCGCGATGCTCTAATTTTTTCTCCTTCGCGTTCGCGTCCCAGCCCTCGCGTTCGCGTAGGGTTATTTGACCCTGAGGGCTCAGTCTTCTTTTCCTCTTCGCGTTTGCATTCATATGACCGCGTTCGCGTAGCCTTGCATTGTTTCCTCATCGCGTTCGCGTGGCAGCCTACGCGTTCGCATAAAACAAATTTCGGAACCTCAGCCTTTTACTCTACGCGTTCGCATTCTCCAGCTCGCGAACGCGATGGTCTGTTCAAGCATACCCTTCGCGAATGCGACCGGCTTGTCGCGAACGCGAAGGGCAATTTCTCCCAGTTATATTTTTAATTCCAAAACAGAACAGTGACGGGATTTTTCATAAGTTCTCACGAGCTCCTTCTTCTCCAAGGTCCTTAGGCGTCCATTGAAGCTTCCTTTCACCAAAACTTCGTGGGTTAGTAATCCTTAACTCGTTTCCTTCATTTTTCATCAACATCTAATGAATTCCTAAGCCTAAAATATGTAATTTAGGGTAGAAATTGGGGGAAGTGGGTAGAGTTAGGGCTTTTTGATTTTTCTTGATTTAGACCTCGTTTTGGGGTCGAATTTGAAAACAAATTATATATTCGGGCTCGTGGGTGAATGGGGGATTTGATTTTGGTCCGAACCTCGTGTTTTGACCAAGCGGGCCCAGGGTCGATTTTTGAGTTTTTGGAAAAAATGATGGAAAAGCTATAATTAGGCATGGGGTTCGTATTGTTTAGCATTTATTGATGTATTGAAGTCATTATTGCATAGATTTGATTGATTTGGAGCCGAGTTCGAGAGGGAAAGCGGTTGTTGAGGATTGATTTGGTCGTGAAAGTTTGAGGTAAGTGTTCGGTCTAACCTTAGCTTGAGGGATTAGGAGTTGAGTCTTATTTGCTATTTGTTTTGTGTCGAGTAGACGTATAGGCATGGTGACGAGTATCTATACGTTGGTGTCGAGCATGATCGTGGGTCTTAAATTGATAATTCTTGTATTCTTAATGGATTCTATGTAAGCTTGATTAATGATTCTCGATACTGAGCAAGGATTTAGTTTATTTCCGTGGATTTTAGTTATGACTGAGTATTGGGATTAATTGGGTCAAGTGAAAGTGCATAAGATTGGTTATAGCTGACTCCTCTTGCCAGGATATTTGATTTGATATTTTGTTCCCATTCCGGGAAGTTATTATATTGTTGTTCCCTTACCGGGAAGATATTATATTGTTGTTCCCTTGCCGGGAAGTTATTATATTGTTGTTCCTTGCCGGGAAGATATTATATTGTTGTTCCCCTGCCGGGAAGTTATTATATTGTTGTCCCCCTAGCTGGGATTATTTTGTTATGTTGTGTTGGATTGAAGTGGGAGCGGGTGGTACGCCTACCACAAGATTGATGAAATGGGAGTGGGTGGTACGCGTACCACAAGATTGATGAAATGGGAGCGGGTGGTACGCCTACCACAAGATTGATGAAATAGGAGCGGGTGGTACGCCTACCGCAAGATTGATGAAATGGGAGCGGGTGGTATGCCTACCACAAGTGATCGATGAAATGGGAGCGGGTGGTACGCCTACCACAAGATTTTATAAAATGGGAGCGGGTGGTACGCCTACCACGAGTTGATGAAATGGGATCGGGTTGCACGCCTGCAACAAGATGAGCTGAACATGAAAATTTGTCTTTATTTCTTATTTCCGTGTTAGAAGCTAGACGGTAGATTTCTCCTCTATTATTCCTGATATTCTATTTATATCTGTTACCCCTGAAGCATGTTCCCTCCCTCAGTTTTAATTGTTTATTCCTGTTTGCCTCTTCGTTGTATTGTGTGTGTGTGTGTGTATATATATATATCTGCACAGGTTTATCTGGAGTCTGGTCCTAGCCTCGTCACTACCTCGCCAGGGTTAGGCCAGGCACTTACCAGCACATGGGGTCGGTTGTGCTGATGCTACACTTTGTGCTCTTTTGCACAGATCCAGGTGTCGGAGCAGCTTACGGTGCGCAGCAGTAGGCCAGGGAGCAGTCCTTCAGTCCACGAGACCCCGAGGTAGTCCTGCAGGCGTCCGCAGGCCCGACATCTCTTTCATCCCCTTTCTGCCCTGTTTCCCTTGTACCGAGACAGAGTTTTATCATTTTGTTTCAGACTTTGTATTTAGCATTCTTAGATGGTCCGTGAAATGTTGTGACACCAGGTGCTGGGTAGAGGCTTGTATTGATGTTTAGACGTTGTTGCTATATTTTCAGTTCTGACTTCCGCTATCTTTTATTAATCGCAGTATTTTAAATTGCTTATGCATCTATAATTTAAATTGTTTAATCATGGGTAAAACGAGTTAGGATGATGTTTGCGACTGTTCTTGGCTTGCCTAGCTTCCACGAGTAGGCGCCATCACGACTCCCGAGGGTGGGGATTCCGGGTCGTGACACTTTAATCTAGTGGTGAGAGAGCAATGTACAATATACAAAAATATAGCATTAAGTGAAAATGGTAAAATGGTTGAGCCTATTATTCATCGTGTTTTTAACCTCACGACACTTGTCTCGGGAATTTCTTAGTTAAAAAAGATAAGAAAAAAAGAACTTACTTTTTGATATGTGGATCAATCAAATGTGACAAAAAGTATTAGCTAATTTAGAGCCCGTTTGGATTGGCTTTAAAAAAGTGATTTTCAACCGAAATTGTTTTTAAGCAAAAATTAAGTTGGGCCCAACTTATTTCTTTTGGCTTGTTTTAAGTAGTTTCTAACTTATTTTAAGCACTTTTAACTTTGCCAAACACTTGAAAAAGCTAAAAGGAGCTTAAAAGTTGATTTGACCAGCTTAAAAGTCAATCCAACCACTATCTTAGATAATCTGAATTGAAATTAGAAAGTAAAATAGTGAAAAATATAAAAAAGGCTATATATAAAGAGAAAAAAAATTAGAATTGATGAGAAGATAAATAAATAATTTAATTTAGTGAGAGAAATATTTTATCATATTAACTCATTCAATCCTACCTCTACCAAATTTTAAAAAGATATTAAAATTAAAATAATTTTATCAATAATTGTATAATATTAATCACATATATTATAAAGGCCAAATATATACATGGCCCCTTATACTTGTTTGACATTTTCATTTAAACACTTCGGGCTAGTACCTATTGAACACCTAAACTTCTTCAAGTGTGTACCGATTAGACACATTTAGTTGACACATCCAAAATATGAAACGTGTGCATTGCACACGCGGCCGACCAATGAGACAATTGCATATGAATTATATTCCAAATAATAAGGAAAACAGAAGTATGTGGGAAAAAAGCCCTCTTCCTCAACCCCTCCCCCCCCCACCCCCAACCCCCAAAAACTATTTTTCTCTCTTCCGATATTTTCTTTCAATTTCTCTGTAACTTTTATTAAAATCCTTAAAAATCAGTTGCTATGGTGTAAAAATGGGATTCTTGAGCAAAAGAGGAATAGAATTGATATAGAAAAGATTTTGTACAATCATCGTTGACCCAGAAGGAAACTCCATTAATGGAGAAAAAATAATGCTTACAAAATCTGGTGAAGAGGATAAAGATATAAGAAAAATGCCGAAGCTTGCATATGTGCCAAAATGCTTACTTTAATTTCACAATGCAACCCCAACAAAGCCACACTGCATAAAAATGTAAATAGCCAAGCTCGTATGTTGTTTGTTACCAATTAAAAAGTTTGATGGCCCTTCGATTGCAACCCGTGACGACCCGACCCGACGTCACGTGAGTTACCCCTTCGTTTTTCCCATTTTCAGCTCCTTTATGCTTCATTATCCGTATCTTATGTGATCAAGCTGGTTTGGGGAGGTTTTGGTAGGAAATGAGACACTTAGTCTCTTTAAGGAAGGTTTGGTTTGGAAAAGTCAACTGGATATTGACTTACGAGTTAGAGGGCTCGGATGTGATTTCCGGTGGTTCGGTTAGCTTCGGGAGATGATTTCTGACTTAGGAGCGTGATTGGAGGTGATTTTGGAGGTCCGGTGTAGAATTAGGCTTGAATTGACGAAGTTAGTATTTTGGCGAATTCCGGTTGATAGGTGAGATTTTGATCCGAGGGTCGGAATGGAATTCCAAGAGTAGTTGTAGCTTCGTTTAGGTGATTTGAGATGTGTGTGCAAAATTTCAGGTCATTCGAAGGTGTTTTGGTTGGGTTTTTTTGATCGAATGTGTGTTTCGGAAGTTTTGGAAGAACTTAGGCTTGAATCCGATGTAATTTGATGGTTTTGGTGTTGTTTGAGGTGTTTTGATGATTGGAGCAAGTTTGAATAATGTTTTAGGATGGGTTGGCACTTTTGGTTGAGGTCCCGGGGGCCTCGGGGTGATTTCGGATGGCTATCGGGATGAATTTTTGGACTTGTGTATTGCAGAAATTTCTGGTTCTGGTATTTCCGCATCTGCGGAATTGGGACCGCAGATGCGGTCTCGCAGATGCGGGAAGGAGGACCGCAGGTGCGAGTTTTCTTGGAAGGTTGGTTTTTTGCAGATACAGGCGTGGAGCCGCATCTGCGGTGTCTCAGATGCGGCGATGGCATCGCAGATGCGGATTTTAGGCATGTGGGAATTCCTGCAGAAGCGGATGGTAGCCGCAGATGCGGAAGCCACAGATGCGGATTTGCGGCCGCAGAAGCGGTCTTGGCTTAAGTGAATGGCCGCATAAGCGAAAGAATTTCCGCAGAAGCGGAAACCTCAGATGCGATGCTTGGATCGCAGATACGAAAAATGTCTGGGCAGAAGGGTTTTAAAGTTTCATTTTGTTCCGCGAGCTAAGCTATTGTTCCACCATTTTTAAGCATCCTTGAGAGCTTTTGGACGGGAATTGAAGGGGATTTCGACTGGGATTGATTGGAGGTGAGTTTTATGAACTAAAAACATGATTTAATTGTAGAATCAACCTAGAAATTCATGAAAATTTATCAAAAAGGGGGAAAGAACTAGGGCTTGAGTTTCAAAATTTCAAATTGGGTTTTGAAGGGTCATTTGAGCTCGGATTTGGGAATTCTTGGTATGTATAGACTCGTGGCGAGATAAGGAATCCGTTGATGTAAAATTTTTTAAAATTCGAGAAGTGGGCCCGGGGCTCGGGTTTTGCAAATTTCGTAATTTTCGATGTTTTTCGATTCTTTCCGATTGGGTTATGTTCCCTTAGCCTATTGTGACGTATTCGTTGTGGTTTTGGTCAGATTTGACGCGCGAGGAGGCCGATTTGCGAGGCAAGGGCATAGCGAGCTAGGATTTTGGCCGGCTTGAGGTGAGTAATGATAGTAAATGATATCCTGAGGGTTTGAAACCCCGGATTTGCACAACGTAGTGCTATATTGAGGTGAAACACGCGCTTAACGACGAGCGCGGGGTTGTTTACTACTGGGGATTGTGACTTGGTCCGCCCCGATTGATATTTTTACCGCGTATTTGACTGAGATGTGATTGTTATCAACGTGACTTGGGCTTATTGCCATATTTTTTGGGCTTCATGCTGACTACTTGAATCCTTCGTGGGCTTTTATCACCGTTTCCTCACTATTTTGATATATTACTTAAGCTCAGTCATGTTGATTAATACTGTTTTACAAACTCAGCCAATTTTAATTGAATTTTTGAGATTTAAATGATATTTCCAATGTTGTTTGGGCTGAGCACTACTATTTTACTGATGCCGAGGGGCTTGTGATGATTTCTGGACTGAGTGAGGCCGAGGGCCATATGTGAGGATATGTTGAGTGATATGAGGCCGAGGGCCTGAGATACATTTATATGCCACGAGGTGGCTTGAGTGACATGAGGAGGCTTTCAGGCCTTGTGAGTGATGTGAGGAGGCTTTTAGGCCTTATGAGTGATGTGAGAAGGCTTTCAGGCCTTATGTTGATATAACGCTTGGGCCGTAAGGGGCCCCTCCGGAGTCTGCACACCCAGAGTAAGCGCGGGTACCCATATGATCTGAGAGTGAGCCCGAGGGGCTAATATTATGCTGAGTGACTGAGAGTGAGCCCGAGGGGCTGATGCTATGCTGAGTGTCTGATACTGGGCCCGAGGGGCAGATTTCTACTCACTATTTACTTGTTGTTTTACCTGATTTACTTATTTTTAAAAAGAGATTTCATTTGACTCTTTACTGTTTTACGGCTTGAGTGATTTACTGCCTGATATAGAATTGCCTTGTGCACTTATGTGTTTTCATGCCATCGGTTATTATTTATTGTTATTACTCACTGGGTCGGAGTACTCACATTACTCCCTGCACCATGTGTGCAGATTCAGGCATAGCAGAGTTCGCACCCGAGCACTGATTCCTTCCAGACCAGGCAGCGAGTTGGAGTTACGAGGTAGTTGTTGACGTCCGCAGCCCCTTGTCTCCCTTATCCTCTATCATTTATGTTTCTCTTCAGACTATTGTATCAGATATCATACTTTGTAGACTTATAGCAAACTCTGTAGTAGCTCATAACTTGTGACACCCCGGTTTGGGCTGTGTCGGGATGGTTTCCCTTGTTATTATCGTTGGTTCCGCAATATTGGCTATAGTAAGCATGTTTTAGACTTGTTAATGTTAACTATTGTTTTAAAAGAGGTGTTTGCGTTGTTCTGGCTGGCCTTGTCTTCACGAGAGGCGCCATCACGGCCGGGGTCGGGAATTGGGTCGTGACAAGTTGGTATCAGAGCCTAGGTTACTAGGTCTCGCGAGTCATGAGCTGACTTAGTAGAGTCTCGCGGATTGGTACGGAGACGTCTATACTTATCCTCGGGAGGCTGCAGAACCTTTAGGAAAACTTCACATTCTTGAAATTCTTGTCGTGCGAACTTGTTGATCCGAGTACTAAATCTCTCTTTATTCTATCCTGTGACGACCCAAAGGGTCATCACCGGATTTCTCTCTTTTCCGTGCTTCCGAGGCCTTGAAAACCTCATTTCTGCTTGCCTCGATTTGCGTGCGCTGTCCGGGCGCGTAGCCGGAAAGCTTATATGTTAAGTTCTGTGAAAAATTTCAAAATGAGGCTTTAAAATGATTAAAGTTGACTTTGGTCAACATTTTTGGTAAACGGACCCGGACACGTAATTTGACGGTCCCGGAGGGTCCGTAGAAAAATATGAGACTCGGGCATATGCCCGGAGTCGAATTTCGAGGTCGAGAGTCCGAGAAATGAATTTTTCTGTGAAATTGTTTTTCTGAAATTATTAAGGAAAATGGAAATGAAAATTGATTAAAAGACTATGGTATCGGGCTCGTATTTTGGTTCCGATGCCCGGTACAAGTCTTAAATATGTGTTAAGCGCTTTCTGTAAAGTTTGGTTGAAATCGGGTGTCATTTGACGTGTTTCGGACCTAAATATCTAAAGTTAGAAGTTTAAGAAGTTTGAAATGAAAATGATGATTTTGAGGTTGGATTCATTGATTTTGATGTTATTTTGGCGATTTGATCGCTCGACTAAGTTCGTAGGATGTTATTGAGTTAGTGTGTGTGTTTGGTTGGGAGCCCCGAGGGCTCGGGAGTGATTCGGAGGTGGTTCGGGGTAGTTTTACACTTAGAAAACATAGCAGATTTCCTGCAATTTTTGCACAGCAAATCCCTTCTTCGCGTTCGCGTTCCAGTCACGCGTTCGCGAAGCTTCAGTGGTCCCTCTTCATCGCGTTTGCGGACAATACCCCGCGTCCGCATAGCCCAGGCTTCCCCTTCACCGCGTTCGCGAGTCCTCTCTCGCGTTCGCGTACTAGCCAGTCCCAGACCCCAGCCCCTTCTTCTACGCGTTCGCGATTAGCACATCGCGTTCGCGATGCCTTAAACCATCCACCCTTCGCGAACGCGTCCTCATTCACGCAAACGCGAAGGGTATTTTTGCCCAGCGAATTTTTAAGTTCAAAACAGAATCAGTAGCTCGGGATTTAGCCATTTCTTCACACGAGCTCCTCTCTCTAACACTCCATAGGCGATTTTGAAGAGCTTCTTTCTCCATAGCCTCTTAGGTAAGTGTTCTTAACTTCTTTCCCTCTTAATTTCTTCCACTAATCACTAATTTCCTAGCCCTAAATCATGAATTCAAAGTAGAAAATGGGGGTTTTGGGTAGAGTTAGGGCTTTGGGGATTTTGGGTGATTCAACCTCAATTTGGGGTCGAATCTTGAAATAAATTATATATTTGAACTCGTGGGGTTATGGGTGATCGGATTTTGGTCCAAGCCTCGAGTTTGGACCATGTGAGTCCGGGGTCGAATTTTGGTGTTTTTGGAAGAATGATAGGAATTTCATTTCTAGGCTATGGGATTATGTTGTTGGGCCCTAATTGATATTATTGTATTAATTATGCCTAGATATCATTGTTTCGGAGTCGGATTGTAGAGGAAAGGCGGTATTTGAGGATTGATTGCTATTCTTTGGACCGAGGTAAGTGTTTGTTCTAACTTTGGTTAGAGGGAATGGGATTAGGATATTATTTTCTAATTGCTAAATGAAGAGTACGGTGTATAGGTATGGTGACGGTTATCTATACACCGGAGTCTAGCATGACCGTGGGTCTTAACTGTGTTTGAACCGGACTTTGTGAAACATCTTTCTTGTTTGATTGCTAAGTTTCCTATAATGTGAAAGGTTGAGGAGGAATTGCGATTGGTATATTATTGGATCGTTGTCTCGAACTAGAATTCGATAATTGAGAAAGAAGTGATTAAAAGAGAAAGTGTTGTGACTTTTCCCTTGCCGGGACACGTAGTCTATTATTGTTGTTGCTCCCTTGCCGGAATATTTGGGCTGTTAGTTGCACCCTTGCCGGGTTAAACCGTTATGTTGTTGAATTCCCCCTAATGGGGCCTCCTTTAGAAAGATTATATGTATATTTATTATGAAATGGGATCGTGTGGCACGCCGACCACTTATATATATTATGAAATGGGATCGTGTGGCACGCCGACCACTTATATATATTATGAAATGGGATCGTGTGGCAGGCCGACCACTTATATATTATGAAATGGGATCGTGTGGCACGCCGTCCACTTATGAATTAAGAAATGGGATCGTGTGGCGCGCCGACCACTTATATATGAGCTGTGGTATTGAGATAGTTTCGTCGTTATATCCGTTGATCTGTATTCACTGTATTTTCCCCGAGCATGCCCCCTTCCCCTTTTTAGTTGATGTTCTCTGTTGTTATTTCCGTTGCCTTTGTGTATATATATCTGCACAGGTTGTTTTTGGTAGGTCCTGTCTATCCTCGTCACTACTTCGCCGGGGTTAGGCCAGGCACTTACCAGCACATGGGGTCGGTTGTGCTGATGCTTCACTTCTGTGCTTTTGCACAGATCATAGTACCGGAGCAGGAGCTTTTGGACAGCAGTAGGAGCGTTGGGAGCTTACTTCAGTCCGGAGATTTTCGAGGTAGCCTTGCTGGTGTCCGCATGGCCTGGAGTCTCTCTTATCTTTGTCTTTCGTTTGATTTCCCTTGTATCGGATCAGACAGTACTGTATTCTTATTCAGACTTTGTATTTAGCATTCAGTAGAAGTTCGTGAGTTAGTGACACCAGATTTGGGTAGAGGTGTATTTGAATTTCCGCACTTGGTTTCAGTTATTTATGTTTCGAGACTTTCGCTTTTATATTAATTGCCTCGTTCTTCTTTATACCGTTAATGATGTTGAGAGAAGTGTTAAACTAATTGGCTTGCCTAGCTCCTATTAGTAGGCGCCATCACGACTCCCGAGGGTGGAAAATCCGGGTCGTGACAAGTTGGTATCAGAGCACTAGGTTACAAAGGGTTACAACTCATGGACAACCTCGGTAGAGTCTGAGGGATCGGTACGGAGACGTCTGTATTTATCCCCCAGAGGCTACGGAGTTAGGGAAAGTTTCACTTTTGTTCTTTTTTGTCGTGCGATTCTGTTTCTCAAATACTGATTGTCTTTCTACTCTGTTCTTTCGCAGATGGCGAGAACACATGCTTCCTCTTCTAC
>NC_031994.1:89675372-89708590 GCF_001879085.1 Nicotiana attenuata | reverse complement strand
ATATAGCTCGAGAGATTGAGGCGGTTCGCCATCAGGATTGAGAGGAGAGGGAGGCCAAGAGGCCTCGAGGTTCTGGCAGTTATAATGGCACTCCTTCGAGGGGCTAGTTCCAGCATGGTAGGGGTTGCTCTTTCAGGCCCGCTCAGTCGGCTCGTCCCGAGTATCGTGGTGCATCTTCAAGTCATGGTTATCATTGTTCTCAGCAGGGTCAGCCTTCACTCAGCGCTCTTCCAGCATAGAGTTCATCTCGTGCCCCGTCTGTTCAGGGTTTTTCTAGAACGAGTGCGTCAGCTAGTCACTCCGGCGCGAGGGGTTCCCTTCAGTCCCATTCTCCAGCACCTGGGAGTTGTTATGAGTGTGGAGAGTTTGGGCATATGTGGAGGCAGTGTCCTCGTCATGCTGCTAGCTCATCTCAGCAGAGGGGTCATCCCTCGTCTTCTGGTCCAGTTTCTTCAGCACCTGCCCAGCCAGCTAGGGGTGAGGTTCAGGCAGCCAGCGGTCGCCCCAGAGGTGGAGGTCGATCAGGTGGTGGTCAGGCTCGTTTTTATGCTCTTCCTAGGCAGGACAGATGCCATTGCTTCAAATGCTGTCATTACAGGTATTGTTTAAGTCTGCTACAGAGATGCCTCAGTCTTATTTGATCCAGGTTCCACCTATTCTTATGTGTCCTCATATTTTGCTCATCATTTGGGTACGTCCCGAGAGTGTCTTGCTTTACCTGTTCATGTATCTACCCCGGTGGGCGATACTATCGTTGTAGACCATGTGTATCGGTCATGTTTGGTGACTATTGGGGGTCTGGAGACCCGAGTTGATCTATTGCTATTGAGCATGGTGGATTTTGATGTTATTTTGGGCATGGACTGGTTATCTCCGTGTCATACTATTCTAGACTGTCATGCTAAGACAGTCACTTTGGCTATACCGGGTGTACCAAGGATCGAGTGGCGTGGTGTGACTGATTATGTTCCTAGCAGGGTGATTTCATTCTTAAAGGCCCAGCGTGTGGTTGGGAAGGGTTGCCTTTCATATTTGGCGTTTGGGAGAGATGTTGGAGCCGAGACTCCTAGCATTGATTCTGTTCCAGTTGTGAGGGAGTTTCCCGACGTATTTCCTGCAGACCTGCCGGGCATGCTGCCGGACAGGGGATATTGATTTTGGTATTGACCTGGTGCCAGGCACTCAGCCTATTTCCATTCCGCCATATTGCATGGCACCAGCGGAGTTGAAAGAATTGAAGGATCAGCTTCAGGAACTCCTAGATAAGGGGTTCATTCGGCCTAATGTGTCACCGTGGGGTGCACCGGTTCTGTTTGTGAAGAAGAAGGAAGGCAGCATGAGAATGTGCATTGACTACAAGCAATTGAACAAAGTAACAGTGAAGAACAAGTATCCCCTACCTCGCATTGATGATTTATTTGACCAACTTCAGGGAGCGAGGGTGTTCTCCAAGATTTATCTCCGTTCGGTCTACCACCAGTTGAAGATCAGGGATTCAGATATTATTAAGACTGCTTTCAGGACTAGATATGGGCACTATGAGTTTTTTGTTATGTCTTTTGGGCTGACTAATGCCCCAGCAGCGTTCATGCATTTGATGAACAGTGTATTTCGGCCTTATCTGGATTCGTTTGTTATTATTTTTATTGATGATATTCTGGTGTACTCGCGTAGTCAGGAGGAGCATGCGCAGCATTTGCGAGTTGTATTGCAGAGATTGAGGGAGGAGAAGCTTTATGCAAAGTTCTCCAAGTGTGAGTTCTGGCTCAGTTCAGTGGCTTTCTTGGGGCATGTGGTGTCCAGCGAGGGTATTCAGGTCGACCCGAAGAAGATAGAGGCGGTTCAGAGTTGGCCTAGATCGACTTCAGCCACAGAGATTCGTAGTTTCTTTAGTTTGGCAAGTTACTACCGCCGGTTTGTTTAGGGATTTTCCTCTATTGCATCGCCCTTGACCAAGTTGACTCAGAAGGGTGCTCCATTTGTATGGTCGGACGAGTGCGAGGAGAGCTTTCAGAAGCTCAAGACAGCTTTGACCACAGCTCCAGTATTGGTTTTGCCATCAGCTTCAGGTTCTTATACTCTATATTGTGATGCTTCAAGAGTTGGGATTGGATGTGTATTGATGCAGGAGGGTAGAGTTATTGCTTATGTTTCTCGTCAGTTGAAGCCCCACGAGAAGAACTACCCTGCTCATGAATTGGAGTTGGCTGCTATAGTTCATGCCTTGAAGATTTGGAGGCACTACTTGTATGGTGTATCTTGTGAGGTGTTCACCGATCATCGCAGTCTTCAGCATTTGTTCAAGCAAAAGGATCTTAATTTGAGGCAGCGGAGGTGGCTAGAGTTACTTAAGGATTATGATATTACCATTCTGTATCACCCGGGGAAGGCCAATGTAGTGGCCGATGCTTTGAGCCGAAAGGCAGCTAGTATGGGGAGTTTGGCGTATATTCCAGTTGGGGAGAGGCCCTTTGCAGTTGATGTCCAAGCCTTGGCCAATCGGTTGGTGAGACTAGATATTTCGAAGCCTAGTCGGGTGTTGGCTTGTGTGGTTTCTCGGTCTTCCTTATATGATTGCATCAGAGAGCGCCAGTATGATGATCCGCATTTGCTTGTCCTCAAGGACAGGATGCAGCATGATCATGCCAGAGATGTGACCATCAGTGATGATGGCGTGTTGAGGATGCAGGACCGGATTTGCGTGCCCAATGTGGATGGGCTTCAGGAGTTGATATTGGAGGAGGCACATATCTCGTGGTATTCCATTCATCCGGGTGCCGCGAAGATGTATCAGGATTTGAGGCAGCACTATTGGTGGAGAAGAATGAAGAAAGACATTATGGGATTTGTGGCTCGGTGTCTCAACTGTCAGCAGGTGACATATGATCATCAGAGACCGGGTGGCGTACTTCAGCGGATGATTATTCCCGAGTGGAAGTGGGAGAGAGTCACTATGGATTTTGTGAGTGGTCTTCCTCGGACTTTGAAGAAGTTTGTTTCGATTTGGGTGATTGTGGATCGGCTGACCAAGTCCGCGCACTTCATTCCGGTATGTACTACCTATTCTTCGGAGCGGCTGGTAGGGATCTTTATCCGGGAGATTGTTCGATTGCATGGTGTTCCAGTGTCTATTATCTCAGATAGAGGTACTCAGTTTACTTCTCAGTTCTGGAGGACTTTTCAGCGAGAGTTGGGTACACAGGTGGAGTTGAGTACAACATTTCATCCTCAGACGGATGGGCAGTCCGAGCGTACTATTCAGATATTGGAGGACATGTTGCGTGCTTGTGTTATTGATTTTGGAGGTTCTTGGGACGAGTTTTTGCCGCTTGCAGAGTTTGCCTACAACAACAGCTATCAGTCGAGCATTCAGATGGCTCCGTATGAGGCATTGTGTGGGAGGCGGTGTAGGTCTCCAGTTGGTTGGTTCAAGCTTGGCGAGGCTAGGCTATTGGGGACATAGTTGGTTCAGGATGCTTTAGAGAAGGTGAAGCTGATTCAGGAGAGGCTTCGTACAGCACAGTCGCGTCAGAAGAGTTATGTGGATCGGAAGGTTCGAGATGTGTCTTATATGGTTGGTGAGAAGGTCTTGCTGAAGGTTTCGCCCATGAAGGGTGTTATGCGGTTTGGAAAGAAAGGGAAGTTGAGTCCGCGGTTTATTGGGCCTTTTAAGGTACTTAGGAGGATTGGAGAGGTGGCCTACATGCTTGCCTTGCCACCCAGTTTGTCAGGCGTGCATCCGGTATTTCATGTTTCTATGCTTCAAAAGTATGTTGGGGACCCGTCCCATGTATTGGACTTCAGCACGGTTCAGTTGGATGATGATTTGACCTATGATGTGGAGCCAGTGGCTATTTTGGGTCGTCAGGTTCGAAAGTTGAGATCAAAGGATATAGCTTCGGTGAAAGTGCAGTGGAGAGGTCGGCCCGTGGAGGAGGCTACCTGGGAGACCGAGCGGGAGATGCGGAGCCGATATCCTCACCTGTTTGATGCTTCAGGTATGTTTTTTGACCCGCTCGAGGACGAGCGTTTGTTTTAGTTGGGGAGGATGTGACGACCTGACCCGCCGTCTCATGAGTTACCGCTTCATTTTCCCCATTTTCAACTTCTTTATGCTTCATTATCCATATCTTATGTGATCGAGTTGGTTTGGAGAGGTTTTGGTAGGAAATGAGACACTTAGTCTCTTTAAGGAAGGTTTGTTTGGAAAAGTCAACCGGATGTTGACTTATGAGTTGGGGGGCTTGGATGTGATTTCCGGTGATTTGGTTAGCTTCGGGGGATGATTTGTGACTTAGGAGCGTGATCGGAAGTGATTTCGGAGGTCTGGTGTAGAATTAGGCTTGAATTGGCGAAGTTAGTATTTTGGCGAATTCCGGTTGATAGGTGAGATTTTGATCCGAGGGTCGGAATGGAATTCCGAGAGTTGCTGTAGCTTCGTTAGGTGATTTGGGATGCGAGTGCAAAATTTCAGGTCATTCGGAGGTGTTTTGGTTGGGTTTTTGATCGAATGTGTGTTTCGGAATTTTTAGAAGAACTTAGGCTTGAATCCGATGTAATTTAATGATTTTGGTGTTATCTGATGTGTTTTGATGATTGGAACGAGTTTGGGTGATGTTTTAGGATGGGTTGGCACTTTTGGTTGAGGTCCCGGGGGCCTCGGGGTGATTTCTGATGGCTAACAGGGAATTTTTGAGCCTTGTGTTGTTGCAGAAATTTGCTGGTTCTGGTATTTCCGCATCTGCGGAATTGGGACCGCAGATGCGGGAAGGAGGTCGCAGGTGCGAGTTTTCTTGGAAGGTTGGGTTTTTGCAGATGCGGGCGTGGAGCCGCATCTGCGGTGCCGCAGATGCGGCGATGGTATCGCAGATGCGGATTTTAGGCATGTGGGAATTTCCGCAGAAGCGGATGGTAGCCGCAGATGCGGAAGCCGCAGATGCGGATTTGCGACCGCAGAAGCGGTCTTGGCTTAAGTGAATGGCCGCAGAAGCGGAAACCGCAGATGCGGTGCTTGGATCGCAGATGCGAAAAATGTCAGGGCAGAAGGGTTTTAAAGTTTCATTTTGTTCCGCGAGCTAAGCTATTGTTCCACCATTTTTGAGCATCCTTGAGAGCTTTTGGACGGGAATTGAAGGGGATTTCGACAGGGATTGATTGGAGTGAGTTTTATGAACTAAAAACATGATTTAATTGTAGAATCAACCTAGAAATTCATGAAAATTTATCAAAAAGGGGGAAAGAACTAGGGCTTGAGTTTCGAAATTTCAAATTGGGTTTTGAAGTGTCATTTGAGCTCGGATTTGGGAGTTCTTGGTATGTATAGACTCGTGGCGAGATAAGGAATCCGTTGATGTAATATTTTCTAAAATTCGAGAAGTGGGCCCGGGGCTCGGGTTTTGCAAATTTCGTGATTTTCGATGTTTTTCGATTCTTTCCGATTGGGTTATGTTCCCTTAGCCTATTGTGACGTATTCGTTGTGGTTTTAGTCAGATTCGACGCGCGAGGAGGCCGATTTTGAGGCAAGGGCATAGCGAGCTAGGATTTTGGCCGGCTTGAGGTGAGTAATGATAGTAAATGATATCCTGAGGGTTTGAAACCCCGGATTTGCATAACGTAGTGCTATATTAAGGTGAAAGACGAGCTTAACGACGAGCGCGGGGTTGTTTACTACTGGGGATTGTGACTTGGTCCGCCCCATTGATATTTTTACCGCGTATTTGACTGAGATGTGTTTGTTATCAACGTGATTTGGGCTTATTGCCATATTTTTTGGGCTTCATGCTGACTACTTGAATCCTTCGTGGGCTTTTATCAACGTTTCCTCACTATTTTGATATATTACTTGAGCTCAGTCCTCTTGATTAATACTGTTTTACAAACTCAGCCACTTTTAATTGAATTTTTGAGATTTAAATGATATTTCCAATGTTGTTTGGGCTGAGCACTACTGTTTTACTGATGCCGAGGGGCTTGTGATGATTTCTGGACTGAGTGAGGCCGAGGGCCATATGTGAGGATATGCTGAGTGATATGAGGCCGAGGGCCTGATATAGATTTATATGCCACGAGGTGGCTTGAGTGACGTGAGGAGGCTTTTAGGCCTTGTGAGTGATGTGAGGAGGCTTTCAGGCCTTATGAGTGATGTGAGAAGGCTTTCAGGCCTTATGTTGATATAGCGCTTGGGCCGTAAGGGGCCCCTCCGGAGTCTGCACACCCACAGTGAGTGCGGGTACCCATCTGATCTGAGAGTGAGCCCGAGGGGCTGATATTATGCTGAGTGACTGAGAGTGAGCCCGAGGGGCTGATGCTATGCTGAGTGACTGATACTGGGCCCGAGGGGCAGATTTCTACTCACTATTTACTTGTTGTTTTACCTGATTTACCTGTTTTTAAAAAGAGATTTCATTTGACTCTTTACTGTTTTACGACTTGAGTGATTTACTGCCTGATATAGAATTGCCTTGTGCACTTATGTGTTGTCATGCCTTCGGTTATTATTTATTGTTATTACTCACTAGGTCGGAGTACTCACATTACTCCCTGCACCATGTGCGCAGATTTAGGCATAGCAGAGTCCGCACCTGAGCACTGATTCCTTCCAGACCAGGCAGCGAGTTGGAGTTACGAGGTAGCTGTTGACGTCCGCAGCCCCTTGTCTCCCTTATCCTCTATCATTTATGTTTCTCTTCAGACTATTGTATCAGATATCATACTTTGTAGACTTATAGCAAACTCTGTAGTAGCTCATGACTTTTGACACCCGGGTTTGGGCTGTGTCGGGATGGTTTCCCTTGTTATTATCGCTGTTTCCGCAATATTGGCTATAGTAAGCATGTTTTAGACTTGTTAATGTTAACTAATGTTTTAAAAGAGGTGTTTCCGTTGTTCTGGCTGGCCTTGTCTTCACGAGAGGCGCCATCACGGCCGGGGTCGGGAATTGGGTCGTGACACAACCGCTAGTTGTCCTGATTTTCAATAAGTTTTTGCTTATTCTACTGATACGTTAAATATCTCACCAACTCTAATAAAAATGCAAAATTTTCTAATTTACCGGTTTAAACGAGCATTTCTATTATCAAGTTACAACAAAAATTGCAGTTGATTATGGTGATGTTGGAACTGGGTGGAGATTGAAGAAACCAAATGAGATTTTTTGGAAGTTAACTTCTTGGTGGTGATGTTTTGGTGGAGAAGATGCGGGCTTGCCACCGGCCGTGAAAGTTTCCGGCAAGGTGGTCCTCTTCGAGCAAAACAGAGTGTAAAAAGAAGAGAGAGAGAGAGAAAGTGAAAGATAAAAATAAAAAAATGAATTAATTGTTTATTTAGTAGTGGACGTGCTCAAAGAGAGTGGAAAACACACATTTTGCCATGTCAGCTAAATATGTCTAATTGGTATACATTTGGAGAAGTTTAGGTGTTCAAAAGGTACTAGTCTAAGTGAAAATGTAAGATAAGTTTAAGGGGATGCGGATGTATTTGGCCTATTATAAATATAAAGTACTACTTCTTGAGATTTACTTGCCCTACTCTAGAGCCGCCCTTGCGAGCAAGTATCTTGAATTCTTTTATCATACTACTATTATAGGGGTGTTCATAAAAACCCGAAAAATCGAACCAAATCGAAAACCAAACCAAGCCGACCAAAAAAATCGATACTTTTTAGTTTGGTTTGGTTTTGGTTTTGAATTTTAAAAATCGATCAAATTTGGTTTGATTTTGGTTTTAATCAGAAAAAAATCGAAAAAAATCGAACCAACACGACTATAGGAGTAGCTATTTCAAATTTATTGTTACACCTATATATATGTATATTTTATACAAAGTTTCAAAAATTTAATGGTAAATGTTAATAGTTTGCACTTTTAGTATAGTTCTTTACCTTTACATTCTAGTTTGATTGGTAGTTTTCTTTTGTTAAGTGTAAGAATCCATTTCGTGTTAAAAATAATATATTTTTAATTGAGTCCTTAAATTATTCATCACTATTTGGTTCAATAATCATCAATATATCTTGGTAAATAATAGATTTCTCAAAGGGCAATTGATTTGATAGTGTTACGTTGAAAATGTGGTTGCCGGAATATGTGCTTGGTAGTGTATGTCTTATTTTTAAGAAAAAACCGACAAATAACCGAAAAAATCGAAAAACCGACAAACCCGACATAAACCGAGTCGAGAAAAAACCGACTTAATTTGTTTGGTTTGGTTCTAATATTTGAAAAACCAACTTACTTGGTTTGGTTTCTTTTAAGGGAAAAACCGATCCAAACCGAACCATGAACACTGTATTATAGATCATTCTGTTAGAAAAAAATCCAACTTTCGAAGAGCAGAAATTGGATTTTAGATAAAAATACAAGTGTTATATGATTCGACTGAACTCTAAAGGGAGAACTCAAAATTGATGGTTCAAGTAATAAATTAAATGTTGTTAATTTCATTGGCAGAAAACAATCGACTAGATATTCATTCTAAAGTAATGTTCATACATCATGATTTATCTACAACCAAATTGGGAGAGCCTAAATCTTCCTATCTCAATTTCAATTTTTTATTTATTTAATATTTCCTTTTTTTACTGATCAATAAGTGAAGTCCATGCGATGCACCCGATCCTTGAGAATCCCAGGGTACAAAGTTCTACTTTCCTCTGGCATACCACAAGAATTACTAAGAACTTTGCTATAATATTTATTAAATTCCCTTCTATATTCCTCGCCATTTCCATTTGAATCTTTCACATTAGCTGCAAAATGAACTCTCTTCTTTTTCTTCTTGCTTGAATCTTTCTTCTTTCCACCTGTAATATGACAAGTGTCACATGCAAACAGTGATTGAAAAAATCACCTAGTACTGTTCCAAGAAGCTAGGAGAAATTAAAATAGTACCTGAAGATAAACAAGACTTGAGTATATACTTTCCATGTGGTGAATATTCTTGTTTATTGTTTGTAAGTTCAAACTGAATAGTTGACAAATACTTTTCCTGAAGAAGATCAAAAAGAATAACAGTGCCGGCAGAGACAACCATGGCTGTTGCCAAGACCAAACCATTTGGGCCCATCAAGCTTGACATAATTGTACAACAACAATAACAACAACAATCAGTAAAATCTCACAAGTTGGGTCTGGAGAGGGCAGTGTGTACGCAGACCTTATCCAGAGGGCTATTCCCGATAGATCGTCGGTTCAAGAAGACGGAAAATGAGTTTAGCTGGAGCCTGGAGAATTGAAGAAAGACGAGAATGGATGGATTTAAAAAAAGTTCAGCTGTTGAAGATCTCTTATAATCGTTCACTAATATGGAAATTGATGATTTTCGTATTAGGCGGCTCCAGCTAATTTGGAATTGATGCACTACTACTTGTTGCCGTGAGTCGTTAAATGAGGCTGAAGGACAGAGTAGGTGGGAAGTCTGTATATGCTCGGTTACTCCTATATACACAATAAATAGTACGGATTCTTAGTGCAATGTGATGGCGTAGCCGCGTACAACATACTTATACAATCATGTCACTTATTAGTATATAAATAGTATTCCTTCCGTTTATTTTTACTTGTCCACCGTTGATTTTGCACTAATAAAGTGTATAATTTACCATGATACTCATATTAATTGGTGTATAGTCTTTATGGATATGGAAAATAATTTGAAATGAGTAATTAATGTTAATGGCAAAACAGGAAAAATAAATTATTTTTCTCTTGATTTGCGAAAAGTATCGACAGGTAAAAAAGAATTTATTTTTAGAATAATTGAACTGAGGAGGTACCAACTAAGCTGTTACAATAAGTTAAATTATATACGGAGTAATATAAAAGCACCCGATCTGCCATGGTTCAAGGGATTAGGTAGGTTATCTTGATATAAATTTTGGGATTAAAAATTTATCTCGTTTTTGATTGAGGGTCTGTTTAGAAAGCCACCATGTAATTGGAATTGGTGTAATTACTAATGTAGTAATTACACAGCCTAGTAATTACACAGTTGTGTAATTACGATGACCTGTTTGTTTGACATAGTGTAATTATAGTGTCATTACAAGTTTACTGTTTGGTTGCACAAGTGTAATTACACAGTTAGATTTAATTTTAAATTGAGTAATTGTGTCAAAACTTAAAAATTAATATAATAAATATATGCCTATAAATTTTTATAAGTATAAATAATATTATATTTGGTATTTAAGATGTATATTTCTTCGTAAATATACATTAATTAGTAATCATATATTTATAACTAATATTGTAAAAATAATTTATATAGTATATTTTTTAAATTAATAATATTTAGTTTAGATACTTATAAAAACTAAAAATATACGTTTTGTAAGAACATCATGGAATTCATGTTTGATAAAATAAATTAATATTTATAAATATTGTGTCATAACATTAATCAAATGTTTGACAAAACTAATCTATCAATTCTAACTAAAAAATGAACAACATGGAATATGAGCCAAAACTACTAAAACAAGTAAATTGGAACCATGAATATAACACAATTTCAATAATAAAAAAAAATAGTTTTACATATGTCAAATTCCAACATAATAATAGTAAGTTCCACTATAACTTAAGATTAGGAAACATGGTAAGCTTAACTACATTTAACAACGAAATTTCACTTTAAGTGCATCACTCATTATATGTCAAGTTTATTAATGACCCATTATTTCTAATATTAGGAGGTGTAGTTTCAGAAATAGAATAAGAAAAAAAAATATAAGCAATTACATAGAATCACAAGAAGTAATGATAGAGAAATAAAAGATAAATAATGTACAAAGAAAAATATATTTTAAAATTTTAAAAGAAATTAAAAAGTAAAAATAAAATTAAAAAATTAAAATAATAAAAATAAAAAGTTATAAAGAAAATAAATTAAAATAAAAACAAAAAGGAAAGAAACTAAAAAGCAACCTTGTAATTACACAATGTAATTACCACCAATTCTCACCTCCCTCTTGAGAATTGGAGAGTGTAACTACACCCCTCCAATTACACCCAATTCAATACTGACCAAGTAATTACTTGGCCAAACAAACATGCCAAACTGTGTAATTACACCCAAATCCATTTCCAAGGTGGCTTTCCAAACAGGCTCTGAATGTATTAGCTAAAGCCGGTATTATTTATATACAAAAGTCTTGGTAGAAGATGGGATAAGTTACTCAAGTTATAGTCCTGATTTTAATTCCAAAATTATAATTTTGGGATATTTTGAACCAAACGACCCCTAGTGTAAAAAAGGAAAGTGGTGGAATGAATTTAATCATATTCTGGTTTGGGTTTTGTTTTTTTGCTTTCAATAGTGCACAGCGGGACAGGGGAAAGAGAAGAGAAATTATAAGGTGGAGAAGGATGGTCAAACTTTGAGTTGTGTAAAGTTGGCATTCAGTTAAGGTTGTCTAGATAGTCCCCACACAAGGCCAGCCTTTGTGTGTTTAATTAATGTACATGTTTGTTTTTAATAAATAAAGAGATTCATGAAGTCGTGCCCATGTGCGCATCGCTCAAGGGAAAAAGAAGCAGAGTTAGAGACGTGGAAGTTCTCTCTTCTCTTTACAAAACTAGTACTACTTCTTAGCATGTGCAAGCAAGGTCAAGCCACAAGAAAATCCTGTACTTGTCACGAGAAGGACTCTACGTTGTGTCATGGAAAGCTTCTATTTGTTTTTTTTTCTTCTCTCTACAACTTTTTTGTGTCATACGCCACGTCCTTAGTTGTTAACTAAGTAAGCGTGCGACACTTGATAACTTGCTCACGATTTTGTATAGCTTGCTCACGTTTTTGCTATGCCAAATCAGCCTTACTACACTCAAGATCGCTAAGAGAATGATAGAAAGAACACAAGAGAATTGTTAAAGGAAGCTTTGTATTAGAGAGAACTTGAATTGTTTACTTGGTGAATTACAAATAAATGGCCCCTTTATATTCTAGTCTCCTGGGGGCAGTGTGTAAATAATAATTATTACACAAGTCCTTAATATTTATAAGATAAGGGATTTCTCTAGAATTCTCTAAAAGCCTAGAAGATTCCAAGGACTTTCCTAGCAAATCCATAAGGATATAGGTTCTTCCTAAGGAAATGTCCATACTTCTCTAGAATCTTCTCACAAATGCTAGCCTTCTTCTTATGTAAGCTTCCACATGGCATTAATATATGCCAAATGGCGCCTATGTGGCATGATGACGTGGCGGGTCATCACACTCTCCCCCACCTAATATTGCGACAACTGCGGCGCAATGCTGCTGCATAAACTCTCGGATCTTATCTTTGAATTGCCAAAGTCTTCATATCGTTCCCATATGGCCTCTTCCGGTGATTGCCCCTTCCAATAGACGAGGAACATAGCGGTGGTTTTTTGCCCTTTTTTCGCCTGGCTTGGTAATCCATAATATCCTCAATCTCCCGATCATGCGAGACTGTGATAGTCATAGGTGCTCGACTTGATTGTTCCCTACTCGGATCATCTTTATCTTCATGATATGGCTTAAGAATGCTGGCATAGAAGACATGGTAGATCATAACATACGATGGCATGTCAAGCTTGTATGAGATCTTGCCTACCTTGGCGACGATCTTAAATGGCCCCTCATACTTGCAAATCAGATTCTGATGCATGCCCCGTAGTGGCTTGAACTGTCTTGGGTTAAACTTCACCATGACCATGTCCCCAACTCTATAGTCCGTGGGACGGCGCTTACGGTCTGCAAACTTCTTCATCTTCTTAGCTGCCCTATCCAAGTAGGACTTAGCAGTGTAAAGATACTCCCCCATCCTTTGGCCATATGATAAGCCCCCAAACTCTTTCCCTCGAACGCAGCTGGTAATGAATGTAGAGTTTGTGGCTGTTGGCCTATGGCTAGCTCAAATGGTGTCCGCCCCGTGGACTCACTCCGCTGCAAGTTATAAGAGAATTAGGCGATGTCTAGGAACCTTGCCCAATCTTTCTGATGCGCGCTTACATAATGCCTCAAGTAGCATTCTAGTAAGGCATTGACCCGTTCCATTTGTCCATCTGTCTATGGGTGGAAACTAGTGGAAAAGTGCAGCTCCATGCCAAGTATGTTGAATAACTCTCTCCAAATGTTTCTAGTAAAACGGGGGTCTCGATCAATGATAATATGCCTTGGTAAGCCCCAATACTTCACCACGTTCTTAAAGAATAGCTTGGCGGCTTCCTTCGCAGTGCAACCTGGTGAGGCGGGCATGAAGGTGGCATATTCAGAAAATCTATCCACGACCACCATAATAGTACCATAACCATTGGACTTCGGTATACAAGTGATAAAGTCCATAGTGATGCTCTCCCATGGACGCTCTACAACTGGCAGTGGCTCCAAAAGTCCTCCGGGCTGTTGTTGTGCAACCTTGTCCTGTTGACAGACAAGACAAGTCTGCACATAACACTCTATGTCATCTTGCATGCGTGGCCAATAGTAGACTGACTCAACCAAGGCCCTAGTGCGACGTTGACCTAGATGAACAACCCACATTGTGTCATGACTCTCCCTTATGATCCATCGTCTAATGTCTCCAAACTTAGGCACATAGACCCGCCGACCTGTAGTAAGTAGTAAGCCGTCTTCTATCCAAAAGCGTCTCGTCTTGCCTTTGTTGGCTAACTCGATAAGCTGTTTGGCTGTTGGATCATGCTGTATGCCTTCTTTTATAGCCTCCCGACTGTCCCATCTTGCTGAATTGATTGCAGCAAGCTCGACTTTCTGGCTCAAGGCATCAGCTACAACGTTACCTTTGCTCGGCTTATACTTCAGCGCATAATCAAACTCGGCCAAGAAATCCTGCCACCTAGCCTGTTTTGGTGTGAGCTTCTTCTGCATCTGAAAGTAGCTAGTAGCCACATTTTCGGTCTTGACCACGAACCTCGACCCAAACAGATAATGTCGCCATGTACGAAGGCAATGCACAATGGCAGTCATTTCCTTCTCTTGCACCGTGTAACGCCGCTCCGTCTCATTTAACTTGCGGCTCTCAAATGCTATGGGATGCTCGTCCTGCATCAGGACACCCCCAATGGCGAAGTCTTAGGCATCTGTGTGCACCTCAAATGTCTTGGCAAAGTTAGGTAACGCCAAGACTAGCTCCTCTGTTACAATTGCCTTAAGGTCTTCAAACGCCTTTTGACAATGTTCCGTCCAAACCCATGGCTTGTTCTTCTTCAATAGCTTAGTTAATGGTGCGGCCTTTGCTGAGTAGTTACTGATGAACCGACGATAGTAGTTAACAAGGCCAAGGAAGGATCTCAACTCTGTTACTTTTTTAGGTGCCTCCCACTCCTGGATAGCACGTACCTTAGCCTCATCCATGTGTAGCTCGCCATTGCTAATAACATGGCCCAGGAAGTGCACCTTTAATTGTGCGAACTCACATTTCTCCCTCTTGATGTATAGCTCGTTCTCCCGCAAGACTTGGAAAACCTTCCATAAGTGCTCCATGTGCTCCTCCAAGGTGTTGCTGTAGATGACTATGTTGTCTAGGTAGACTACCACGAACTGATCAAGGTAGGGATGGAAAATCTTGTTCATAAGGGTGCAAAATGTGGCCGGTCCATTGGTTAAGCTGAAGGGCATCACTAACCACTCAAAGGATCCATATCTTGTCACACATGTTGTCTTTGTCTCATCCCCTTCTGCAATGCGAACCAGGTAGTAGCCCTTTCGAAGATCCACCTTGGTAAAGTACTTAGCTTGCCCAAGTCTATCGAACAAGTCAGCAATAAGCGGGATCGGGTACTTATTCTTCACTGTGACCTTATTAAGTGCTCGTAATCTATGCATAAACGCAACGATCCTTCCTTCTTCTTCTGGAACAATACTGGTGCGCCAAAAGGTGCCTTTGATGGGCGAATGTGACCAGCATCTAGCAGCTCTTTCAATTATTTCCTGAGCTCCTCTAGCTCGGGCGGTGCCATGCGATATAGGGCAAATGAGGGTGGCTTAGCCCCGGGATCCAACTCAATCTTGTGATCCACCTCTCGCCTAGGCAGCAAATGCTTAGGCAACTCCTTGGGCATGGCATCTTTTTTTCCTCAAGCAACTTCTCTATGCAAGGCGGCACTATCTCTTGAAATCTTGTCTTCCTCTAGACTTGCAATGGTTGCCACGAACGTCGGCTCCCTCTTCTTGATGCCCTTGACAACCTGCATAGTTGAGAGTTGTGCTTGGATCTGTCCGTGTGGCATAGTCACTGTAGGTACCATGCAAGCTCCTTCTCGCTCCATAACTAAGAGACGTTGGAGGTAGGGGTCGATCAAAGTATGGAAATGTCTAAAGAACTCTTGCCCCAATATGATATCAAAGATATCCATAACGGTTACGGTAAAGTTTGTTATACCTTTCCAAGCTCCGAATTTGACACCAACTCCATTAGCTACCCCACGAGCATTTTGTACCTCAGTATTCACGGTCTTGACGCAAGAGTTGGTTGGAGCAAGCTTCAATTCTAGTCTCTTTGCGGCAGCCTCAGTCTCGAAATTATGAGTTGCTCCAGTATCCACCATTGCACGAGCGGGCTTGTTGTTGATAGTGAGATCCACGTACTGATTGCCATTCTTGGTAGGTTGGATAGCTTTCTTTGTGACAGCACCACATAATCCGATCATACCCAACTGTGCGGTTCCCGAACTCTCTCCTTGTGGCTGCTCCTTTCGTTCGCGGACTATGGCGCTGTGGCTCTTTAGGTCGGGACAATTCCTGAAGCCGTGTGGCCCTCCGCATATGTAGCATCCCTTCTCTCGGCATGTGCCTTCTTCTCGGCGTAGCCTTGACGATCACTCGACTTTTTAGAATCTTGAGTCTTAGAGTATTGTTGTTGTGTCTCCTTGCCTTTGCCACGGTCTCCCCCACCTTTGACATTGTTAACCTTTGACTCTTTGCCATTGCCTTTGTCGTGCTTGTCATGCTTGAAATCCATCAATGATTCGGCCTCCACTATGGCTTGGTCTATATCAGTGACTTGCCGGCGTTGCAACTCCTGCTTAGCCCAATATCATTGGTCAGGTTAGGGATTTGAAGCATATGGGTAGTGAACTCCTTGACATAGACACGTATGCTCCCTATGTGCTTCAACTCCCTAAGCTTGCGCCTTGCCTCGTACAAGACATTGTTTGGAAAGAACTGTCGCTTGAACTCTGCTTTGAACTGATCCCACGTGCTAATAGTACATAAACCTTTATCCATGTCGGCCATCTTCCTTCTCCACCATAACATGGCAGTCTCTGAGAGGTACAACATCGCAGTGTTGACCTTGGCCTCGTTGCCCCTCACTTTTCCGTGCTTGAAGTAGTTCTCCAAGTGCCAAAGGAAGTTTTCCACTTCTTGTGCATCACGAATACCTTTGAACACCGGGGGTTTGGGAGCCTCGACCTTGGCCTACCTTGTCACCACAACATTGCTGGCTGCCTTGGTCACGCTAGCATTGATATGCTCCTCGAGTGACTCTATCTTTGCCTTCATAGCATTGATAGTACTCAAAGCCTCCATGAATCTGCACTCTAAGGTGTGAGCACGTGATTTTTGCCCTATATATGAATAATTCCTAAAAAATTTAAATAAAATGATTTTTTCTCTATTTTTACAATTTTTGTGAATTTTGTGTCATTTTTGGTAATTGTTGCATTTTTATTAGTGCATTTTTGTTCATATGGAAAATATAAAAATACATTTGCATTTAGGATTTAATTTCATATTTTTTTAGTATTAATTAGGTACTAATTTGTTTTGGAACAAATTTAAAGAAAATCACAAAAATAGTTTTTTTGGCACTTTCATTTGTTAATTGTTGCATTTATCTTTAAATAGATTTTTGAACAATTTGAAGAAATAAATAGTTTAATTAGGTCTTTGTTTTAATTGTTACATTTTTATAAAAGCAGAAAAATACAAGATAAAATACAAAAAATAAAACGAAAATAAAATATAAAAGCAAAAGAAATAAAATAAATTGAATACAAGAAATTGGGCTGTTATGTTTAATTTGGAGCCCAAATACACCCAGCACCAGCCCAACCCAATCTGCCCCAACCCGGCCTGAAAACGACGCCGTTTGGCGTCGTTGGATCTGAACCATCCAAGTTTTTAATCCAACGGCTTAGATTCGATATCACTAAATTAATAAAAGTGTTCGAATATATTTCATAACCCTAAACGACATAAGCCTCTTCCTCGTATACTCCTCCTTCACCACCGCCGACCTCGCCGGAATCCTACCGCCGGCGAGCGATACTTCTGTCAACTCACTCTAAAATAACACCGTAAAATCCTCTCACCGTCCCCGTCGTGAATCTCTTACCCTTTTCTTTCAAAACCTAGCCCAAATCCTCGAATCCTCGTCGGAAGGTTTTTCGGCCATGACGCCGGTCACTCCTTTCGACCCCAAATTAACACCCTGATACCCTCTCTTCTTCCTTTATCCAACCCCCATGGTATTCTACCTCGAATCTGTCCGGAGCGTCTCGAATATTGAATTGAAATTTTCCGGCCAAAGTCCAAAATAACCCAATCGAGCCCAGATTAACACCATAAGACCGCCTGGTCTTCCCCTATCAGACCCCCATGGGCGCTTAGCTCAAATGTGACCGGAACAGTTCGAATATCGATTTCAAGTTTTCCGGCGGAACCCTAGATAAGTTTTTCTTCAACGTTTTCCTTTCTTTGTTTAATTTTTGTCTTTTTATGCATGTGTTTTTTCGTGTTCAGTCCAATTTCAACAATTAGGTTTAGTCATCGATTGTTTTCTTGTGTTGGTTGTTTTCTTCTTTTTAATCAATCTCCTGTTCTTTTCTTTGTTAGTCCCAATACCTCTTAACTATAGTATAGCCATGGTTTGATAATTCTGACTTTTAATGTAGCAATTAGGTTAGTTTCAGTGGCAATGGTGCATAATTCTAATTTGGTTAATTCTAGGAGTTTTTTAATTTTCTTTGCTTCATCATCCTTGATTTGGTTTTGATTTTCTAGTTTAATTGTCATTATTTTAATCTTGATCTGATTTTGTTAAATGTTTAAATGATAGCTTAAGTAATAGAACTTTCTGTTATTTGATTAGTTTTAGTAATAATAATAATTTGTTCATGATCTAAACTTGTTAGAATTAGGATCTCTAATTGTTTTTATTAGATGCCAATTTGTTAGTTTTCTGTTTGTTTTGTTAGTTTAATTTTGTTTTTCCTGATTAGAATTATAGGAATCCATTAATTGTTTTGATGTAGCTGATCCTTAATTAGGTTTAGGGGACTGCTGGATTTGGGTAGTAATTCCTAGATGTTTTAAGGGTATTTTGGGAAGGAAAAAGGGTAGTTTAATCAGGTTTGGTAATTTCTGAAATGAGGTAAGGGTATTATAGGACTTGGAATGGGTATAGAACCTTCTAGAATGGACCTTAGTATAGATTTCAATAAAATAGGTGTAGCTACTTGTATAACAAGTCAGAAATGAGGGGTAAAAATAGAAATAAACAGGGACTAATGTGTGAAAAGGAAAATCTGAAATTCCCTCCAAATTATGTCTATAAAAGGGCATATCCCTTACTTGAAAAAAAAAAGTTTTGGAGCCCTCAAATTCCCCCCAAAATATCTTTATGCTTCCAAAAGCTAATTGAAATTCAAATAAGAAATCCAGATCTGAAACTTTCTTTGTCATCTTAGAAAAACCAAAAAAATATACATAAAGTCACAAAAATACAAAACCACTATTATATTGCAGTTCTGTGGATCACTGAATAGTTCTGCCTGAAAAACTACTGTTTGACTGCTGTAACTCGGAGTCTGTTTTGGTTTGTGATTTCGAGTCAATTTGGAGTGATATTAAGGCTGTTTGGCTTGGTTTTGAATACTGGAGCTTATCAACTCTTAAATCTGGCTATGTTGTTGTTGGTTGATGGTTTAGTGATCTGCTGTGGTTGTCGTTTGCTACTGCTAATCTGTTGTTACACTGGTTGTTGCTGATCCTCCCTTTCTCTTCTATTTCATTGCACCTTCAGGTACATGTTCTCAATTCTGACTTGATGTAATCGAAGGAGAAATGTTATAAAGTGTTCGCTCATTTGCTCTTGGAAAGCACGCCTGTTTGGGATATAATATGTTGACAGTTAATTAGATACTAGACATGATTGTTTAATTCAACTCTGACTCGTATTCATTTAAGTGAATTGTTTTGGACTGTTAAATCTGAAATTATGTAGTAGTAATCTAGCATAGCTATGTATGTGCTTTAGTTTAGTATTGTGTTAGCAACAAAAACATAAATCTGAGATGATTTAGATTTGTAGTTGATTCTAAAATTAGCATGTGATGTCCATGACCATTGTGACTCCAAGTTGAATATACATTTCTAACTATTGCAGTAGCTAGTATAGGGAACTAGTTAGTAACGTTAATAATACGGACAACCTGCTGTAATTGTTCTGTGATCAGACATGAGTGAAACACGGATTAAGTCCACAAAATTGTTCACGCTAACAATTAGGTAACTTAGTAATTTGCCTCTCGTCTTTAGTATTGTTTAAAATAACGTGGTATAATCCTCCATTAGAAATCAAACAATTGTTATCTTGTTCATTTGAATAAAATAATTTGGGATAATTTGGGAAGCAAACTGTTGAACAAATTGTTGGTATGCCAGACTTGGGGGTTCGATCATCCGTTCTTCCCTATGTTGCCTGATTTAATTCGTCTGCTTTGGGCCACCCTCAGGCCCAATTCGTAGCTATTGGAAATATTGTCTAGTGTGCACGTACAATGTGGCTTGGCCTCTTTGGACCCAAATTATTTTAAGTTTTTCCTTTTAAAAATAAAATGAACGAGCCTCGCCGGATAAAATACACAAATTACGGGGCCCTCAATAAATATTATATTAATTTTTAGACTTCGGGATGGGCCGTTTAGCGAATTTCGCGTCCTTCCCCAAATAATAACGCGTTAGTCTCTTCAGGCGCGCCTTTAATAATATTTTATTCCTAAATTCGGGTGCACATTTATGTGACCCAAATCCAAATCTCAACGGAGTCGAAATGTGTTGACAACCACGGGTGCACTGGTGCGACGTGGTTCAGGACGCATTTTCACGACGTTGCAATTCTTACTAAAAATAAAAAATAAATAAAAGCGGTTACTAATAAAAGATACATAGGTTAGCACACGTTTTTGAAATCAGACAAAATCAAATACAACAGTTGAGCGACCGTGCTAGAACCACGGAACCCGGGAATGCCTAACACCTTCTCTCGGGTTAACAGAATTCCTTACTCGGATTTCTGGTTCGCGGACTGTTAACAAAGTCATAATTTCCTCGGATCGGGATTCAACCGGTGACTTGGGACACCATTAATCTCCCAAGTGGCGACTCTAAATATTAATAATAAATCTCGTTTCGATTGTCCTTTAATTGGAAAAACTCCTTTACGCCCTCACAGGTGTAGGAAAAAGGAGGTGTGACAGCTCTGGCTACTCTGCTGGGGACAAGAACCCAGAACTTTGGTTCAGGGTTCAGAATTCGAGCTTAGATATATTGTTGTATTTGGCTTTATCTGATTTTCCAACATGTTTCATGCTAAATGTGCAAAATGTTGCTTTTTACCGCTTTGATATTATCTGAACTGTATATAAACTGTGCCGAAACCCTTCTCTTCTCACCTCCGGGGATGTGCTTACTGGTTGAGACTCCCTATTCTGTTAGTGTCATACCTCAAAATAAGAAGAGGCCGGACAAGTTACTAAGCCGGATGGCCTTTTGGTTCCCGGTACGTAGCCCCCTCCTCGACTCGAGTTGTCCGCTCGGGTACACAGTCTAGAACACATACCCAGGTTTTGAACCTAGAATAACTTGACTTCATGCCGGATCCCTAGTAGGAACGCTTATTTGCGTCACGTGCATATGACTTAGGGGACTCAACACAGGGGTTGGGTCCGTCTAGGACAGGTGTACCCGGAATAATGGACCATCCTGCTGCATCCTACTTGTGCATTTATCTGTTTGGGACCCGCATGCTGACCGGCTTTGAATATTTGGAAAAAAGTGGAAAAACCAAAAGAGAAAATAGCAGTGTAGAGAGATAATTTCCTATATTAGAAAAGAACAATGTCCAAGTAGTGCCGAAATGCTGCCGAATTTTTGAGAAAATGAAGAAAAAAAGAAGAAAAGTTCTTTTTAGTTTGCCAATGAAAAAGAAAAACAAAAAGAGTTTTATTTTTAAATTAGTTTATTTTATTTGCCTCTGAAAAAGAAAATATAAAAAAAAGAATCTTGCTTTCAGAAATAGTGTATTTGCCAACAAAAACAAAAAAGAGTCTTGTTTTCAAAAATAGTTAGATTTATCTGCCCGAACTACGCTGGTTTGATTCTCACCGGATGTGAGATACGTAGGCGACCCTCATCGGGTCCAACCTCCCCTTTGCAAAAATAGCCAAAAAATGCCAAAATTTTTAATTTCGTCATGAATAAGTCGGGTGACGCCATTCTTGTCAAAAATAAGCCAAATGTCCCAAAAAGGGCGCCGGAAGGCTATTTTTGCAAGAACAGCCACCCTGAGTCATTTTCAACGGTTAGCAGGCACAGCCTTAAAATCTTCTCCCCGAAGTGCTGAAAGGCCGTAACTGCAAAACCCGCCGTTTGTTTTAAAATTGGAAATTTGAACAAAAATAGTGACACTTTTTTTCCTTTTAGGTCAAAATAAGTGATTAAATCACCTTAATAAATGTGCAGGATGAGCACGATTCAAAATAAAGGGAACTTGCATATAGGCCCGCGGCGAGACCGAACGATGTCCCGCGGGCACCAGGAGCTTTAATGTATTCATGATTGTCTTTTGAGTCTGTATTCCCTTTTTTACTAGAGTTTGTCTTTTGAGTCTATATTTCCTTTTCTACTAGAGTTTGTCATTTAAGTCTGTATTTCCTTTTCTACTGGAGTCTGTATTTCCTTTTCGTTAAAAGTCAGTCAGTTGATTGAGTCTGTACTTTCAAAATAGAATAGGGATGGAGGAGCCCGTAGTTCTTTTCTGCATTAGAGTCTGTTAGTTGTTTAATTTGTCAGTTTTGAGTCTTTGTAATAGACGTATTTGCTATCAATAAAATTGAAAACCCCCAAAAAAAATTTTGCTTTACATTTACTCTGCAAGAACTACGCTCGGTCTGATTCACGCGGGGTCGTGATACGTAGGCAATCTCCATAGGACTTGACCATAACTAAATGAAACAAAGGAAATACAAGAAAAGAATCAAAGGAAAGAAAAACAAAAGAGGGAAAAACAAAAACAAAAAGAAAATAAGAAACCGAACAAGAGAAAATAAAAGGGAGCAAAGGAAAGAAAAGAGCGGAAAAAATTTTTTTGAGGAAAGAAGCGAATAGGAACAAGGAAAAACCAAGGGAAAAACCAAGAAGGAAAGAAGGAAAAGTAAGAGAGAAAAGCTAAAGAATGAGAGGAAGGGCATGGCAGATAAAGAAAAATGAAAAGGCCGGGATGACGCATGCGACCGATCAGAAGCATAATAGGAACTGTTAACTGCCTAGGTGCATTCACTCCCCAAATGTGCGGGTACCAATATGTTACATGCCCTAATGCTAACGTGATGGTTTCATTTTGTCATGTCATTCCAGAAAGGTGGTTGGTTTGTGGTTTTAGAGTGGTAACTCGTTTTTACAACACAAGGACAAAAGGCAGTTGGCATCCTGGCAACCCATTCCTACAACACCCGGGCAAAAACCAAACTGAACATGATAGGCCCAGAATCAGATACCAGTATCGTGGACCTATCAAAAGAGGTGGAAGTGGTAGATGTTAAAGCAATGAAGGAAGAGATGTATAAGTTGAGGCAGCAGATGGCTGAGATGCATCAGGCTTGGGCTAAGGGTCAGTCGGCGCCAGTTTATCCTGCCAATCCCGCATATCTCCCGCCTTCGGCCCAGTCTCAGGAGCTTCCTCCTGCGAATGTATCTTCACATTTCCCTTTCTACCAACAGAGTTATAGCACCACCTTCTATCCTCCCCAAGCTCCACCACCCAAACAAAACCCTCCTCCACCAATCACCCCTGTCTTTGTGGCGCCTCCACCTGCCACGTTGCAAAGATCTTCCAGTGAGCCATTGTTTCCAACTCACGACAGCCAGTACTACCCTCCCGAGCCTACCTTTAAAGCTCCTGAGCCATATTCCTACACTCCTCACCTTGAGCTCTCGGTGGAAACTGATAAGCCGCTTAAGGATCCGGAACAGGAAGAGATGTTTCGAAAAGTAAAAAGCCTGGAGCAATCCTTCAGGAACATGCAAGGATTGGGTGGCCAAGTCAGTGTGGCCTACAAAGATTTGTGCATGTTTCCCAATGTCCAGCTGCCAGCAGGGTTCAAGTTACCAAAGTTTGATTTGTATGATGGACATGGTGATCCTGTAGCCCATCTGAGGGGATTTTGCAGTAAAATGAGAGGCGCTGGAGGAAGAGATGAGTTATTGTTGGCGTACTTCAGCCAAAGTCTAAGTGGCACAGCCTTGGAATGGTACACACGGCAGGATCATGCCCGATGGTACACTTGGGATGATTTGGCCCAAGCGTTTGCATGCCATTTTCAATATAATCTCGAAATTGTCCTGGACCGCCTGTTACTGACCAAAATTGAGAAGAAACTGGGGGAGAGCTTTAGAGAGTACGGATTTCGGTGGAGGGAACAGGCTGCAAGGGTCGATCCTCCAATGAAGGAAGGCGAAATGGTCGATTATTTTCTGCAGGCTTTGGAGCCTACTTATTATGGTCACCTGGTGTCAGCAGTGGGAAAATCTTTTAACGAGGTAGTGAAAATGGGAAGTATGGTTGAAGAAGGGCTCAAATCCGACAAAATCATGAGCTATTCAGCAATCAAGGCAACCACTCAGGCCATCCAGAGCGGAGGGGTACTTGGAAAGAAAAAGAAAGAAGATGTGGCGGTAGTTGACTCGAGAACTTGGTCAGGGGGGCCATCCCCATATTACCATCAACCTCGTCCCCGTCCCCACACTCCACAACATTATTACCCACCACGTAGTTCCCACTTCTCTGTCCACCATGCCCATACATATCCCCAACATCCTACCCAGGCGCAATGGCACGCACCCACTCCACAAAATGCCTACCCAACTCAAAACACATACCCATCTCCAAGAGCTTACAAGACTCCCCCTGGAGCAAGTTTGCGGGCCAGCCAAAATTTCAAGCAAGAAAGGGCACAGAAGCAGGAAACTTTCACCCCCATCGGAGAACCATATGCAGACTTGTTTGGGAAACTAAAGCGTTATAACCTGATTGCACCGGTTCCTCCGAATCATGTGGACAAGCGTGCAAGAAGCTTTGACCCTTCTAAAAGGTGTGAATATCATTCCAATGCCCAGGGGCACGATGTCGAAAGTTGTCGGGATTTGAAAAGAGAGATAGAAAGAATGATTCAGGAAGGCGTAATTGCGGTCCAGGACAGTTCCACCCAGAACATTGCACAGAATCCTTTACCTGCACATGATGGGGCACATTTTGTAGGAAATATCCATTGCGACAGGGATTATAAGAATACTCTCGGAAACTCGGTGAATGAAGGCCCCAGCAACTTTGATGGGCAATCCTGTGGCTAAGATGTCAAGTTTGGTAGTTGGAAAGGCGCTCCATCTTCCGGAGTCTTGGTGGTTTATTTTGTTGTCATTTCTGTTGTCCGGGTTATTTTCAGGGTTGTAATCCGGACATTATCTTGTGACTCAAATCCTTCTATATTTTCACTTTGCTTTGTTTAGTCGTAGTAGCTTGTGAAGTGCTGTCTAGGTTTGTTCAAGGGTTGTAACGCTAGTCTAGTTCGCTTGTTTTGTTGTTTAAATCCTTTCACCGTCAGTCTAATGCAATTCTCTGTTTCCCGCCATTTCTAGTCATTTTAGTTAGTTCCCTTCTCCCTCTGCAATTCTTTCATGCTAGTTCTAGTGACATGACATGCACGCATAATTTTCAGCCTGTTTTAAAAGTCAGTTTAGTAATGAAGCAATGAAACAATGATTGAAGACGTAAGGACATTCAAGGGAAATAAGTAAAGGCATTTTGAGATCACTTCGAGCCCAAGACAAGTGAAACTGGGGGCAGATAGGACATAAAGAAATACTGTTGAAATGCATCATGCCGCATCGGTTCGAAGCCAAAGGCAAGTTTGCCCCAAGTTTACAGGGGCCGTTCATGGTACCGTGGTTGTTGTCCAATGGTGCTGTGTAATTGACAAATGTAGAAGGCAAATGTGCGATATGGTATCAAAAGGTGTTATGTGTGTTTTCCTCAGCTTGTTTAACTATGTAGTTTGTACTTGGCATGTTTTGGAGATTGGAATGACGAAGGCATTTTATTCTGCTATCCAAACACTTTATCCTTTGTTACCCCTTTAAGCCTCGGTTATTTTCTTGCATACCCCTCTTTCGGAATCAATAATAAAACTCGTAAGCCCGAGCAGGGAAAGTAAGTGGAGAAACAAGAGAAAAATAGTGAAAAAGAAAATGAAGAGCAAAAAAAAAAGAAAAGAAAAGAAAGAAAACAAAAGAAGAGGAAAGAAAAGAAAAGCAAAAAGAGAAAAAAAGGAAAGAAAACAAAAAAAGAGGAAAGAAAAAGAAAAGCAAAAAGAGAAAACAAAGGAAAGAAAAGGAAAGAAGAGAAAAGAAAAGAAAAAGTAAAAAGAGAAAAGAGAAGAAAAGCAAAGAAAAGAGAAGGAAAAGAAAAGAATGAAAAGAAAGGAAAAGAAAAGCGGAAGAAAGATCACAACAATAAAGTAGTTCTATGGCCTGAACTACGTTTGACTTGATCCCGAAAGGGTACGTAGGCAGCCTCACTGAGGTTCAGTCACAACAAAAGAAAAATCCAAGAATCCCCAAGAAGGAAACTGGGGCAGAAGTTGTGGTTGTCGCAAGAGATATGATTCCGAAAGTTGTAATGTTGAACCCACATTTGAATTATTTTGAGCTTTTATACCTTTCTTTCTAAAATCCATCCAAAAGCCACATTACGGTCCAAAGAAAGACCTTCTGATCAATTTCAAGAAATGTCAATACGGGCAGGTAAAGCGACTCATGTTGGAGACAACACTCTGGTGACAGAAGGAAAATGATAAAATGAGAGAGTCTTATTGGTGAAAACCTTCACGGGCACCATAAGGCGACGGTGAGTTGAGAGAAAAATCAAAATGAGAGAGGCTTGATGGTGAAAACCCTTCGGGCACTACAAGTCGAATAAGGATTGTGAATCGGATCGGGCAAACGGAGCATTGAAGCCCAGTTTCACGGCAAAAGGTACAACAAGAGCTGAACATCAGATTTGCTAAACAAAGTAGGCTGCAGGTGCATGTCAAGGTCGTTAGAGTCGGTATCCACATCTGATGGATTGCTACTCTATAGGTTTCTTGTTAGGAATCGTCACTCTCCATTACCCTTTACTCCAATCCTCCCACTTTGTTTTACTCCTTCGTCCTAGGTCGGTTGTTCAAAACAAGTGAGAAATGATATTAAAATCCGCCACCAAGCCTTCCAATTAAACAACACGGGACCTGGTGAGCACATAAAGGCGTCAAGCCAGGAAAAACCGCAGGCACACTGAGTTGGCCACAATCAACATGCTTTGGGATTCGTGTAAGATACAAGGGTCTGATTCATGAACAACGCAACAAATGAAGGGTTTGGGAAGAATGGATCAAAGGTATTGATACATATCAGATGGAGGGTGCTTTGGTGAACGGATCAGAGGTAGTCTCCGTGTCAAGGGTAGCAAAGAAAGTGGTTAGTCAATAAACAAGCAAGATCTTCGAGGGGGAATCAGTTATCGTGACAAGTGAAAGAACAATAAACTCAAGGCTAAAGCCAGTGGTCAAGAAAGAACATCATATACACAAAGCAGGGACAATAGACATGCTGCGGGATTCATATGAGACATGAGGATTGGGGAGATGACCGTTCATGCAATGCAACAAATGGAGGATGATGGGCCACCTTCGAAGTTCAAGGCCACAAACTAACCACCACTTTTTAAACTCACAAGTTTTCTTTGCTTGAAACAGGAACAAAGCAGTGCAAGAAAGTTGGTTCAATAATAAGAAAAAAAAAGAAAAGAAAGAAAAGAAAAAGAAGAAGAGGAGAGCCGACAAAAGGGAAGTTTCTCAAATCTTCGCCCTTGCCTGTCTTGTTAGCATGCATAAAATGCTGCCATTGCTTTTCACATTTTATCCTAGTCTGATGAACTTTCTCCTAGGATCAAAATCTTAGTCTGATGAATATTTCTCCTAAGATAGACAACCTAGTCTGATGAATTTTCTCCTAGGATCACAATCTTAGTCTGATGATTTTTTTTTCTTTTCTTTTCTCCTAAGATACCAAAAAGAGACCTAGTCTGATGAACTTTCTCCTAGGATCAAAATCTTAGTCTGATGAACTTTCTCCTAGGACGGAAATCTTAGTCTGATGAATCTTTCTCCTAAGATAACAAAATAGACCTAGTCTGATGAATTTTCTCCTAGGATCAAAATCTTAGTCTGATGAATCTTTCTCCTAAGATAGAAAACCTAGTCTGATGAACTTTCTCCTAGGACAGAAATCTTAGTCTGATGAATCTTTCTCCTAAGATAACAAAANTCTGTCAGTTTTGAGTCTTTGTAATAGACGTATTTTCTATCAATAAAATTGAAAATCCCAAAAAATATTTTGCTTCTACTTTACATTTATTCTGCAAGAACTACGCTCGGTCTGATTCACGCGGGGTCGTGATACGTAGGCAATCTCCATAGGATTCGACCATAACCAAAAGAAAAAGAAAAAAAAAAACGAGAAAAGAGAGGAAAAACCACAAAAGGCAAAAAGAAAAGAAAAGAGCGGAAAAACAAAACTCAAGAAAGGAAGGAAATAGGAACGAGAGAGGACAAAGGCAAGAGTGAAAAAAAAAAAGGAAAAAGAAGAAAACAAAGGAAGAAAAAGTTTGCAATGGGAAATAAGGAAAAGCCCGGATGACGCATGCGCCCGATCAAAAGCTGTTACCAATATGTTACATGCCCTAACGCTAACGTGATGGTTTCATTTTGTCATGTCATACCAGAAAGGTGGTTGGTTTGTGGTTTTAATGTGGTAACTCCTCTTCACAACACGAGGACAAAAGGCAGTCGGCATCCTGGCAACCCATCCCTGCAACACCCGAGCAAAAACCAAAATGAACATGATAGGGCAAGAGTCAGACGCCAGTATCGTGGACCCATCGAAAGAGGTAGAAACGGTAGATATCAAAGCGATGAAGGAAGAGATGTACAAGTTGAGGCACCAGATGGCAGAGATACATCAGGCTTGGGCTAAGGGTCAGCCGGTGCCAGTTTATCCCGCCAATCCAGCATATATCCCACCTTTGGCTCAGTCTCAGGAGCTTCCTCCTGCGAGTTCATCTTCACCTTTCCCTTTCTACCAACAGAGTTATGGCACCACCTCCTATCTTCCCCAAGCTCCACCACCCAAACAAAACCCTCCCCCATCAATCACCCCTGTCTTTGTGGCGCCTCCACCTGCCACACTGCAAAGATCTTCCAGTGAGCCCCTGTTTCAAGCTCACGATAGTCAGTACTATCCTCCTGCGCCTACCTTTAAAGTTCCTGAGCCATATTCTTACACCCCTCACTTCGAGTTCCCGGTGGAAACTGAAAAGCCGCTTAAAAACCCGGAGCAGGAAGAGATGATTCGAAAAGTAAAAAGCCTGGAGCAGTCCTTCAGGAACATGAAAGGATTGGTTGGCCAAGTCAGTGTGGCCTATAAAGATTTATGCTTGTTTCCCGATGTACAGTTGCCAGCAGGGTTCAAGCTACCCAAGTTTGATTTGTACGATGGACATGGCGATCTGGTAGCTCATCTAAGGGGATTTTGCAGTAAAATGAGAGGAGCTGGGGGAAAGGATGAGTTATTGATGGCATACTTTAGTCAAAGTCTCAGTGGTACGGCCTTGGAATGGTACACACGACAGGATCATGCCCGATGGTACACGTGGGATGATTTGGCCCAAGCATTTGCGTGCCACTTTCAGTATAATCTCGAAATTGTCCCGGATCGTCTGTCACTGACTAAAATTGAGAAGAAGCCCGGGGAAAGCTTCAGGGAGTACGGTTTCCGGTGGAGAGAGCAGGCTGCAAGGGTCGATCCTCCAATGAAGGAAGGCGAAATGGTTGATTATTTTCTGCAGGCTTCGGAGCCTACTTATTATGGTCACCTGGTGTCAGCAGTGGGAAAATCTTTTAACGAGGTAGTGAAAATGGGAAGTATGGTTGAAGAAGGGCTCAAATCCGACAAAATCATGAGCTATTCAGCAATCAAGGCAACCACTCAGGCCATCCAGAGCGGAGGGATACTTGGAAAGAAAAAGAAAGAAGATGTGGCGGTAGTTGACTCGAGAACATGGTCAGGGGGGCCATCCCCATATTACCATCAACCTCGTCCCCGTCCCCACACCCCACAACATTATTACCCACCACGTAGTTCCCACTTCTCTGTCCACCATGCCCATACATATCCCCGACATCCTACCCAGGCACAATGGCACGCACCCACTCCACAAAATGCCTACCCAACTCAAAACACATACCCATCTCCAAGAGCTTACAAGACTCCCCCTGGAGCAAGTTTGCGGGCCAACCAAAATTTCAGGCAAGAAAGGGCACAGAAGCAGGAAACTTTCACCCCTATCGGGGAGTCATATGCTGACTTGTTTGAGAAACTAAAGCATTATAACTTGATTACACCGGTTCCTCCGAATCATGTGGACAAGCGTGCAAGAAGCTTTGATCCTTCTAAGAGGTGTGAATACCATTCCAACGCCCAGGGGCACGATGTCGAAAGCTGCCGGGATTTGAAAAGAGAGATAGAAAGAATGATTCAGGAAGGGGTAATCGCGGTCCAAGACAGTGCCACCCAGAACATTGCACAGAATCCTTTACCTGCACATGATGGTGCACATTTTGTGGGGAAGATCCATGGCGACAGGGAGTATGAGAATCCTCTCGGAAACTCGTTGAATGAAGTCAATGATATTGAAATTGGTGAAGGTCCCAGCAACTTTGATAGGCAATCCAGTGGCTAAGATGTCGAGTTCGGTGATTGGAAAGACGCTCCATCTCCTGGTTAGCTAGAGTGGAGTTTTGGTGGTTTATTTTGTTGTCATTTCTGTTGTCCGGGTTATTTTCAGGGTTGTAATCCGGATATTGTCTTGTGATCCAAACCCTTCTATCCTTTCACTTTGCTTTGTTTGTCTAGTCGTAGTAGCTTGTGTAGTGCTGTCTAGGTTTATTCAAAGTTTGTAACTCTAGTCTAGTTTGTTTGTTTTGTTGTTTAAACCCTTTCACCGTCAGTCTAATGCAATTCTCTGTTTCCTGCCATTTCTAGTCATTTTATTTCGTTCCCTTCTCCTGTTACAATTCTTTCATGCTGATTCTAGTGACACGACATGCACGCATAATTCTCAACCTGTTTTAAAAGTCAGTTTGGTAATGAAGCAATGAAACAATGTTGAAGACGTAAGGACATTCGAGGGAAATGAGTAAAGGCATTTTGAGATCACTTCAAGCCCAAATCAAGTGAAACTGGGGGCAGATAGAACATAAATACTGTTAAAATGCATCATGCCGCATCGGTTTGAAGCCAAGGCAAGAGTGCCCAGGTCTACAGGGACCGTTCGTGGTACCAAGATTGTTGTCCAATGGTGCTAGGTAATTGACAAATACAGAAGGCAAATATGTGAATATGGTTAGTAATTCTGGTGCAATCAAAAGATGTTGTGTGTTTTCCTCAGCTTTTTTAATTGCGCAGTTTGTACTTGGTATGTTTTGAAGATTGGAATGACGAAGGCATTTTTATTCTGCTATCCAAACACTTTGTCCTTTGTTACCCCTTTGAGCCTCGATTATTTTCTTGCATACCCCTCTTTCGGAATCATTAATAAGACTCGCAAGTTCGAATGGGGAAGTAAATGGAGAAACAAGAGAAAAACAGTGAAAAAGAAAAAGAAGAGAAAAAAAAAGAAAAGAAAAGAAAGAAAACAAAAGAAGAGAAAAGAAAAGAAAAAGTAAAAAGAGAAAAGAGAAGAAAAGAGAAGGAAAAGAAAAGAATGAAAAGAAAGGAAAAGAAAAGCGGAAGAAAGATCGCAACAATCAAAGTAGTCACCTGAACTACGTTTGACTTGATCCCGAAAGGGTACGTAGGCAGCCTCTCTGAGGTTCAGTCACACCAAATAAAAATCCAAAAGTCCCCAAGAAAACAATTGGGGCCGAGGTTGTGGTTGTTGTGAGAAATCTGATTCCAAAAGTTGTAATTTTGAGCCCATGTTGAATTGTTTTGAGCCTTTGATACCCTTTCTTCCTAACCTTGTCCAAAAGTCTGCATTACGGTCCAAAGAAAGACCTTCTGATCAATCTTCGAGAGATGCCGGTTCAAGCGAGTAGAGGTGAACCATATCAGGGGCAACACTCCGGTCCAAACAAGGGAAATGAAGAATGAGAGAGTCTTGATGATAAATGCCCCAAGGGTACCACAAGGCGATGAAAGCTGAGAGAAAACAAAATGAGAGAAACTTATTGGTGAAAACCTTCACAGGCACCATAAGGCGATAGTGAGATGAGAGAAAGACCAAAAGGAGAGAGGATTGATGGTGAAAACCCTTCGGGCACTACAAGTCAAAAAAGAATGGTGATTCAAATCGGATAAGCGGAGCATTGAAGCCCAGTTTCACGGCAAAAGGTACACAAGAGCTGAACATCAGATTTGCTTGACAGAATAGGCTGCAGATGCATGTCAAGGTCATCAGAGTCGGAGTCCATATCCGATAGGTTTCTACGTTGTAGTTTTCTTGTTAGGAATCATCTCTTTCCATTGTCCTCTACTCTGTTCCTTTCGTCTTGTTTACTTCCTCATCCTGAGTCAATTCGGTCATAACAAGTGAGAAATGACTTCAAAATCTGCCACCAGCTTTCCAATTGAACAAAACAGGATTTGGCCAGCATATCAAATCGTCATAAGTCAGGAAAAATAGCAGGCATACTGAGCTGGCAACAATCTGCATGCCTTGGGATCCTTGTGAAATGCAAGGGCTTGGTATTTGTCAATTCATGAACAACGCAACAAATGAAGGGGCTGGGGTGAATGGATCAAAGGTATTTTCATTGAAACATGAAAGGTTTGGTACATATCAGATGGAGGGTGCTTGGTGAAAGGATCAGAGGTATTTTCTGCATTAAGGAAAGTGGTTAGCAAGGTCTCCAAGTGAGAATCGGTTATCAAGGCAAGTGAAGGAACAATACAACTTCAAGGCCGAGGCCAGTGATTAAGTCAAGAAAGAACATCATGTACACAAAGTGGGAGCAATAGACGTGCTTTGGGATTCATATGAGACATAAGGGTTGGGGGATGCCAGTTCATGCAATGCAACAAGTGGAGGATATCGGGAACAAGCAAGGTCTTCGAGTGGAAATCAGTCATCCTGGCAAATGCAGAAGCAGCCGGCCTCAAAGTTCAAGGCCACAAACTAACCATCACATTTTAAACTCACAAGTTTTCTTTGTTTGAAACAGGAACAAAGCAGTGCAACAAAGTTGGTTCAACAATAAAAAAAAAGAAAAAGAAAAGGAAGAAGAGGAGAGCCGACAAAAAGGGAGTTTCTCAAATCTTCGCCCTTGCCTGTCTTGTTAGCGTGCATAAAATGCTGCCATTGCTTTTCACATTTGTTCCTCCTAGGATGAAAAGTCCTAGTCTGATGAATTTTCTCCTAGGATCACAATCTTAGTTTGATGAATTGTTCTCCTAAGATAGACAACCTAGTCTGATGAATTTTCTCCTAGGATCACAATCTTAGTCTGATGAATTGTTCTCCTAAGATAGACAACCTAGTCTGATGAATTTTCTCCTAGGATCACAATCTTAGTCTGATGAACTGTTCTCCTAAGATAGACAACCTAGTCTGATGAATTTTCTCCTAGGATCACACTCTTAGTCTGATGAATTGTTCTCCTAAGATAGACAACCTAGTCTGATGAATTTTCTCCTAGGATCGAAATCTTAGTCTGATGAATCTTTCTCCTAAGATAACAAAAAAGGGGCCTAGTCTTATGAACTTTCTCCTAGGATCAACATCTTAGTCTGATGAATTGTTCTCCTAGGATAGACAACCTAGTCTGATGAATTCTCTCATAGGATTCACAATCTTGTC
>NC_031994.1:89662214-89675272 GCF_001879085.1 Nicotiana attenuata | reverse complement strand
TGATACTCTCCCTTGTCCTTGAAAGGGGAGGACTCCACTGTTGAATGCTACTCCGACTCATGAAGCATTTAGAGATAGATTTGAGAATCTGCTAGGGCGACACTATTGTGGTAAGTTTTCAACATTTTTTAACCTTAAGCCTGCTAGAATGAAATTGCTTATCCAAGTGTGTGGAAGCTAAGGCCTTTTTTCTTAACCCCCTTTACTCTAGGAAAATTCAAGTGGCATGGTCCAGTGGAGAGCTACGTTATCCATCCTTACCCTGAAAAAGATGGAAATATTGAAATTTCCCGGTATTGGAAGCTTTTCCAGTGTTAAAATGACAAGGTATACATCAACCTTTTTTTTTCTCCTTTCGTTTCTGTATTCCTAATTTTTTTTTGGCCTTATCGTGGATGAATTGTTCTCACAAATCTTATTTTTGCAGTATATGCTCAGCAGGCTAAAGACTGCCAGCAGAAGAAAGCTGGCAAAGCCTGAGTGGGGTTACACTGGTCGACGGATGCAGGCGAGTATAACAAACTGGCCAGAAGATACAACCTTTTTCAAGAAGAAAAAAGTGGTGGTTGGGATTTGTCCGTATGGTGAGTTCTTCCTCAACATGGTATCTCAATAATGCTTTTGGACCATGGTGCAAGAGAATATTTGCAGTCCACCAAGGCTATATTCGATAACAAGGCAAAGATAATCAGTTAAAGGTTGCAGCATTCCATTTGCACTATGGAACCGGTCCCACGCCCTGAACTCACAGCAGGGTACTACAACACCCGTTTCCGAGATGGTTACCTTCCAATTGCTCAAATGCTTTGCCCGACAGCGATGCTATTTTCAACTTTCACAGCTTGAGATGCTGAGATCATGAGCAGCCACAGATGCCACAATGTGGCACCTGAGAAGTTGGTTAGGCAGGTAGCATAGCAACTCGGGAAGCTCAAGTTCCTCTAGCGTTGGCGAGAATGCTTACCACGATACGATGAATTGCACATTGAAGCAGATCCTCCAAGCCATCCTCAGAATAATCGACAAGCCCAATCCGATGATAGACAAATGTGTGCATTTACTTATCTGAGATGAATTCCAGAATTTTTCCATCCCGACAAATGGAGAAGGTTTTATCGCAATTTGTGAAAGAAATGAACGACGGAATAGATGTGGCACCATTGTCGGGAACAAGTGGAGCGCGGAGGCTGAGCATTCTGTGCATGTTACTCCAGCACTTCTAGTGCAAGAAACTGCAGTTCGCCTCATGCACTGAGCATCTCAGCTGTATACTTCTGCTGCTTGTATATTGTTATGAAATGTATTATAGTGCAATCTTGAAAGATGGGAATCATATTGGAAGATATTCCTGAATAATATTGTACGTTTACTCTCCTTTTATTTCTTATCTCAAATAAAAGCAGAATCAATCGTGAGAGAAGTGGCAAACTTCCTCTTGATTAAAGAGCCTTTGCTCTTTCTTCTTTTTTTTAATACTAAATTTCAGGATCCAATGCTAGCATCAGAGGAAAGTACCTAGGTTTTGCCAGGCCAATCCTCCACTCACATGGATGTTTTTCGATATCAGAATATCGGACTTCCTTGACAAATAAAAAAACAAGTAAAATTTATGATTCTTTTTCCCATCTACTCAAAGCCCCTACGGCTGATTGTATTTTATTGTATTCTTAAATATAATGTTTGTTTTGCATTGTTTACTTAAATTTTATTGAATCGTATCGATAAATCTGTCGTTACATAAAACGACAAAATGTGCTACATTTATGTAACCTCCGATTGGTGTGATTTGCATCAGTTACTTGCTTTTTTTCTCGCATCTTTCCCTTTCTTATTAAATAAACCTATTTTATCCTTTACCTACATTTTTACATAATAATTCTATCCCCTTATCGATTTTTCTTTATAATATTGCCAAGTTTATTCTTCATTATTGCTGGCGCATCACATCATGGAAACGTTGGCAAACGATATAATCTATCCAAACATTTATCATCAAAACAATATAATGCAAGTATCGTACAATACAATACGATATATTATGAATACATAAGTAACCATCCCAAACGAGCTGTTTAGTGGATAGAGTTATCGGTACATGTGCTGATGGAAGATAGAAGATATTCTAAAATTAGTTGAATTATTGCGCAAGCTAAGCTAACCAAGGGACATTACGGTTTTTAAAAAAGAAAAAATGTGAAAAATTGTTACTGGGGAGAAGTGTAATTTTATTAGCCTAAAAAAGTTTCTTGTGCTTTTTTCGATATTTCTCTTAAATCGAGATCTTGGCGGTAGATAAGAATTTCCAAGCCAACTACGTTACTGAGCTTATTCTATCGAAGGTTCATGCACCAAATTTCACATCAATATTTTAATTAGTGACAGCTCCATTTATAAAAATGAAATCTAAAGTTAATAGTGAAGTACAATTACACAGTCTGATGCTTTGACTAGAAATCGGGGAAGGAAAAAACGAAATTAGGAAGAAAGCGGAAGAAAATATATATTTTTCTTCCTTTGTTCGGTTTCTGGAGTAACAAAGAGAAATTTGAGAAGAAGACAAACTTTCTGTTTACAACAGCCAAAGGCAGAGAAAATAGTATTAGTTAAGGAAATCTCGCTGTATTCCATAAGAATAACTTTAATCTCTTTAAAATGTGATATTTCGGCGGTTGAATCCTAATTAGTTGGTTCTGAAAACGGATATCAACAACTAGGTCACGCAAAACTAACCTAGGTATATATAATAGTAATACAAATCATATATTATATATATGAACATAGGTTATAATGAGCAAGATAACCCCCTTGAGGTTCAATACCATACCAATAAATTGAAATGTGAAGCAAAGTATGAGGTATAACCTAATGAAATATGGTAGACCAAGTGAGAACCCAGTATATATAAGGAAAATACTGAGGTATTTGCGAGTATGTTAGCCGTCCACTAAGGCACTAGTGAAGGTCAAGTAATCGCCCCAAATAATACTTAGACAACTCACAATCTATTGGATTAAAAATAATCAGTTACCGAGTATTACAGATAGATTTAAAGCGCGATTATATAGGGGTATTTGCGATAATTAGGCCACTAAGCAATGGCCTTAGGCCACATAAAACAAACTTCTATGGTCCCCCCACACAGGACTCTGATTTTATAGAAATAAAACTAAGAGAATATGTAGTACCAAAATATTCTCGTACACTAATGTAAAACCTGCAGACTATTGATCAAAACCCGTGCGATGAGTGTTGTCTGAGCCACATCATTTGTGTCTCATGAACATTGAAAAATCGGTTCTACCCTTTAGAGTGGACATTGGGACAAAAATAGTTGTTTCCTGGTGTGTTGTTATTTACTGTACCCAACTTGTAAGATCGATCTTAAGAAAAGCTTCTAGACAAGGTGTTCTTAGTTTCCACACTCCTGCTATTGATTTTCTGTGTATTCCTTGAGCGTCGCTTGTAGAACTATGGTATAATACAAGCTACTTTGATAAGTAGAACTATTGAAATTCGTGCTTAAACCCTATTTGAACCTCCGATTCTCCTGATAAAACGATAGTTTACTGCTAAAATTAATCTTATCTTTCTCGTAACTTCCAATAAGCCAGCTGCCCGGTAACTGAATGGGGACTGAAATTGATAATATTTCTCCATACATGTCACACCCCGGAAAGCGCACAAACTGAAAGACAGAAATGCAAATTTCGGCGCATAAACTAACTGGTCTATGAAAGTAAGTGACGGTCTATTTTGTAGAACAATAGCAAACTCGACCTTCAGGAGCTATAGGAGGTGTTAATTCAATTACCTTGAACAATTGTTAATGATTATCAGCTATTGCTCGGAACTGTGAAAATAGTCTTTTCCTCTGAAACCAAGATCAGATCACAAGCAAATCTCGAACAATGTGACCAAATCACACACAAGGCACATGATTAGAATGCACCAACTCGCCGATAATATATTCACATTGGCAATAATTAAAAGCTGATTGATAAAACTTCTTAGATTGTCAAGACTCACACGGATCAATTAGAGTGAAAGAATGAAAGAAATTAAAAGAGAGCTATAAATTTAAGACACACGTAAGCCCTTTATAATTCCTATTTCTTTACGCCCCTTGCTTGGTTAAATAAGCAACTGCGAACCACCTCCACTTTGTCGATGCTGTAAAGCCTGAAGAGTCAACCACTGAGTATACATCCCGGTTATGCGTCTTGTACGAGGCTCATTAAGACACTCACCTCTTACTCTCCGTATCTATCTACATCTACGCGCGAACTAGAACATACCTAAACACTCAAACCCAATATAAATTTCAACGGAAAGCCCTAATGTTCTTGACCCACATGTCACTTCAAGAGGAAACGTTAAGTCAACCACTAGTAATCTATTTCCTTTTCTAAAGTATCACAGAAATAAGAAGCAAAGTGCAAGCCAGAGAATAAGTGAGATTAAGAGAACATCACATAACGCATAATCATTCCTGATATCCCAACAGAAAAAATCTACCACAAAACAAAAAAACGCTCTTTTAACGGTATGTTAGGAAACCAAATCCAACAGTAGTATCTCCATGTAAGACGGGCAATAGACCACAGCACATGAGGAGTAAATATCACCATTCAATCGAAAAGAAGTGAGAACATATCACAAGCACTGTAGCAATGCTCATCACTCGTTATCAATCATGTGAACCTCACAATCACAAAGTACTACGCTTTCCTAAGCAGTCCGTATTCCGTTTGCTTTCTCTACCTGCGGAAGAAGTCATGAGTATATACATTTTGTATGTATATCGCACTCTCCATCAAATCAATATATAATTGTATGCTCTATCGAAGGAATTACTGTGTATGGCGCACAAGATGTATGTGTAGACTTTATGTAATTGCCTTGATGGAATCTCGTCACAAAGTGCGGTTGTCGACGACTCATAAGAAGTCTCCCTTGGAGCAATCGGGGGCGGAAAGCTTACAAAATTCAGAGCCAAAACGGACGAAAAACATGGGAGACCGAACCTAAAAAGTAAGTAGACTTTCCCACCGCCGTCGCACAACTAGGTGGCGCCCAGCACTACCGTAGTGTGAAGCGCCAAAGCCCAAACACAGAACTCACCTAATCGAAACTTCAATGTGGAGCTGCCTCGTGCGTAGGGCGCCCGTACCTGGCGTAGAACGCGCAAGTGCAACCTAGTGGGGACGCTGAGAAGAGTTCTCTCGTTCCCGAATTATCCGTGCCTCGGGGACAAGGTTCCTCGCCCTCAGCCTATACCCAAAGGCCCCGTAGAACTCTAAATCCCGCGAACACGTATAAGAGCTATGCAGAGACAAGTATAACTACCTCACTCTTTGAATTAAGACTGAGGTGCACGCGCAACTGGAGAGGTGGAATGATACACCAGCAAGAAAACATTCTCGGTGAGCCGTAAATGGAACCATTCTTAGGACTCAATCATCATTTCATCTATCTTTAAGTCTAGTGATTTGTCTACAATAATCCTGATCAAAGATAGGAAATTATGCAATTGTCGTATCTACTCAGGTGAGTGTGCTAAAAAATAGCGCTCGAGCTGCTCTCTGGGCGTTTGGTGACCCTACTTACCCCATGACATTAGCGTCAAGTATTTGTAAACGTTACTGTCACGCCAGCACTCGAGTGTATAATTCAGCTCCCATAATTCACTATGTCGCTGTTTCTTCAATTCTTCCGAGTTCTTAAATGTAATGCTAGTAATAGTATGTGGCGTGTTCTGCCCTGTGAGCAGTTAGGTGTCTTAAGTGGCTCTTACTGATCTTACCTTCTATGTCTGGAAAACCAAATGTTTAGATTAGAAAGAAATGACATTTAGTGTGTCATTGGGGATCTTTTTTCTGTAAGCCGCTTAGGCGGCGGAGCAAGCAAATGTTGTAAGGTCAAGTACACGGAGAAGGTACAAAGAATTATCACTCCGTGCCACTAAGAGCTCCTCCTCGTCTTAATTAAAATATCGATAGACCACGATGCTAATTGACCAAGTTTAAGCTGGTAATATACAGATTGGTGCAATTTTCACTGAGCAAGGTAGTAGTGCGCTATGTCTGAGAGAGTCTCCTCACTCTTTTGTTAAGCAGGGAGGCCCGTAGTAATGCTAGCAATTCAGGCTGGAGAAGGCTATGACGAAAGCCAATTATCTCTCAGGAATTATAAGCTACGAGACCACGTGATCCTCCGAGTGAGTGAATTGTACCTTTAGACGTCAGGTCCCGAGACCGTGTACCACATCAGAACCACACAATAAGATGGTGCGCACACTCTATCACAACCCTGGAACACGCTATTTGGTCCCCACGGCTCTGGCGGCCTCAGTAGGTGGCACTGGTGGTCGTCCGGTCACGTTCGGTTAGTCATGTTTCTCACCATCTGTGAGAGAATAGAATAACAAAGATTTAGTTCACAGTTCAACAAAGCCGCACGACAAGAGTTTCAAGAATATGGAGTATTTCCTAAAGGTTCCGCAGCCTCTCGAGGATAAGTGCAGACGTCTCGTACCGATCCGCGAGACTCTACTAAACCGGCTCATGATTCGCGAGACAAGTAACCTAGGCTCTGATACCACCTTGTCACGACCCAAAACTCCCGGTCGTGGATGGCGCCCAACACATTGCTAGGCAAGCCCGACCATTTACGCAACTTAGCCAAATAATCTAATTAAATAAATAAATAATGTTCACTAACTTATATACCAATTTAGTGCGTAAATTCTGATATAATCTCTAACATTCGAAAACCCCAAAATAAAATACTAAATAGCACACAGAATCTGGTGTCATGAACATGAGGCCTCTAGAAGCAGATTATTCACCTATACAAGTCCGACTAGAAAATAATACGAATATAAATAATAAAAGATAGAAGGGAGAGATCAAGACTGCGAACGCCATGCAGCTACCTCGACACTCCCAGATAACTGCCGCTCAGCTAACAAGCCCCCACTCACCTTCTGTGTACCTGGATTTGCACACAAGGTGCAGGGAGTATTGTGAGTACTTCCAACTCAGAAAGTAATAAATATAAATAAGGTCTGAGGATAAGAAATCCTAAATAAACCAAAGTAAAGCTAAAAAATACCATTAAACAGCAATACAGTTAGAATAAACATCAGAATAGATGAAGAAATAAATGACAATTAAATATGCAATGCAACACATATAAACCGGGTACCTCCGGTACCCCGCTGCGGCCGTGCAGCCCGCTTCATTTATTTAACGTCGACGGCGTCACTGGGGGTGTGCAGACTTTGGGGGGCCCCTTACGGCCCAAGCGCAATAATAAGCCCATCTTGTGGCATCAAACAGGCCCTTGGCCTCATATTCAATATCATTGTAATACTGCTGCGGCGTGCAGCCCGATCCCATACTCAGTCCAAAAATCACACATAGTATAAAATATTCAACTCAAACTGCATTTAAAAATATTAACTTAATTTCTAATTTAAGAAAATGGCTGAGATTTCAAACACAGTATTAAATACCAGGACTGAGTTTAATTATTATAAATATGGTAAGGAACCATAAAATAATCCCTGAAGGATTCGAGTAGTTGGCACGAAGCCCATTATGCAATTAATCCATTTTATAAGGATATTACAAATCTACAATCAAATATGTATTAATTTTATTACGCGGAACGGGCCAAGTCACGATCCCTGACGGTGCTCTACCCCACGCCCGTTATCCGGCGTGCAAGTCACCTCACATAGCACTACGTTATGCAAATTCGGGGTTTCAAACCCTCAACACAGCATTTACATTTATTACTAACCTCAAGCCGGCCACGGTCCTAGCTTGCTATGCCCTTGCCTTTCGAATTCACCTCTTCGTGCGTCGAATCTGACCAAAGCCACAATGAATACGTCACAATATGCTAAGGGAATATAACCCAATCGAAAAGACTCGAAAAATATCGAAAATCACGAAGTTGGCAAAACCCGAGCCCTGGGCCCACTTCTCGAAAAATTATAAATTTTACATCACCGGATTTCTTATCTCGCCACGAGTCTATACATATAAAGAACACCAAAATCGGAGTCTAAATGACCCCTCAAATTCCCATTTTTGTTCTCTTAGGTCTAAGCCCTAAACCACCATTTTTGACCTTAATTCCTTGAGTTTTCAGTGTAATTCCATGTATTTGCATGATAAAATTGTGTTCTAAGTCCAAGAATGCTTACCTGATCGAAGTCCTTGAATTTCCTCTTCAAAATCGCTCAAGAACACCCCAAGTCCGAAGTTAAAAATATGTTTTCTGTAAAATTTCGCGAAGGGATTAAAACCCACTTCTGATCAGTTGTTTCCGCTTCTGCGGTCCTTTGTCGCTTCTGTGACTACCGCATCTGCGGTCATTTTCCGCTTCTGCGGAATCTCACTTATTGACTTGGACCACTTTTGTGGTCGCTAACCGCTTCTGCTGAAGCCGCTTATGCGGGAAATAGTCCGCTCCTGCGGAAATCTCCAAAATGCCCAACCTCGCTTCTGCACTCCTCATATGCTTCTGCGGAACCGCTTCTGCGGTCCATTTCCGCAGAAGCGAAAATACCAGATACCAGACCACTCAGCAGCCCTTAAACTCCAAATTTCATCCTGTTAGCCATCCGAAATCACCCCGAGGCCCTCGGGACCTCAACTAAGAATACAAACATGATCCAATACCTTATTCAAACTTGCTCCAATCATCAAAACACTTCTAACGATACTAAAACCATCATTTCTCATCGAATTCAAGCCTAAGTTTTTCAAAAACTTCCGAAATACGCATTCGATCAAAAATCCAACCAAATCACCTCCGAATGACCTGAAATTTTGCACACACATCCCAAATCACCTAACGAAGCTACTGCAACTCTCGGAATTCCATTCCGACCCTCGGATCAAAATCTCACCTGTCAACCGGAATTCACCAAAATACTTACTTCGCCAATTTAAGCCCAATTCTACTCCGGACCTCTAAAATCACTTTTGATTACACTCCTAAGTCACACATCATCCCCCGAAGCTAACCAAATCATCGGAATTCAAATCCGAGCCCTCTAACACGAAAGTCAACATCCGGTTGACTTTTCCAACTTAAGCCTTCTTAAAAGAGACTAAGTGTCTCATTTCTTATCAAAACCATTCCAAACCAACTCTAACACATCAAATACTGATAATGAAACATGAAGAAGCATAACATGGGGAAAACAGGGCGGTAACTCACGTGACGACGGGTCGGGTCGTCACACTGCTATTGATGTTACTTTATTAGTTTTATCCTTATAGTTCATTATTATATCCCGTTCATTTCATTTGACTAGTAGGTATCTTGACTATTCCTAGTCACTAACCCACCAAGGTTAGTCTTGATACTTACTGGGCACCGCCGTGGTGTGCTCATATTATGGTTCTGTACATTGTTTTTGTGTACAGGTCCAGGTATTTGATCGGTAGTAGTTGTGCGGATCGTCGCGGTGGAGACTCAAGGTTAACCTGCTACTGCGTTCGCAGGCCTCGGAGTCACCTTCGTTTGTATTTGCTTTCATTTGTTCCTTTTTGTTCTGGAACAGTGTTGTATCTATCTTGTATAACTATTCTTAGAAAGGCTTATGACTTGTACCACCGGTTTTGGGAATTATAAGTGTTCAGGGTTATACAATTTGAAATTAGTGAATATTCATATTATTTCTTTTAATGTTAGGCTTACCTAGTTTAGACACTATTCGGAGGGATTTTGGGTCGTGACAAATCATCTTAATGCCGAAATACATTATTACATTAGCATAATACATCAATTTAAAATAAAAGGACATCACCAAAACTTACACAGATTATCAATTTAATCATGTTAGTTAGATAATTATATATTATACTGCTTTGGTTGCTCTGCCTTAACCAGAACTCTTGTTGTCGATCTTGATATCCCTCTTGAAAGTGCAACATACAGTTGTTCGTGGAAGAAAATATATTGTCGTAAATATAGTCCAATATTTAGGATGTTTATTCTTGTGCTTTATTTGTTATATTTGCAAAACATAAACATACTAAAAATTATTTTCACCCAAATTTAAAAGAATATTCCTTAGTTTCAGAAGACGAAAGTTGAATTCAGGGATAAGAATATGCTTAGAAGCACAATGACCAGTATCATAATTTTGCATGTATGAGGTTATTGTCAAAATTTCTATATACCACATGTGTACTATTACTGTCACGACCCAAATTCCACTAAAGGTCGTGATGGCGCCGGACACCACTGTCAGCCAAGCCAACCCAAAATACTTAATTAAATTCTCATTTTAATACGCTTGAAAACTATGACTTCTCTTCAAATTTACCAATTTAAGAAGATAATTGCTCCAGGTCAAATTAGTTAATAAGCAATTAATACAAAATACTTCATAACCATCCCAGAACCCGGTGTCACAAGTGCATGAGCAATTTCTAAAAAAAAAATCGAATAAAGTACAACAGCTGTCCGGAATACAATTGGATAGAAAATAAATAGAATCCTGAGAGAGACTATACTAGCTGCGGGTCGCCTCGAGGAAATACAGCTCACCTAGTTGTCACACCTCCTTTTTTACACACCTACCCCGAAGGATAATGTATAAGGGAGTTTTTCCATTTAAAATGACATTATTCGAAATGGGATTATTTATTTGTTTTTAGAGTCGCCACTTGGGATAGGATTGACATTTGGTGTCCCAAGTCACCGGCTTAACTTGAATCCCAAATCGAGGAAAATTTCGACTTCCCAATTGGAGTCTGCGAAGCAGAAATTCTGAATAAGAAATTCTGTTAACCCGGGGGAAGGTGTTAGGCACCCCCGGATTTCGTGGTTCTAGCACGGTCGCTTAAACTATCATAATTGGCTTATTATCTGATTTTAATACATGTTAAAACCTATGTGCATTTTTTTAACTTTAACCGCTTTATTCATTTTTAGGAATATTGCAACGTTATTAAAACACGTCTCGAACCACGTCACATAAATGCACCCGTGGTTTTTGACGTATTTTAACATCGTTGAGATTTGGATTTGGGTCACATAAATGTGCACCCGAGTTTAGGAAAGTAGATTATATGCGCCTAAAGCAACTACGCGTTTGCACTTTGCGAGGGCCATGGAATTTGCTAAATGGCACGCCTCGAATTCTAAGGTTGAGTTAAAGCTAATTAAAACGAGGGCCACGCAATTGTCATTTTTGTTTGGCATGTCGCACCTCAAATTATTTCACAGGGCTCTACTCAACTAAAACAAACTACGGATGTTCATAAGTTATTTTCTTCTAAGCTAACTTTCTAGATTGTTATAAGGACAAGTAACATGGAATCATTTGGACGATCAATTTGACGGCATATTTTGGAGTATGGATAAACACTTATTCATCATTGAAGAGATGTGCTAGCTAATTAACAAAGAAATGGTACATCGATATAATACTTCTTGTTGACCTTCAAGACTAAACACATATCCGCATGGCTCAAATATAATTCAAGTTTTTTTTTTTTTTTTTTTGCAATAATAACCAACCCAAACCTTTACTTCCAAATCCCAATTAGCCATACATGGTTTCTTTAACAGATAACTACTACTACTATAGTTAACATAGGAAAAATAAATTATAATTAGGAGATCAACATGATATGAACAGACAACTGCCTTTGAAATGCAACACAATTTAGCTACATAAAAATATGAATCACGAAGACCGAAGAACTACATTCAATGCTTTTAAAACAGAAAAAATCAACACTTCTGCTGTCCAGCGATGCCGCTACTTGGAGGGCTTGGACTTTTCCCAAAAAATTAGGTGTGTTATATAGTATGACCCTCCAAAAGAGATGACTGAATATGCACACCAGTGAACTTGTATTGGGAAAAAACTGAATTTAAATATTGAAGATGACGTGTCATGATACGTGGACCGGTCAAATAGTCAAAACGTGGTAATTAGTTAGAAGGCACGAGCAACAACAGATGCGGGAGAGAAGATACTTAAAGGCACGAGCTATTATTCAAATGAAATGAGACTCGTACCTGTTCGAGTCACTTAAAGCTCGAAGATCAGAAGGAATTGAAGACATGAATCTGATAGCGAAAAAGAGTCCAAATTCAGCATTAAATGCCAAATACGTTAGAGAATTTGTATTTAATATGAATGATTGAGTAACGTTTCTTTTAATGTCATTTATTGCTCGTAATTGCCTCATTAAGACAAAGGCATTACACTTTCTCTTAAAATTAACTATAAAAGGAGAAAGTCACAACATCTGTAGGGGACGAAAAAATATTACTGGAATAAACTTTGTTCTTTTTGCTTTCTGATTATATCATTCAAAATCTCTTTCTTATATACTTTTCCGATTATCAGTAACCCGAGTTCTTCTAAATTCAAGCTTTGACCTAAAATCTAATTTTGGTTAAACAAATTGGTTCCGTTACCGGGAATCTGATAATCAAGCATATCTCAACCTAATTTTCTTGATTGCATCAATCATGTCGAACAACAATGACAACACTCAAGGAAATCCAGAAATTCAGACAATCCAACAACTTCAGGGAGATTTCCCACGAGGCTCTCTACAAGGTTCTCCACGAGGCTCCCCACGACGGTCTGGTGAAGGTACTCCTGATGGATCTCACACAGATGGACAGGCTCAATTCGAAAATGTTGAAACCATGAATGAGGCTCTACAAAAACTTATTGCCTCTCAAGTCAATAACGCTCTTCAAGCTTTTGTTAGCCAATTACCTGCTGTTCCACCCACATCTACTCCAAACAACAACACTTTGGAGAATCCTCGTTCAGGATTGATTAATTCAGGCAGCGGTGGAACCCCTAGTGAAACACAAGAGAGAGACCCAGGTAATCCAGTTAACTCCGATTTACAAAATCTTGTACTAACCTTGCAGAAATAGCTTAAGGAACAAAATGAACGCATAGAGCAAATACCTGGAGTACCGCCCGTGATCAAGGGAGTGGATATAGATAAATATTCCCAACAACCATGGAAGCCAAGTGCTGCTCCCCTCCCAAT
>NC_031994.1:89657224-89661437 GCF_001879085.1 Nicotiana attenuata | reverse complement strand
TGGAAGCTAAAGGCAAGGTTCGGTGGTTACGAACTTCAACGTAAACACCTCTGAACTCGTGGCTGTTTTAAGAAGCATGGAGATAAGGTACGATGGCCAAAGGAAATGCGATCAAATCCGAACAGACGAAACCCTGATCATTGGTGCGAATTTCATAACGATCATGGGCATAAAACAGCAGATTGCAGGTTTCTACAAGGTGAAATTGATCATGTGTTAAAACAAGGGTATCTTACTGAGTTGTTCAGTGAGAAAGGTAAACAAGCATACATGAAGAACAGACAGGAGCCTCCAAAACCACCTTCGCCCAAGAGAATTGTCAACGTTATAAGCGGAGGTGAAGAGATTAATGATGTATCATATAAAAAGGTTTCAAAAGTGACAATTACCCACGGGAAGCGGCCTCGACATGTACTGGAAGAGAGAATGTTATATTCAACAACGCAGATGCCGAGGGACTCATAACTCCGCATAACGACGCACTGGTAATATCTTTACTTGTACATGATACTAACGTGAAACGAGTTTTGGTTGATCCAGGTAGTTCTGTAAACATTGTTTTAATACGGGTATTGCGCGAGATGCAAGCGGAGGATAAATTAATTCCAAAGGCGCATACTTTGTCGGGATTTGATAACTCTAGTGTTGTAACAAAAGGGGAGGCAATACTTACTACATTCGCAGAAGGCGTCGTTAAAGATACCAAATTTCAAGTGGTAGATATGGAAATGGCTTACAATATGATTCTTGGGAGACCATGGATTCATGACATGGAAGCTGTTCCTTCAACTTTACATCAAGTTATTGAATTTCCATCTCCATGGGGAATATGCCAAATCAGAGGCGATCAACAAACATCTAGAAGCATCAATTCCGTTGCAGATTCAACTGTTAAAGGTGAAGACAAATAGCAATTACAGAATTTAGGTGAGGGTAACACGGAGTCAACCTCACCTGAGCAAAAGCAAACAGATCTGGATTCAAGACCTGATACCATTCAAGAACCGGAGGAGAATAAGAACATCAAAACAACGATAGAAGAGCTAGAAGCCGTGGTGTTATTTATACATTGGCCCGAGAGAAAAGTGTACATAGGAGCTAATCTTAGCCTGGAGGTAAAACTTAAATTGATTGAATTTTTAAAAGCTAATGCGGACTATTTTGCTTGGTCCCATTCTGGCATGACAGGGATACCACCGGAAGTCATGACTCATAAGTTGAATGAAGATCCATCATATCCTCCCGTCAAGCAAAAGAAAAGAAAGCAAGGAACTTTAAAAAATAAGGTGATTCAAGAGGAAGTTCAAAAGTTGCTAAAAATTGGTTCAATTCGTGAGGTAAAATATCCTAACTGGTTAGCTAATACTGTTGTGGTTCCTAAGAAGAGCGGTAAGTGGCGAGTCTGTGTAGATTACACAGACTTTAATAAAGCCTATCCAAAAGATTCCTTTCCTTTACCGCACATAGATCAGTTAATTGATGCTACTGCAGGGCTTAAGCTATTAAGTTTTTTAGATGCATATTCAGGCTATAATCAAATCAAGATGGATCCAGGAGATGAAGAAAAAACTTCTTTTATAACAGACAGGGGGACTTACTGTTACAAGGTAATGCCCTTCGGTCTTAAGAATGCAGGTGAAACGTATCAAAGGTTGGTCACCCAAATGTTTCAAGAACATTTAGGTAAAACCATGGAAGTATATATAGATGATATGCTAGTTAAGACTCAACATTCAGAAGATCATATATCGCACCTATCTGATACGTTTAAAATTTTACGAAAATATAATATGAAGTTGAATCCAGAAAAATGTGCATTTGGTGTGGCATCAGGAAAATTTTTAGGTTTTCTTGTTTCTAACCGTGGTATTGAAGTGAATCCTGCACAGATTAAGGCCATTGAAGAAATTCCTGATATACTTTCCAACAAGAAAGAGGTTCAAAGACTAACAGGAAGAATCGCAGCTTTGGGAAGGTTCATTTCTAAATCATCGAAAAAATGTTTTAAATTCTTCTCGGCTCTTAAGAAGCAGGATCATTTTGAATGGGATGAGGAGTGTCAACAAGCACTTAGGGATTTGAAAATATACTTGTCAAATCCACCTTTGCTAGCAAAACCTAAGGCTGGGGAGAAACTTTTCATCTACCTTGCTGTTTCAGAAGTTGCGGTAAGCGCGATTTTGGTTCGAGAAGAGCAGGGTAAACAATCTCCTATCTATTATGTTAGTAAATCTTTGTTAGATGCAGAGACACGGTATCCACAATTGGAAAAATTAGCACTTGCTCTAATCATGGCATCTAGGAAGTTAAGACCTTACTTTCAATGTCATCCCATTGTTGTAGTGACTGCATACCCCCTACGTAATATATTGCATAAACATGAATTGTCAGGAAGGTTAGCTAAGTAGGCCATAGAGCTAAGTGAATATGAAATCACGTACTTACTTAGAACAGCAATAAAATCACAGATATTAGCTGATTTCGTCGCTGACTTTAGCCAAGGGATGCAATTAGAAGAAGAAAAAGAAGTACAAGTACTTAATGGGGCTAATCCAGGAACATGGACCTTATTTACTGATGGCTCATCTAACATAAAAGGTGCAGGATTAGGAATTGTTTTAGTACCACCTACAGGTGAAATTATTAGGCAAGCCATTAAATGTCATTCCGTAACTAACAATGAAGCGGAGTATGAAGCTGTGATTGCAGGTTTAGAGTTGGCACGAGAACTTGGTATAAATCAAGTAGTGATCAAAAGTGACTCGCAGCTCGTGGTTAATCAAATGCTGGGGACTTACATAGCTAGGGAAGCAAGGATGCAACAGTACTTGGAAAAGGTACGGGAACTGATAAAGCAATTCCAAACTTGGAAGGTCATACAGATATCGAGGGATGAAAATGTTGAAGTAGATGCCTTAGCTAATCTCGCATCCGCAGCTGATGTAGCAAAAGATGCAAATGCCGCAATTATACATTTATTTCACTCAGTTCTCGATCCAGATAAGAATGAGGTAAATTTTAATAATTTAACTTGGGATTGGAGAAACAAAATTGTTGCTTTTTTACAGTATGGTATCGTCCCTAATGACAAGAAGCAAGCGCATGCACTTCGAAAAAAGGCTGCTCGTTACTGTTTAAAACAAGGGAATCTTTATCGTAAGATGTTCGGTGGTCCATTAGCAAGATGCCTCGGACCTTCTCAAACGGAGTATGTAATGAGGGAAATACATGAGGGGCATTGCGGGAATTACGCAGGAGGAAGATCACTAGTAAGAACCTTGATTAGAGCAGGATATTACTGGCCTAAAATGGAGGAAGAAGCGGAAAGTTTTGTAGCTAAATGTGATAAATGTCAAAGGTACGGTAGCAACATACATAGACCTGCGGAGTTGTTGCATGCGGTCATATCACCATGGCCATTCATGAAGTGGGGAATGGATATCATGGGTCCATTACCACAAACAAAAGGACAGGTAAAATTTTTGCTAGTACTACTATACTCCACTAAATGGGTAGAGGCAGGAGCATTCAAACAGGTACGAGAAAAGGAGGTCAAAGACTTCACTTGGCGTAATATCATCTGCCGATTTGGTGTACCAAAGGAGATTGTATGCGACAATGGCCCTCAATTTATCGGAGCTCAAGTCACTGAGTTTCTTGAGAGTTGGCAAATTAAGAGAATCACATCTACACCTTATCACCCAGTAGGCAATGGGCAAGCAGAATCAACGAACAAAGTCATAATCAACAATTTGAAGAAACGTTTAGAGGAATCAAAGGGTAATTGGCCTGAAGTGTTACCCGGAGTTTTATGGGCATATCGCACGACAACAAAGACGAGCACAGGTGAAACTCCTTTCTCTTTAGTTTATGGAGCTGAAGCATTAATCCCAGTTGAAATAGGAGAACCGAGTACAAGATTCTCACAAGCAACACAAGAATCTAATGATGAAGAGATGCGGGTCAATTTGGATTTAGTGGAATGCAAGAGAGAAGCCGCATTAATAAGAATGGCAGCACAAAAGCAAGTGATCGAATGATATTACAACAGAAAAGCACGACTGCGATACTTCAAAACTGGGGACTTCGTGCTTAAAAAAGTTTTTCAATCTACAAAGGCGGCCAACGCGGGTAAACTAAGTCCTACCTGGGAAGGACCCTACAGAGTTCGAGATATTGTAGGAAAAGGAGCATACGAGTTGGAAACAATGGG
>NC_031994.1:89615447-89654332 GCF_001879085.1 Nicotiana attenuata | reverse complement strand
TGCCTTTTTATTTTTAAGGACTTAAAGAATAGTTTGCATTTTTGTTCTTTAAGAAATGCTTCTGTTATTCCCATGACTAAATAACATGAGTTTTATAAAAGAGGGCCCTTTTATATTTTGACACTTAACGAAGAAGACGTCTCAACTTCATAATGGTGTAATCATACGATAAAAGAAATAGGAACACACATGTTTTTTGTAATAACTTTGACAAGTTTTTATTTCGGAACTTTGACAAGTTTTGAGTAATACTTTACATGTATTTGAATTACATCTATAACTTTCTCGCAACTGTTTTCCTTGTAACAGATTTATACAAAAGAAGAACAATAGATACGGGATTTTTCCTTATAACCCGTTTTAGTACATAGTTGAGAAATGACTCCATTGTTCTTATAGGAAAGAATACTATGATGAATGCCATGACTTCGTAACTTTCACTCCGTACTTGATTCTTCTAGGCTTGATTTTCTAAATCTTCTATGCCTTTTTGATACACGTAAATGTATATACTATGTAGTCCCCCAAGTGTTTGAGTGTTGAAGTATGAAGCCTCGAGCACTTTATAGTCTCCTTCACCTGGTCCTTTTCCTGAAAAGGAAATACATACGGGACTCGGGGGTGCGATTATAGATGAAGACTGCTTAACCCGTGTATACTTCTATCAGAATAATTGTAACCCTGGGCTAGGAATTTTAGTTTACTCCATTTTGCCTTACAGGTCGTGACTCATCATTTAGTACGGGTTAGCGTTTTGCCTATCATCTAAAATCGTTAGTAAAATTTTAACAATTCAAAAAATACAATTTAACATGGTGATACCTGACCGTGGGTTTTTCCTTAGGAGTAGTATCTCTTCAAATGAACTGCATTCCAATGCGATGGAAGCACCTTCCCGTCCATTGTTTCTAACTCGTATGCTCCTTTTCCTGCAATATCTCGAACTCTGTAGGGTCCTTCCCAGGTTGGACTATGTTTACCCGCGTTAGCCGCCTTTGTAGATTGAAAAACTTTTTTAAGCACGAAGTCCCCGGTTTTGAAGTATCTCAGTCGTGCTTTCCTGTTGTAATATCGTTCGATCACTTGCTTTTGTGTTGCCATTCTTATTAATGCGGCTTCTCTCTTGCCTTCCAGTGATCCAAATTGACTCGCATCTCTTCATCATTGGACTCTTGTGTTGCTTGTGAGAATCTCGTACTCGGTTCTCCTATTTCAACTGGGATTAATGCTTCAGCTCCATAAACTAAAGAGAAAGGAGTTTCACCTGTGCTCGTCTTTGTTGTCGTGCGATATGCCCATAGAACTCCGGGTAACACTTCAGGCCAATTATCCTTTGATTCCTCTAATCGTTTCTTCAAATTGTTGATTATGACTTTGTTCGTTGATTCTGCTTGCCCATTGCCTACTGGGTGATACGGTGTAGATGTGATTCTTTTAATTTGCCAACTCTCAAAAAACTCAGTGACTTGAGCTCCGATAAATTGAGGGCTATTATCGCATACAATCTCCTTTGGTACACCAAAACGGCAGATGATATTACGCCAAATGAAGTCTCTGACCTCTTTTTCTCGTACCTGTTTAAATGCTCCTGCCTCTACCCATTTAGTGAAGTAATCAGTAAGCACGAGCAAAAATTTTACCTGTCCTTTTGCTTGTGGTAATGGACCCACGATATCCATTCCCCACTTCATGAATGGCCATGGTGATATGACCGGATGTAACAACTCCGCAGGTCTATGCATGTTGTTACCGTACCTTTGACATCTATCACATTTAGCTACAAAACTTTCTGCTTCTTCCTCCATTTTAGGCCAATAATATCCTGCTCTAATCAAAGTTCTAACCAATGATCTTCCTCCTGCGTGATTCCCGCAGTGCCCCTCATGTATTTCCCCCATTACATATTCCGTCTGAGAAGGTCCGAGGCATCTTGCTAATGGACCACCAAACATCTTACGATAAAGATTCCCTTGTTTTAAACAGTAACGAGCAGCTTTTTTGCGAAGTGCATGTGCTTGCTTTTTGTCACTAGGGATGGTACCATACTGCAAAAAAGCAACAATTTCGTTTCTCCAATCCCAAGTTAAATTATTAAAATTTACCTCCTTCTTATTTGGATCGAGAACTGAGTGAAATAACTGTATAATTGCAGCATTTGCATCCTTTGCCACATCAGCTGCAGATGCGAGATTAGCTAAGGCATCTGCTTCAACATTTTCATCCCTCGATATCTGTATGACCTTCCAAGTTTGGAATTGCTTTATCAGTTCCCGTACCTTTTCTAAGTACTGCTGCATCCTTGCTTCCCTAGCTGTATAGGTCCCTAGCATTTGATTAACCACGAGCTGCGAATCACTTTTGATCACTACTTGATCTATACCAAGTTCTCCTGCCAATTCTAAACCTGCAATCACAGCTTCATACTCCGTTTCATTGTTAGTTACGGAATGATATTTAATGGCTTGCCTAATAGTTTCACCTGAATGTGGTACTAAAACAATTTCTAATCCTGCACCCTTTACATTAGATGAGCCATCAATAAATAAGATCCATGTTCCTGGATTAGCACCATTAAGTACTTGTACTTCTTTTTCTGCTTCTAATTGCATCCCTTGGCTAAAATCAGCGACGAAATCAGCTAATATCTGCGATTTTATTGCTGTTCTAGGTAAGTACGTGATTTCATTTTCGCTTAGCTCTATGGCCCATTTAGCTAACTTCCCTGACAATTCATGTTTATGCAATATATTACGTAGGGGGTACGCAGTCACTACAACAATGGGATGACATTGAAAGTAAGGTCTTAACTTCCTAGATGCCATGATTAGAGCAAGTGCTAATTTTTCCAATTGTGGATACCGTGTCTCTGCATCTAACAAAGATTTGCTAACATAATAGATAGGATATTGTTTACCCTGCTCTTCTCGAACCAAAACCGCGCTTACCGCAACTTCTGAAACAGCAAAGTAGATGAAAAGTTTCTCCCCAACCTTGGGTTTTGCTAGCAAAGGTGGATTTGACAAGTATATTTTCAAATCCCTAAGTGCTTGTTGACACTCCTCATCCCATTCAAAATGATCCTGCTTCTTAAGAGCCGAGAAGAATTTAAAACATTTTTTCGATGATTTAGAAATGAACCTTCCCAAAGCTGCGATTCTTCCTGTTAGTCTTTGAACCTCTTTCTTGTTGGAAAGTATATCAGGAATTTCTTCAATGGCCTTAATCTGTGCAGGATTCACTTCAATACCACGGTTAGAAACAAGAAAACCTAAAAATTTTCCTGATGCCACACCAAATGCACATTTTTCTGGATTCAACTTCATATTATATTTTCGTAAAATTTTAAACGTATCAGATAGGTGCGATATATGATCTTCTGAATGTTGAGTCTTAACTAGCATATCATCTATATATACTTTCATGGTTTTACCTAAATGTTCTTGAAACATTTGGGTGACCAACCTTTGATACGTTGCACCTGCATTCTTAAGACCGAAGGGCATTACCTTGTAACAGTAAGTCCCCCTGTCTGTTATAAAAGAAGTTTTTTCTTCATCTCCTAGATCCATCTTGATTTGATTATAGCCTGAATATGTATCTAAAAAACTTAATAGCTCATGCCCTGCAGTAGCATCAATTAACTGATCTATGTGCGGTAAAGGAAAGGAATCTTTTGGACAGGATTTATTAAGGTCTGTGTAATCTACACAGACTCGCCACTTACCGTTCTTCTTAGGAACCACAACAGTATTAGCTAACCAGTTAGGATATTTTACCTCACGAATTGAACGAATTTTTAGCAACTTTTGAACTTCCTCTTGAATCACCTTATTTTTGAAAGTTCCTTGCTTTCTTTTCTTTTGCTTGACGGGAGGATATGATGGATCTTCATTCAACTTATGAGTCATGACTTCCGGTGGTATCCCTGTCATGTCAGAATGGGACCAAGCAAACCAGTCTGCATTAGCTTTTAAAAATTCAATCAATTTACGTTTTACCTCCGGGCTAAGATTAGCTCCTATGTACACTTTTCTCTCGGGCCAATGTATAAGTAACACCACGGCCTCTAGCTCTTCTATCGTTGTTCTGATGTTCTCATTCTCCTCCGGTTCTTGAATGGTATCAGGTCTTGAATCCAGATCTGTTTGCTTTTGCTCAGGTGAGGTTGACTCCGTATTACCCTCACCTAAATTCTGTAATTGCTATTTGTCTTCACCTTTAACAGTTGAATCTGCAACGGAATTGATGCTTCTAGATGTTTGTTGATCGCCTCTGATTTGGCATATTCCCCATGGAGATGGGGATTTAATAACTTGATGTAAAGTTGAAGGAACAGCTTCCATGTCATGAATCCATGGTCTCCCAAGAATCATATTGTAAGCCATTTCCATATCTACCACTTGAAATTTGGTATCTTTAACGACGCCTTCTGCGAATGTAGTAAGTATTGCCTCCCCTTTTGTTACAACACTAGAGTTATCAAATCCCGACAAAGTATGCGCCTTTGGAATTAATTTATCCTCCGCTTGCATCTCGCGCAATACCCTTATTAAAACAATGTTTACAGAACTACCTGGATCAACCAAAACTCGTTTCATGCTAGTATCATGTACAAGTAAAGATATTACCAGTGCGTCGTTATGCGGAGTTATGAGTCCCTCGGCGTCTGCGTTGTTGAATATAACATTCTCCTCTTCCAGTACATGTCGAGGCTGCTTCCCGTGGGTAATTGTCACTTTTGAAACCTTTTTATATGATACATCATTGATCTCTTCACCTCCACTTATAACGTTGACAGTTCTCTTGGGCGAAGGTGGTTTTGGAGGCTCCTGTCTGTTCTTCATGTATGCTTGTTTACCTTTCTCACTGAACAACTCAGTAAGTTACCCCTGTTTTAACAAATGATCAACTTCACCTTGTAGAAACCTGCAATCTGTTGTTTTATGCCCATGATCGTTATGAAATTCGCACCAATGATCAGGGTTTTGTCTGTTCGGATTTGATCGCATTTCCTTTGGCCATCGTACCTTATCTCCCATGCTTCTTAAAACAGCCACGAGTTCAGAGGTGCTTATGTTGAAGTTTTAACCACCGAACCTTGCCTTTAGACTTCCATCATCGTCTCGTGACCTACGTGTGTTCCGGTCATTTTCGAACCTCGATGAGGAGCCTGACTCCTTGTTTCTAGGTTTGTGATCGTACCTTTGATTATCTTGCCTTGATCGTGAGTCTTTCCCCGCAGGTCCCATGTATGGCTCGTATCTGTTTTTACCGGATCTCTTTTCATTTTCCACACGCCTTGAGCTTACCTTTTCTTCTGTTTTATGTCGTAAAATAATGTCTTCTTCAATCCTCATCTTTGTACTAATCTGTTGTAGACATCATTCCACGTTGTTGCTGGGAATTCTCGAAGGCTTTCTTTGAGTCGCCTCGTGGCTTCTGAACTCTTCTCATTCAAATTACTAGCAAAGGTTATGGCTGCCCAATTGTCAGGTACTCGTGGCAGCGTCATTCTTTCCCGTTGAAATCTATCTACGAACTCTCTAAGCAACTCTGAGTCTCCTTGCTTGATTTTGGAGATATCTTCCATTCGCTTTTCAACTTTTTGAGCTCCCGAGTGTGCTTTGATAAATAAATCTGCAAGCTCGGCAAACGAATTTATAGAATTTTCAGGTAAAAGAGAATACCATGTTAAGGCCCCTTTAGTGAGTGTTTTACCAAATTTTTTGACCAAGACCGACTCAATCTCTTGCTTAGTCAAATCATTGCCCTTGACACCTGTTGTGAATGCAGTAACGTGATCTCGTGGATCTGATGTACCATCATACTTTGGAATATCAGGCATTTTAAACTTCTTTGGAATTGGGAGGGGAGCAGCACTTGGCTTCCATGGTTGTTGGGAATATTTATCTATATCTACTCCCTTGATCACGGGCGGTACTCCAGGTAGTTGCTCTATGCGTTCATTTTGCTCCTTAAGCTGTTTCTGCAAAGTTAGTACTAGATTTTGTAAATCAGAGTTAACTGGATTACCTGGGTCTCTCTCTTGTGTTTCACTAGGGGTTCCACCGCTGCCTGAATTAACCAATCCTGAACGAGGATTCTCCAAAGTGTTGTTGTTTGGAGTAGATGTGGGAACAGCAGGTAATTGGCTAACAAAAGCTTGAAGAGCGTTATTGACTTGAGAGGCAATAAGTTTTTGCAGAGCCTCATTCATGGTTTCAACATTTTCGAATTGAGCCTGTCCATCTGTGTGAGATCCATCAGGAGTGCCTTCACGAGACCGTCGTGGGGAGCCTCGCGGAGAACCTTGTGGAGAGCCTCGTGAGGAATCCCCCTGAAGTTGTTGGATTGTTTGAATTTCTGGGTTTCCTTGAGTGTTGTCATTGTTGTTCGACATGATTGATGCAATCAAGAAAATTAGGTTGAGATATACTTGATTATCAGATTCTCGGTAACAGAACCAATTTGTTTAACCAAAAAATAGGATTTTAGTCAAAACTAGAATTTAGAAGAATCGGGTTACTGATAATCGAAAAAGTAAATAAAGAAAGAAATTTTAGAGTAACCAAGTATGAAAGCTGGTAAATCAAAGTATATTCCAATAGTCACCTCCCTTTACAATTGTTTGTTTCTTCCCCTTTTTATAGCTCTTTTGGGATACGAGCCTTACCTTTGTCACAATAATGCTATTATGGGAAATTAATGACTTTAAATGTTACGTTATGCAATATACATTAAATACATATTCTCTAACGTTTCCAATAATTAATACTCATTAAATGCTGTATCTGGGCTCCTTTTTGCTGTTAGATTCATTCCTTTGATTCTTCACTATCTTTGAGTTTTAAATGTCTTGAATAGGTACGAGCGTTGAAGTACTTGTATGAATGCTTGCACCCCCTCCATTTAATTTACTCGTATCTGTTGTTGCTCGTATATGTTAACCAACCTTATTTCTTTGACTGTTTGACCAGTCTATACGTCATGACACGTCATCATATACATAAATATAATTTTTCCCAATACAGGGCAGTCACAGGGGCGATTGGTGGTGGAACGTTGAGGTCTAGGGAAAGGTGGAAGAAAAGAAAGCGGCGCACCGGAGGTTAGTGGAGAGTACAGACGAGGAGAAGAGGCGGAGGAACAAAGATTGCTATAAGGAAGCTAGGAAGGTGGCGAAGTTAGCGGTCACGGAAACTAAGAATGCGGCGTTTGGCCGCCTGTATGAAGAACTGGGAGACAAAGCCGAGGACAAGAAGTTATTCCGGCTAGCCAAGGAGAGAGAGAAGACGGCTCGTGATTTAGACCAAGTGAGGTGCATCAAGGACGAGGAAGACAGAGTGTTGACGGAAGACGCTCAAATTAAGCGGAGATGGCAGATGTACTTTCATAAGCTTTTGAATGACGAAGGGGACATAGACATTGTGCTAGGTGAATTGGAACACTTCGAGAATCACCAAGATTTTAGCTACTGTAGACGCATTAAGGTTGAGGAGGTCATGGGGCTATGCCTAAGGTCATGGGGGCTATGCATAAGATGAACATGGGCAGAGTGACCGGGCCAGACGAAATTCTGGTAGAATTTTGGAGGTTTGTGGGTAGAGCAGGATAGGAGTGGTTAATTGGGCTGTTTAATGTTATTTTGAGGACAAAGGAGATGCCAGATGAATGGAGATGGAGTATGGTGATTCCGCTATACAAGAACAAAGGCGATATCCAGAATTGTAACAACTATAGTGGTATCAAGTTATTGAGTCATACCATGAAAGTGCAGGAGAGGGTAGTGGAAGTGAGGGTAAGGAGGGCGGTGTCGATATCTGGGAGCCAGTTTGGGTTCATGCTTGGTTGTTTTACCACGAAAGCTATCCATCTTATTCGAAAGTTGGTTGAACTATACAGGGATAGGAAGAAGGATTTGCATATGGTGACATATGACAAGGTCGCTAGGGAAGTTCTTTGGAGATGTCTGGAGGCGAAAGGTGTTCTGGTGGCTTATATTAGGGTGATTAAGGACATGTATAATGGAGCTAATACTCGGGTTAGGATAGTGGGGTGCGACTCGAAGCATTTTTTGGTTGTTATGGGGTTACACCAAGGATCTGCGCTCAGCCCGTTCTTATTTTCTCTAGCGATGGAAGCACCGACACACCATATTCAAGGGAGGTACCATGGTGTATATTATTCGCTGATGATATAGTTTTGATTGATGAGATGCGAGGCGGTGTTAACGGGGGGTGGGAGGTGGGAGGTTTGGAGACGGACCCTTGAGTCTAAAGGTTTCAAGCTGAGCAGGGCCAAGACAGAATACGTGGAGTGCAAGTTCAGCAGCGTGTCGGGAGAAGCGGACATGGACATGAGGCTTGCCTCTTAAGTCATCCCAAAGAAAGGGAGCTTCAAGTACTTGGGGTCGGTAATCCAGGGGATGGAGAGATTGATGAGGATGTCACGCACCGTATAGGGGTGGGGTGGATTGAATGGAGGCTAGCATCTAGCGTCTTGTGTGACAAGAAGGTGTCTTCGGAACTTAAAGGTAAGTTCTATAGAGCAGTGCTTAGGCCGGCCATGATGTATGGCATGGAGTGTTGGCCAATTTAGAATTCCCATATCCAGAAGATGGAAGTTACGGAAATGAGGATGCTGATATGTATGTCCGGGTACACTTGGTTGGATAAGATTAGGAATGAAGATATCCGAGTGAAGGTGGGCGTGGCTCCCATTGAAGACAAGATGCGGGAAGATAGGCTTAGATGGTTTGAGTACGTGCAGAGGAGAAGCCTGGATGCCCCGGTTAGGAGGTGTGAACGACTAGACTTGACAGGTATGAGGAGAAGTAGAGGATGACCTAAGAAATATTAGGGAGAGGTGATCAGGCAGGACATGGTACGGCTGCAGAATTCCCGGGACATGACTGATAGGAAGTTATGGAGGTCGAGCATTACGGTTGTAGGTTAGGAGATAAGGAGGCTAGTCTGATAGTGTTTTGTGTTAGGCCGCTAGTGGCTCCAGTTGTGTCCTTAGTCAGGGTTGTAGGTTAGGTTGTAGGAAACTAGTCTGGAAGTGTTTTGTGTTAAGATGCTAGTGGCTCTTGTTGTGTCTATATTATTCCATTGCGTCTGTAGTACTGTGCCATTGTTACTGCTTAATGTTATTACTTTTTTCTCTATTTTTCGGTTATTACGTTGGTGGTGTTATCTTTCTGGATTCCTTTGTTGTTACTGCTACAATTCATGATATACATCAAACTTCCCAATACTCTTGCATAGTCCATTTGTGAGTCACTTTCACTTTCATTCTTTTGAAGTGCATAACTCACGTCAATTGGAATCTTGGCAATTTTGAAATCCAAATACTTGAACTTGTCAAGTACTTTTTCTATATAGTGAGATTGTGATAATGCTAGACCTTGTGGAGTCTTGTGAATTCTGATTCCTAAGATCACATCAGCAACTCCCAAGTCTTTCATGTCAAATTTGCTAGCCAACATGTGCTTTTTAGCATTTATATCTGTCATACTTTTGCTCATTATCAACATGTCATCAACATATAAACAAACAATGACTTCATGACTTGGAGTGTTTTTAATGTAAACACATTTGTCGCACTCGTTGATTTTAAACCCATTTGCCAACATTGTTTGGTCAAATTTGGCATGCCATTGTTTGGATGCTTGTTTAAGTCCATAAAGCGACTTAACAAGTTTGCACACTTTCTTTTCTTTACCAGGAACCACAAAACCCCCAGGTTGTTCCTTGTAAATCTCTTCCTCCAATTCTCCATTTAAGAAAGTTGTTTTAACATCCATTTGATGGATTTCAAGACCTTACACGACCGCTAATGCCACTAACATCCTAATATATGTTATCCTCGTTACTGGCGAGTAAGTGTCAAAGTAATCAAGGCCTTCCTTTTGCCTATAACCTTTGACAACAAGTCTTGCCTTATATTTGTCAATAGTGCCATCAGCTTTCATTTTCCGTTTAAAGATCCATTTAGAACCTAAAGGCTTATTTCCAGGAGGAAGATCAACCAATTCTCATGTATGGTTATCCAAAATTGATTGAATCTCACTATTGACTGCCTCTTTCCAAAACGCTGAATCAAAAGACGACATAACTGCTTTAAAAGTTTGAGGTTCATTTTCAAGCAAGAATGTCACAAAATCTGGTCTAAAGGAAGTAGATGTTCTTTGACGTTTGCAACGCCTTGGATCTTCCACACTTGGAGTATTTTCCTTTGGTTCTTCCCGAGGTCGTTTAGGCCTTTCACTTAACGAATCGCATTCAGTTTTATACGGATAAATGCTTTCAAAGAATTTAGCATTATCTGATTCCATTACCGTATTAACATGAATCTCGGGATTATCAAATTTATGGACCAAAAACCGACATGCTTTACTGTTTGTAGCATATCCAATGAAAACGCAATCTACTATTTTTGGTCCGATTTTAACCCTTTTAGGTAAAGGAACTTGTACCTTTACTAGACACCCCCACACTTTGAAATATTTCAAGTTAGGTTTTCTTCCTTTCCATTTTTCATATGGAATAGATTGCCTTTTACTGTGGGGTACTCTGTTGAGTATTCGGTTAGCTGTAAGGATAGCTTCCCCCCACAAACTTTGCGGTAATCCGGAACTTATTAATAAAGAATTCATCATTTCCTTTTAATGTCCGATTTTTTCTTTCCGCAATTCCGTTGGATTGAGGTGTGTAAGGTGCAGTAGTTTGATGAATAATTCCATATTCCGAACATATTTTTGCAAATGGAGATTCATATTCTCCACCTCTATCACTTCTAATCATTTTGATCTTTTTATTCAATTGATTCTCCACTTCATTCTTGTATTGCTTAAATGCTTCAATTGCTTCATCCTTATATTAAGCAAATAAACATAACAATATCGAGTGCAATCATCAATAAAAGTAATAAAATACTTTTTCCCACCTCGAGATGGTGTCGACTTCATATTGCAAATGTCAGTATGAATTAAGTCTAAAGGATTTGAATTCCTTTCAACACACTTATAAGGATGTTTTACAAACTTAGATTCAACACATATTTGACATTTCGATTCATTACGCTCGAATTTAGGCAATACTTCTAAATTAATTAACTTCCGCAAGGTTTTATAATTGACGTGTCCTAAACGAATATGCCATAAATCATTTGACTCCAACAAATAAGAAGAAGCTGGAATTTTATTCATATTGTCAACAACCATTACATTTAGTTTGAAAAGGACTTCCGTGAGGTAGCCTTTCCCAACATACATTTCATTCTTGCTTACAACAACTTTATCAGAAACAAATACACATTTGAATCCATTCATCACAAGTAAAGAAGTAGAAACTAAATTCTTCCTAATAGTAGGAACATGAAGAACGTTGTTGAGCGTTAACACCTTGCCGGAAGTCATCTTTAGGAATATCTTCCCATAACCTTCAATCTTGGCTGTTGAATTATTTTCCATGGAAATCTCTTCTTCGGGACCAGCAGCAGAGTAAGTCGCAAATGCTTTTTTGACAGCACAAATATGTCGAGTGGCTCCGGAGTCAATCCACCACTCCTTCGGATTTCCAACTAAGTTGCATTCCGAAAGCATTGCACAAAGATCATCAATGTCATCATTCTTCTCCACTATGTTGGCGTGTCCCTTCTTCTTATCCTTTTTCGGGAGACGACAATCAGGGGCTTTGTGACCAACTCTTCCACAATTGTGGCAGTTGCCCTTGAATTTCTTTTTGTTTTGCTCCTTAGTCTATCCAGAAGATCTCTTCCTCTTCTTACTTTTTGGAGCAGTCTCCTCAACGATATTAGCTCCCATGATCGTTGAATTTTCACGAGACTTCTTCTCGGCTGTTTTGTTGTCTTCCTCAATCTTGAGACGAATCACAAAATCTTCCAACTTCATTTCTTTGCGCTTGTGCTTGAGATAGTTCTTGAAATCTCTCCACGAAGGAGGCAACTTTTCAATCATTGCAGCCACTTGAAATGCTTCATTCACGACCATACCTTCAGCAATAAGGTCGTGAAAAATAAGTTGAAGTTCCTGAACTTGGGTTCCCACATTTTTGCTGTCTATCATTTTATAGTCTAGAAACTTGGCAACCACGAACTTTTTCAAGCATGCATCTTCTATCTTGTACTTCTTCTCAAGTGCGTCCCATAATTCTTTCAAAGTATTCATCGCACTGTACACATTGTACAAGTCATCCTCTAAAGCACTTAAAATATAACCTTTGCAAAGAAAATCTACCTGCTTCCACGCCTCAACAATCATGAACTTTTCAATGTACGACATTTCCGCAGCAGGCATTGGAGGCTCTTCGCTAGTGAATTTCTGCATACCAAGTGTGGTAAGCCAGAAGAACACCTTTTGCTGCCATCCTTTGAAGTTGGCTCCAGAAAATTTCCCCGGCTTTTCTGCCGGTGGAACAGCAGTCCGGCTTGACGAGGCTATCGTCGTTGCCGCAGCAGTCGCAAAAGAATATCCGTTATCAACTGTCATTTCTCACTATCAAAAACAGAAGAGTTCAATCAATGACAAAACCAGAACAGTAAACAATACTGTAATTACGATAAACAGTATGTATAATAAATAAAAACCAAAATTTTTATATATTGTTGCACAGAAAATGATAAAGTTTTTGTGTTCTTCAAATCGTTTTTTCTGAATTTCAAAACTCTGATGAAGTTTTTATGTCTTATCAGAATAATAAAATTCAGTCGGAGTAGAAAACACAAAAGTTTTAATCTTCACAAACAGAATACAGAATATAATAAAAATTTAATTTCCTTAAGATTGTTAGTAATCTGTATTGCTGTAAAATAAATAAAATAGTAAACTTTCTGAAAATACAGAAACAGAAAGTTAGTAGAACTTAGAACGTCAACATAAATTCTGAAAACAGTATAGGAATAAATCGAGCCCACTGAATACACAGTGTGTCCTTAAGGAAATTATTCCCCTCAAGTACACGAGGTTTTGGAATATATCCTCCCAGAATAGAACGATTTAACTCACTAGTGTATCGATACCTAAAACTCTGGTGATCGGCGAACCACTCGATGGTCGTAAAACACACTGGAATATTTTTGTGCAGAAGAAAAAGAAGATTAGAAAATTTAGTAAGTAAAAATTCTGGGATTCAAGCATATTTATAGCCAATTTCGTACTGTTTCTGAAAAGGTTTTGCAACCTTTCAAAACAGCCATAGCTGTTGGAACAGGTGTGAATCCTTTCAGAACAGCCATAGCTGTTTGAACATGTGTGAATATTGCGGGAAAATTAAAAATGGATTTAAAATAATCAGGGAAAGAAAAACGAACCGGACCGGACCGGGTCGCAGGTCATGGGTTATTCCGGATTGAATTTTCGTTAATTAATTAATTAATTTGAAAGGAATTTTGTCCAAAAAGATTAATCAATCAATCTTTGACCAAATCCGAAGCTGAGCGAGCGACGATATTTCTGTATTCATCATTGCATTAAAGAAAAAAAGAGGTATGAAATATCTGTATTCGGATGAACTGTTCCTTAGCTGAAATGTCAGCTTGCTTAATTTAGACTTGGGGTGTGTTTGGTATGAAGGAAAATATTTTTCGGAAAATATTTTTCAATTATTTCATGTTGGGTTGGCTTAAATGTTTTGAAAAATATTTTCCTCATCAATTCATTTTCCTCCAATTGGAGGAAAATATTTTTCCTATCAAGAGAAGTGAAAACATTTTCCAAAACTCCTTCTCAACCTTCCCCACCCTATTCTATACCCTCACCAACCCACCCCACACCCACCCACCTAACCCGACCCCATGCCCTCTCTCCAAAAAGGTTTTTTTTCTGTCACCACCCACCCACCCCGACCCCGCAATTTTTTTCGTAGTTTTAAATTTCTGTTTTCCGTTTTTTGAACCCCCCCCCCCCCGACCACACACACACCGCACAAATTTTTTTTTTTACTTTTTTTTGTANCTAGCCCCTCCCCCCCTCCTAAAAAAATATTTTTTTTTATATTTAGAGTTTTTACTTTTTTTATCTTTCGGTTTACAGGTTCAAAATTTTACAAGTTCCAAAGTTAAGAGTTCGGAGGCTTAGTGTTTCGAAGTTTACGGATTTAGAAATTATAATGTTTACGGGTTCGAAATTTCGCGGTTTCGAAAGTTTTGCGATTCAGAAGTTTATGAAATTTGTGGGATCGGAAGGTGGTTGCTTCGAAAGTTTATGGTTTCATGTTTATTGTATCAAAATTATTTTTGAATACTCTTGAGAAAATATTTTCCTTAATTTGCGTACCAAACGTCGAAAAATAAATAAGATTACTACTTGTTTTCCAAGAAAATATTTTTTTGAAAAACATTTTACGGAAAACATTTTCCGTTATACCAAACACACCCTTGAAGCCCGACCTCTGTGATGCTTTCTCTACTCGGTTAGGACGAGCTGAGCCATTTATCTCAGTTGGGCCTGGTCCAATTTATAACAAAGAGGGGACTTGTAGCAGCTCAATTCACAATTTTCTAAGCACAGATACATTCCCCAATCTTCAGTATCAAGTACTCACTGGTTAGACGAAGGGCTGTATATTTATGATTTTGTACGACGACGAAACATGAAGCTGTACAATAGGGGAACTGTGGGAGCGGGACGCTATGGGGAGGCCTAACGAGTAACGATAGTTCACAGTCCGACTGCTAATTCGAGCAACCTTTCGAACAGACGAGATTCCGCATATACTCATTTCGAGATGATGACATGTTAGCCTTATAACTGCTAATTGAGGCCTAAGGTATAGCAGTCAAATTCAATTTTTCCGATAATTTGGAGTATTCACATCTTATCAGATAAAATGAAACCATACAACCTAATTCCATAAGCAACTTGACAATGACAAGTAGTTCATTTTAATTTTTAAGCTAATACTAGCACTCAAAAGATTTAAGTAGACCTGCAGTGGTAACATCTCCATTTAACATCATCTTTTGCGAGTATCTTTTCCGAGGAGCCACCTGTTGTCGCTTTATCAGTTTACCAGCTTATAAAGTAAAGTGTTATGAAAGCAGTTGCAGCAGTTCGGTAGCGCAACAAAAAATCATTTGGTTCAAGTCAAAGTCCAAAGGAAGAAATAAAAAAAATCCAGTATGTGGCTATCGATTATTGAACTCGGCATTTGGAGAAAATGGGTGTATAATTCCAATAGAGTATGTCAAGTCTGTGATTAAATTCTAAAAGGAAAACCTTCACCGACACAGCAGCCATAAGAACAACTGATCCACAAAAAGCAAACAAAACCAAAAAACTTTTGAATCCTGAGTTTGTAGAGCAACTAAATCTCTCATCATCTCAACCAGATTTATTCCGGCAGAAAAATTGCAAGCCACTATCAGTGATGATCATCGTCATCACCATGTCCATCTGGAGGTCCTCCAGGGCCAACCACCTCCAACTGCATATAATTAAATCATTCCCAGTATGAGCTTCATAATGCGTACAAGCTTAAGAAATTAAAGTCAGCATGGATCAGCTCATTATTTGGACTGGCATTATTGATGCTGAGACATGGCATACCATTACCATACTTGGACGATTGTTGGCTAGAAGTAGAACTTTACAGCTCATATTCCCTCCCTCCCTCCCACCTACCCCTCTCAATATTTGAAAAAAAAAAAAAGACGCAAAATATCACCCCTATTGCTGGAAGGAATCTGAAATTTCAGCTGATTAACGAAAGCAGCAGCCGTTCACACACAGACGGATATGAATTCATGTACCTAAAAATTCCTTAACAGCCTAGAACTTAATAATATGGCCCAAGATAGAAATTTTGTACTTACCACAAAATATTGTGTGCATACTGGGCATTCATGTGGCTTGCCCTTCTCGAGCCAGAACCAAACAACATCATGCTCATCTTCTGTTAAATTAGAAAAAGACTCAGAAGACAGAGTGAACTGGCTAAAGGGAAAATCTGTAGTGGAGACTTTTTTTCTCTGATGTTACGGAGACTTACCGCCTTCACTTCCTGGACATCCTACAATTCTTCTGTCATAGTAGGATTTAACAACAGCTGGTGCTTCCTGCGTTTAAATATATTCAATTGTTTGATCACACTCCTACATATCTAATGGAAAGAAAACTTACAATAGTAGTTTATCAATCTAAACAATCTATTTACGCATAATCCTTTTGTTTTTGTTGAGAAATAATTCATTATCCCGAACCTATACATAAGAAGGAATAGCAGTGAACGTCCGAATTAGATTTGTTTGAGGACTCATAAGCACACAATGTTTTACTTTCGCAGACCTCATTGTTGACAATAACAAGATAATTGCACTTGTTTATAATCGAGAAATTCCAGAGACGGTTTGAAACTCGGTGGATAACGGGTCGCCTCTCTACCCTTTCTCCACTTAAACCCCTCTGCAGCAAAGTTCGAACCTCACGGCGTGTACCAAACCCACACACATTTGCCGCGCTCTTGCCACTAGACCAAAGCCCAAGGGCGACGTGATAATTACATTTGTGTTTTTTAAAATGTTACACACAAAAAATATAACAAAGATTTTAGCCAACTCACACAACAAATTGAACATTGGAACGCTGAAAGACATGTGAGAGAAATCGATTGAGGTATGAGTTTGACATGAGTATTTCAAAGTTTGATAAGTTCCTAGTGAATTCTGAAAGATCTAGTCGAAGTATCCATCCTCAAGCAGAAAGGAAGACTTTGTAACAGTCTGAGAACTTGAACTGATCTGTTTAAGCTTCTCATAGCAAAAGAAAATGCTAAGCTGCACTTGCATGCATGTGCACTTATTCACACATGTACATGTCTTTCTTGTAGGTGAATGGTTATGCCTTATGAATAAAAATGATGATGAAAGGTTAAATACTTAGAAACCGCATTGCTTTCAAGATACAACCCATCTAAGCTGACAATATTTTATAGCCATGTACAAGTGTTAATGGAAGATGCAATCCAAAATGATCACTTTTGTTTCCATGTACAAGCTAACATATCTTGTGAAAGAGCAAAGCAAAAAGAACATAAGCACGTGAACTAGGGTTAATATTTGAGTGATAATAACACTAGCCATTAGCTTGCATGCCAACGAACAGCTGGCACATCATTAGATTACTGAGCATGATCCATAGAAGGAGATAGTATTGACTATTCAATATTCCACAGCAAACACAAAGACAAAGAAGTAAGCAGCACTGCACTTCAATTAAACAGATTTATTCTTATCCAAATTTGATTTTTTTCACTTGAAGCAAGAATAGAGAGGAGAAGAAGTGGAAGTGTGGAACGCGTTTTGATTCCCTATTCGGTTAGAAAGTGAAAGCACAGACAGCTCACAGTCGTCACTCATCTTTTTCAACCTTTCAAAATTGCACATAAGACGGGAGGTGAAGCTCATCTACTTCTACTTCACTAGTGCCAGAAAACATGGGGCAAGAACGAACTAGCTCTGATGCCCCTCCCCTCCTTATGTGAAACACAGCATCATGTTTAACTTTTACTATCCAAGTTCAAAACAGTAATAGAAGTCTTGCTAAATATTATGGATAAAATGATTACCACTGCACTTGAAAGAGGGAGAGCAGCACCTACCTACAATTTATTACTCCTCCGTTTCAATTTGTGACATAATTTGGCTAGCTATGGAGTTTAAGAAAGGGAAAAAGCTCTTGAAACTTGTGGTCTTAAACATGCCATGAGCTTTTTGTTGCTATAAAAGCATGCCACTAAGGGTAAAACAGGGAGTTTAATGTTAAATTGTTTTCAAAAATAGAAATCATTCTTTTTTGAATGGAATAAAAGAGAAATGGTGACACATATAAGGGAACAGGAGGGAGTACTTTACTTAAGAAAGTCGCAGTGGCTATACAAAATATATGAACATTTCAGAACTAGATAAATGTGAAGGAACAGAAATTGGAATCTTTACAAGGCGAACATGGGCATCTTCTTTCAGACACTTGTAATGTATATACACTACAAAATCAATACTGAATGCTGGACGAAACTTCAGTTTTGTCATACGCAATATGACCTAATAGAAACCGTACTCATACATATCAGTAGATAGAGAAACTCAGTCAAATACCTAAACAAACGGCTGTTCCAACAATACCTATTCATGAGTGATGCACACTATCCATGATAGAAAGAGCTAAATATCATCACAAATGCATGCTACTGGCTTTATCTAATACAATGATACCCATGGGATAAGATAAAAACAACTTCATTAACTGACAACAAAGGTAACAAAAACAAGAAGCAATAACCACGTTTTGCCAATTTAAACACAAAAAGAATATGCACACTGACCTTTGTGCCAAAAGGACCTTCAGGAAAGTTGATGTCAAGAAGTTCCTTTCCCTAAGCACGAAACAAACACACATATCAAGTATAAGTTACAGTCACAACTAACAAGTATGCTTGAATCAATATATTTCAATTAGACTATTAGTAGAAGCAAACATATAACATCAAAATCCTAAACGATTAAAAATCACTCACTTGAAGCTCAGCTTCAAGCTCTTCGCGCTCGTGACCGGTCGCAATTGGCATTACATCCTCCACACTCTTCTTCACAACATTTTCTGCTCCACAAAACAACGAATTCACAACAAAAACAAATCAAATATACAATACATATATATACATGCTTATATATGAATAAACGCATATATGTGTGTGTAAATGCTTAAGATCTGATGAAATTAGCGTTACCTGAAGCAGTACTGAAGTGGCGAGAGGAGAAAGGAACTGCGGGTTGGAAAGACGCCGGAGACGGCGATAAGGAGGCGGCGGCGGCGGCGGAAAACCGATTGGATTTAGGGGCAGATCGGAGTTGGCTTAAAATCCGAAACTGGGTACTAAGTCTCCTCCACATGGTTTTCTTCAAGAGTTAGGGTTTCGATTCGATCTCAGGTCAGGTATGGCTCCTTTTGGATGAGATCAAGAGTTCTTTTATCAGTCTCTTTCTCGTTGTTGTACTTTTTTAGAAGCTTTTTGGGCGTAGAAAATGAAATGAAATGGAATGAGAGAGCGTAAGGGTGGCACAGGCCCGAGGCCCAAGGGTTGACTCGCTCGTGAGACAATTTCTCCCACCGTGTGTGGAATGTGGATAGCTGTTTCGTCAAATTTCTAATTTTAACTAACCCTTACACAATTTACATTTCTATGTATAGTAAGTATTTTTTATTTTATTTTTTTGTGACCAATTTGCCATTCAATTTAATACTATTTCTATAATTTTTGGCATTAAAAAGTAAATCTACCTTTCAATAAAATATGATGTAATTAAAATAACATAAGATTAATCAATTCATACTTGGCCGGCTACAACACTCATAGCCCGTTTGGCCAAGCTGCAAAAATCAGCTTATTTTGAGAAGTGTTTTTTTTCAAAAGTGCTTTTCTCAAAAGTACTTTTGGTGAGAAGCAGTTTGTGTTTGGCTAATTAGTTTGAAAAGCACTTCTGAGCAGCAATTAGTGTTTGGCCAAGCTTTAAAAAAATGCTTCTAAGTGTATTTTTTTCAAAAGTGCTTCTCAAAAAAGTGCTTTTGGAGAGAAGCTACTTTTTTCTGCTTCTCCAAAACTGATTCTGCTTCTCTTCAAAAGCACTTTTTTTCCTTCCAAAAGCTTGGCCAAACACCTCAATTTTTGGCCAAAAGTGCTTTTGACCAAAATAAAACACTTTTGGCCAAAATGAAGCTTGGCCAAACAGGCTATCAGTTACTACATATTATTTAAGGCGTTGGAATTTCTTTCATATTCCCAATGGTTATTGCAACCTTTAGACTACCAATTTAATGTTTTGAAGTTCTTTTGGCTTTCTACAATAATTATAAAATTGAATTAAAGATTATTGGAAAGATGAAGTAACTATGCATATGCAATGTATATCAACCGTTCTCATCCCTTATTTATTTGTTAAATCATATTCACATATAAAAAGTGAGAAACTAAGTTAATCGAGCAATTGTTCCTTCTGTCAAGTAGTTATCAATTTTTAAAAAATTGTTCTGCAAATTTAGCATATTTACTCATCATCTATAACACATAAAACCAAAATTAGGTAATTTGGATTTTTGTAGTTGCTTTCTACGAGTGTTATGCTAATTCTATAGATATTTAACGGTATTTTTCCTTATTGCCTTCAGTGTAAAAGTTTTTGGATAATTTAATGTATAAAAGAAAGTTTTGAGAAACCAACGAAAGATGCTCCATCAAAAAATTTAAATTGTTTGTGGTGCATTCTATTGCTTTTCTTCTATTTTTTCCGTAATATTATTCAAATTCTATTTCTTTCTCTTTCCTTTTTTTGTCTTTTTATTTTTCGTTATATGTTATGAAACAATAAAAGAAGAAGAATAGTATTGCAGAGAAAAGTAGGGAGAGAGAATTCTTATTGATTTGGGATGAATTACAATGGAATAGAACCCTCTATTTATAGGGAGAGGGTGACTTAGCCACCAAGCAATGAAACCTAGAATCTCTCTAAATATAGACATTCACCATAAATACAATTCTATTTATAACACTCCCCCTTGAATGTCTATTCAACAGATAATATGCCTCGTTAAAACCTTAACTAAAATAAAACCCAGTGGGAAAAAAAATCTAGAGAAGGAAAAGAGTACACATATCTAAAAATACGCCTTTTGGTTGCCTCATTAAAAACCTTGCAAGGAAAACCCAGTGGGACAAAACCTTGTAAGGGAAAAAAAGTACAACGCGTATTAACTCCCCTGATGAGAGCATCAATTCACATCTTTAAGCTTTCGCATTCCAATCTTGTACACTAGCTTCTTGAAGGTTGACATCGATAGAGATTTGGTGTATAAATCAGCCATATTAACTTGAATGGATATATTGCACCTTGAAATCATCATTCTTGATAGAGATGAATTGTTCATATGATCTTGTTGGAATCGTCAGTTCAATTTCTTCACATAGAGGTGAAAATTCCTGCTATCATATTATCATGCATATAGTCATAGCAAGATACATTTGTACACAAATTGCACTGAGGATGTAGTACTTCATGACCATGAATTCTATATGCTTTAAGCAATTTAAATCCTTCAGGGATTGTTAAGTTATATAAGCCATATAATAGACTTTAGATGCATATCAAGTTTTCATGTCATGCTAGACAAATAAGATATAGAAAACTGATTGCACATACTATTGACTTTATACTTTCAAGTGTTTGAACTACATGTCTTTCATATAAAACCAATTCTACTTTAATTGTTTCTCTAGACTTAAGATCCTCATATATATTTAATGCTATAATCAATGTCGTCGACAAACATTTTATATCAGTTTCAATATTTTTTCATAAAGACATAACATAGAGATCTCTTCATTCATATTTTCAGGTACCTGAATCTCTCTTGAGATTTTATGAAGTGTTATGTCATGTGATCTTTTAGATCACTTGCCTCCTTTATTATGATCATTTTGATCATTTGCTCATCTTCTTTATTAAGAAGTTTATTTGAAACTGATTTGTCTATACGCTTTAAGCGTACCATAGACTTTGTCCTTCTAGGACTTAATAGGAGCATTTGCAACGAGAATATAGTTACTTTCTTTGGGTCAGCAAATGCGTCTAGCATGCTTTGCAATATATTGCAAATGAATTATCTTTTTATGAACTTCAAGTTCATATTATTTTATTCGAGGATCTAGATGTACACATGATAATTCATTCCACATAACTTTTTCTCAACTGTTTATCATGTCTCCCCCTCATGTTAGAAAAACTAACTTGTTACCTCAACTTTGAGAACTCATCTTTGTGCGTTATGGTATTAATCAAAATATACACCGCACATCTATAATAATAAGATGGAATTATTCGGTTCCTGACCCTGAACCACTTGTGAGGGGAGAAAATAATATACTTTTGTATATAACGTATATCAAACTGATATAGATAACTTTGTTCTCATAAGCAATAGTTTAGCTATTAAGTGGAGGCACTCAATTAATCATTTTTGCTAAATCAACTGTGATGTAAACCAACTTATCAAGATAAACTATCTTGAATAGAAAATCTGGAAATTATGCTCGAAATTAAATTATTGAGCAAGTTACCTCGCAAAACACCATGTTGCGGGTTATTAATAATCGCACATATAACCATCTCATAGACGCATCTTATGTGGTATACCTGGCAGGTGAATAGGCCCATATTCACCTTTGATATTTCCAGCATTCATGGGATTCAATCCCAATTTTAGTTGGTATATTAATTAATGAGAACAAGCAATGTAAGAGAATTCGTAAAGAACTTTCTAGTTCTTTAATATTTACCCATGTGAATTCTCTTTTATTTTGCACATCATACTTAAATTGATATGGTTAAACCAATTATGCCAACTGAATAAATTATCAACATTGATAAACTTCAGATTTACACCATGACCTGTGCAATTATCAATAAACTCCAAGTTTATTATGATATGAGTTTTTATATCAGTAAATATCCACTTTATTGTGGTATTCTTTTATTTGTGTAGTACAAACTGGAGAATAAAGCGGGTAGCTTTTCACATACATATTACCCAGCTACAAGTTGTAGTAATAGAAGATATTAAATCTTTCCTTTATTTATAGTCTCAATATAATCAACCGCTTTCGCATATACTTTGGAAACTAAATAAGTTTCTTTTAGACTTGCTACAACACAATACCTTATTGGTAATCAATTGTGTTTCTCCAAAATAGTAATAATTGGCTCTTCTAGAGCTCTCAATTAATTTTGTACTATCACAGATTCATCAACATCCATGTGGTGAATATCTCTTTTAAAGAGAAAGTTATACCATTATGGTTATGGTCAAAATTATATGCAAGATCTGTTTCTTGCATTACTGTTGTCTTTTAATAATCACAATGCCAAAATATTTTGGCGTATAATAGGTACGTGACCAATGACCATTCATGCCATAATAATGACATTATTTTCTTATATCATCTCAAACCTCATTCTAGAGGCGAGTGTGGTATATTCACTACCACTAGCACGTTCATATTCTTCCAAGAATGAATATGAATACATGTATTCATAAATCAGATGTTGTCACATTCACATCATGAATTGACCATAGTCATTTGTATGCGCTTTACGAAATCTTATGTCAAATCGAAGACAAACATTAACTTCATTACTACGATAATGACGATTATAATTTCGTCTATTGCCACGTCCACATCCATTGATATATTCATAGTAATAATTTTGTCTTCTTTCAGACTTATCACATATTGCTATCACATTCTCTTAAGGGAATGAGAATGGAGCAAATTCAATGGGACGGGTTTTCACTTCTTGTGCTCACGATCATACATGATTTTGATCATGGCAAGACATAGAAATTTTACCACTTCGGGTGGTTATATTTCTTACAAACTCCATTAGAGTTGTAATCAAAATTTATTGTCTTTGCTTGTATTTAAAATCAAATTATAGAATAAAAGAGAAAAATACGGTAAAATACTTACCTTAAATCCAGAATTTAAGCATGAAGGAAATTCATAGAACAATTGACAATCATTATGATCAATCTCAAAGCTTCTACTCAATTGGTTAGTGTCACGATCCAAACCCGCACTAGTCGTGATGGCACCTCTCGTGAAGACAAGGCCAGCCAATTAACCCAATTCGTCTCTTTCAAAATAATTTAACATAAATAAATAGCAAAACACGACTTAATGACATTAAGTAACGATATTTACAACCCAACACAGCCCGTCCGGGGTGTCACAAGTCACGAGCATCTAGAAGGATTTTGGTACAACTACAAAGCCTGTAATACCTAGAAATAAATCTGGAAATAAAAAGGAAGAAATCCGGTGCCGCGAACGCTGGCGGTCACCTTGCTCAGCTACGATAGTAAATCCTCAACCAGCTCAAACCCGCTACCGGGTAAACCAATACCTGCATCTGCACGCGAGGTGCAGGGAGTAAAGTGAGTACTCCAACTCAGTGAGTAATAAAGGTAAATAATAACTGAGCAGCAAGAAACCACGTAAAGCAAGCCATAATGCTATATAGAACAGTGTACCCCTTTGAGAAAACAGTGAAACCGTATAATCTTTAGAAATATTTGGGCTCAGTTTAAAAACCTCTTATTAAAATATCTTTTTCCAACAGTTAAGCAAATGAATGCAAAACAGATAGTGCAAGACAGCACATAAGTCAGCCCCTCGGGCACAACACTCCATTAACCAATAACACCAGGGTATCAGGTAAACAGTGCAAGAAAAACATGGAAGCCAATGAAATGCGAGTGCTGGAATGTCATGAAAAATAATACAAATAGGAACAAATGCATGAGTGCAATGCAATGCATATGCCGGTACACTCAGGTACCCACTGCGGCGTGCAGTCCGAGCCAACCATATATATTTATCATCGACGGCGCTCACTAGGGGTGTGTACAGACTTCGGAGGGGCTCCTACAGCCCAAGCGCAAATAATCAAGCCATCTCGTGGCACCAACCAGGCCCTCGGCCTCAATATCAATACAATACCGATGCGGCGCGCAGCCCGAGCCATCCACATATATCCAGAAATCACTATAACACTGCTGCGGCGCGCAACCCGATCCATGCTCAGTCCAAAAATTCACATAAGCCACTCGGGCAATATTAAAATAATGGTTCTCAGCTCAAAACGTCGATAAAATATTGTTTAAGTTTTCAAATCTTAGAAAAATGGCTGAGTTTGCAAAACAGTATTAAAACCCTGGACCGAGATCAATATGCAAAGTAATGCGAAAATAGTGATATCAATCCCTGAAGGATTTACATGGTTGGCACGAAGCCCAAACATGGCAATCAACCCACATTATGATGATAACAAGTAGTTTCAGTCAAATAAGTAGTAATTTCATTAATCGGGACGGACCAAGTCACAATTCCCAACGGTGCTCTACCCCACGCTCGCTATCCGGCGTGCAAGTCACCTCAATAGAGCACTATGATGTGCAAATCCGGGGTTTCAAACCCTCAGACTATCATTTACAATCATTACTCACCTCAAACCGGTGAAATCTCTAGCTCGCGACGCCTTTTCCCCTCAAATCGGCCTCCACGCGCGTCGAATCTAATCAAAATCAGAGCGAATCGAAAACAATCGAAAAATAGCGAAAATCTCGAAATTAGCAAAACCCGAGCCCTGGGCCCACTTCTAAAAAAAATCAGGAAATTCACATCAATGGATTCCTCATCTCGCCACGAGTCTATACATATCAAATTTAGCAAAATCAGAGCTCAAATGCTCCCTCAAATCCCAAATTTAAATCTCAAAATCCAAGCCCTAGTTCATCAATTTTAGGCTTAATTCCATGAATTTCTAGGTTAATTTCACATAATAATTACGTTTCTAACTCATTAAACTTACCTCCAGTCAATCTCAGTCGAAACCCTCTTCAATTGCTCCCAAAAAGCTCTCAAGATGTTCCACAATGGAGGAAAAATACCCTTAGCTCGCGGATGAAATGCTATCTTAAAACCATCTCTGTCCAGCACTTTTTGCTTATGCGGTCCCGTCCCCACTTATGCGGGACCGCTTCTGCGACATTTATACCGCTTCTGCGGTTCTCCACTTAAAGGCCTCGACCGCTCCTGCGGCCCATAAATCGCATCAGCGGGACCGCTTCTGCGGCCCAAACATCCGCTTCTGCGGACAGCCCAATTCGAGTCCAAAACCGCTTCTGCGGTTCCCCAATCGCATAAGCGATACCGCTTCTGCGGTCCATATTCCGCAGAAGCGAAAACATACCAGAAGCAGCAGACTTAGCAACATGAAAAATCCCAAAACTCTCCGTTTAACCATCCGAACTCATCCCGAGGTCCCCGGGACCTCAACCAAAAATACCAATACGTCCTAAAACATTATTCAAACTTGTTCCAATCATAAAAACACCACGATTAACACTAAAACCATCAAGTTACATCAAATCCAAGCCTAAGTTCTTCAAAAACTTCCGAAACACGTATTCTATCAAAAACCCAACCAAACGACGTCCAAATGACCTGAAATTTTGCACACATATCCAAAATCACCTAACGAAGCTACAGCAACTCTCGGAATTCCATTCCGACCCTCGGATCAAAATCTCACCTATCAACCAGGATTCGCCAAAATACTAACTTCGCCAATTCAAGCCAAATTCTACATCGGACCTTCAAAATCAATTCCGATCACGCTCCTAAGTCACAAATCATCCCCCGAAGCTAACCGAATCATCGAAAATGACATCCGAGCCCTGTAACTCATAAGTCAACGTCCGGTTGACTTTTCCAACTTAATCCTTCTTAAAAGAGACTAAGTGTCTCATTTCCTACCAAAACCAATCCAAATCAACTGTAACACACCAAATACTGATAATGAAGCATGAAGAAGCATAAAGGTGGGGGGGGGGGGGACGGAGCGGTAACTCATGAGACGACGGGTCGGGTCGTCACAGTTAGAGTCTCGTGCTGATAACATGTTACGAAACATTAAAAGAAGAAGAATAGTATTGCAGAGAAAGAGAGAGAGAGAGAGAGAGAGAATTCTTATTGATTTGTGATGAATTACAATGGAATATAATCCTCTATTTATAGGGAGAGAGTGACTTAGCCACCAAGTATTAAACCCTAGAATCTCTCTAAATATAGACATTCACCATAAATAAAATTCTGTTTATAACATTATATGTTTTGATGTCTGTAGCATTGTTTTGTTACTCTTTGAGATCAGAGGCGGATCCAGTATTTATAATTAATGGATTCCTACAACGAATTAATATACAATAGTTTATGGGTTCAGAACATAATAATTCTAGATATTTAATGAATCTCCTAGTATATATATAAGGTATGAACAAAAGCTACTGAGTTCCGGTGAACCTGATCTCGGTGATCTAACTCTGCCCCTGTTTGAGATGCATGGATACATCACTTATTTGCATGAATTTGCATTTAATTACTTTTTCGTAAATTTAAACATATGGTATATTCATGTGAATATATATGCCATTAAGCTCTTAGGGAAAAAGTTAGTGATCGGCTTGACATTCTAGTCGACAATAACCTTTAGCAAATTCTTTTTTGAAGTAATGTTCTAATAATGTGTTAATTAATGTTTATTATGCATTCTAGATTAATGGTATGGTTCTTTAGATATCTATTCTTCATCTTATTCTTTCATTTTACAGATATTTTTATGAATTATCTTAGACAAAAGGGAGAATAATAAGTCATTCACCAAGCAGAATTGTCATAGTCAATTACTAAGTATTCAGAATGTTTATGGCATTGAACAGTCACCCCTTCTTTCTTTCTCTCTTAAACTTTTTTTTATCATTACAAGAAAAGTACAAAATCCATGAAAACTTTCCTGGGAGCTATACAAAAATATTCATTGGTAATTAGTTTTGAGCGATTTTTTCTACCAAAAGAAAAATTCGATGAAGAAATCTTCGTTCATAATTATTATATATGAATTTTCAAATGTTTTAGCCTTTTACGTAATCATATGTATTAACTTATTTCATTTTATAGTCATCTTTATAAATTAATTTAGACAAATAAATAAATAAATAAATTTCAAGTGAATTTCAACAATCAATATACCAAGTATTCATAATGTGTTAAGGTTAACAGTTCTCATTCTCATAATTGAACTGAAACCTTATTCCTTCTTTTATAGATTATTATATCTGTCGAATAGTGATCACGCCCAACTCTAGTCCTAAAAAGGATAAGCGATCGCTGCAAATATAATTTGGTATAAAAGTCCGGAGTCGAATCCCACAGAGAACTAAGGTTTAGCTACAACTGTTCACTATCACCAAGAAGACAGTTCGAACAATTTCTAAGTTCAAATATTAAGATTCTTATGTATAAATAACTAACAAATTGAAATAGAAAATTAACAACTAAAGATACTAAGGGTCTGAGATTAAATTAAAGAGGTCTAGAGTTATGATTTCCCCAATTGTCGGAATTCTTTCCGCTACGTCTCCTATAATTTCGCCTAATTATTCTCTAGTGATCGTGAGCACATTAGGTGCCTTAATTGTCTCTCGAGCAACTACAACAATTTACTAGACATATTCTCTCGAACTACGCTAGTTGACTTTATCTAACCGCTCATTATGACCACGTCAAGGCTTTGTTATTTCTAAACCTACCTTTAAACCCGTTGTATTGATTTCTCACATACGTTAGGAGTGACGTTGTTCAACAACCACCTAAATATGTATCATTTCTCAAGTAACACATAATAAATAGGCACATCCAATCGATGGCCATTCAATCAACTGAAATAAGCACGTAGTTGAACAAATAGACAAATTCAAAGTGTTAAATTATATTAAAACATAACAAGAATTCATCCTCCAAGAGGTTCCATCGAAACTCTAAATAATAAATTAGTTAATCATAATAGTATGTAAAATTACAATACTAAAAGTCATAACCAACAATGAAAATAAGAAGAAGAAGGAAAAACTTGTGGTTAAATCTTCCTCCTTACTCCTAGCGTATTCTTGACTCCTTGGGTGTTCTCTTCCACTAAAGTGGTGTCTCATCTTTCAAATTTGTGCTTTAAGATGTAATTATATCACTTAGGGTTGATGAGGGGCGGAATTTTTCAATCCAACTTCGGATGGGAGAAGCTGGAATCCGCGTCTGACTTCGCGCAGCGTGCAAACTTTAACGCGGATTCAGCTTTTGAAATTCTTCCATTTCGCGAAGCGATCCGTGCCTTTGCTTCGCTTCGCTGTTTTGTGCCTTTATTTTTCTCGTTTTTTGCATCCATCTTCGTGCCATGCACGAGATTAGACGAGCTCCCAATCCTTCAGTTTCTTCTTTTTGTGTCGAATTGTCATCGTTTGATCATTTATCCTCCAAACTCGTTCCTACACATAAGAAACATATAATGAGTATATTTCACTTCAAAAACCACATAAACTCTCGCAACTCATACAAGAATTAATATGCAAATATATACAAAAATATGCACTTTTTATCATTTATCACCACTCCACACTTAAACTCTTGCTCGTCCTTGAGCAACTTAAAATTAAGCGCATAGGCAAGAAATACCTTTCAAAACATACTCAAGCATCACACCGATGATAATAGTTTATATCAACGCTTAGAACTTGACATAAGAACTCTTCATATTCTCCTTATTTTTAGACCAATGTCAAGACTATTTGAAATATTTGTGTGACTCTTCTAAAATCCTAGCCTAAAAAAATTGACTCCACTACATTCCCCTTTGTGACTCGCTTCTTGTGCAAACTAAAGATATGAGTTCCTTACCAATCCATTGTAAAGCATGTGCCCTCAACAGCAAAACAAAGAGAGTAATTAGTCCGCACACCTCAAATATGAATTCAAGTATAATTTAAGGACTCACAGAATGAAAGAATTCACTCACTCTCGCAAAGAAACTCATGTGCCCCCAAAGCTCGTACCATAGGCTTGCCCATAATGTAAGTCTCTACTAATTTAAGCTCACAAAGTCTAGGATCAATTAGATCTTCATGGGTTGTAATGTAGGCTATGGGACGGATAGGATATATATGGAAAATAGTGACTAACCCTCCTAAGCACTTTTAATACAATACACATTAACTTTTAAGCACATCCTCTTCATGATCACTCAACATATTGCTACGAAACCGTAAATAACGTAGCCCATTGACTTTAAGCACATCTACATAAGCACTAGCTAGGGATGGACATCGGTCGGTTTGGTTCGATTATGAATATTATCGGTTTTGCGTATCGGTTATCGTTTTACAAATATGGTAAACCGATAACCAAACCGATAAGATATCAGTTATCGATTATCGACCATTATCAGTTCCGTTATCGATTTACCCGATAAGATAACTCAATCTAGAGGTAAGAAGCATAGTATATAACGCACATGAACTAAACTTTAATTATTTAATTTGGCAACAACAAAGGAATTTATCCACTGTCCAGGTATCAAAAGATGTCATCAAACAACCAAATGCTTTAACTCTAATTAGATGAATTAAATACAGAACTTCGAAGACCAACACACAAGAATTTTCTCATAATTTTAGTTCTTATCTCGAATTAAATCCAAAACAACCTCAAACAATAAGTTAGGAAATCCAAAAAGAGTGACATAAAAAATAATGAGGAAAATGAGAATCATAAAGTGATGAAGAGAATCATAAACTTACACGAAATTGATGAAGGAACGAAACTTGTTCTTAAAAAAGAGTTAATTAAATTTCAAATTTTGGAAAACAAAACTTACGCTAAGATTCTATGAATGTTGTTGTACTTTGAATTTTGAAGAAGAACTGATGAAGAATTGAATCAATTGATGACTGAACTCTGAAGAGTGAACCAGAAAACTTGATATCTTGAATGCGGCTGGGAAAATTAGGAGAAAAAGAGAGAATGAAGCCCTAGGTATTTATATACTTAGGGCAAAATCGTAATTTTATCAAGTCTTATTGGGTTATCGGTTAACCCGTTAAGAAAATTGGCAAACCGAGGCCCGAACCGATAACCCAATAGTAAAAAATACTAAACCGCTACTGAATTGTTAACCCAATAACCCGATATTAATACCTCAATAAGCTTTTTTCGGTTCGGGCTATCTGTTATATCTGATATATGCCCAGCCCTAGCACTAGCACATATCAAAGTGAATTGGAGGCATTTTTTTTTAATTTTGTATTTTTTTCTTTTTCTTTTTCTTTTTAAAATCTTTTCAACACCCTCCATAAATTAGTATTTCCAGCTAGTGGCTCTCTTAATATACACATGCACCTTTTGGCCTTTTTATGGTTCCACTCAAAAACTACCCAATCTCTTTTATTAAGAACAAAAGGGATTCGTCTTGTAATGTGGGTACCAAAGAAAAGGTTTACAGGCTCAAATGGGCTAACAAAGGATAATATTTTATCACTGGTAGGCAAATAGACTGAAGGATCAATCAAAGAAACGACTATATCATTTCCTGAACTCACAAGACTTTATTTCACTTCGACTCACATATGGGGCAAGTTCTAGACTAACAAGGGATGACATAGAGTACAACCAAAATCTCACCTCACACAATGACATGGCTTACTCAGGATGGCTCAGACCCCACTCTCAAGTTAAAGCAACTAGCACAGTCATGAAATAATCCAAACACTAGGAAGTAACAAGAGGAGTCAATAGACGAGCCCAAGCGTCAAAAGAAACACATATACTCTCAAGGCACTCAGTGCAAATGCTCCAGCTCTAAGCCCCAACATAAAACATGTAAAAAAGCATAGATACTCAAGTTCTTCCCATTCCATTATCGTTAAAAAAAAATCTTTTTTTATTTTTCTATAGACTTTAAACCCTCAAGAAAACTGTCTAGGAAGTCCATCGTTGGAAAAAGTCCAAAACTTTTTGAAAATTCTACTTGAAAAAAAAATTACTACCCGGTTCAAATGTCATCCCTTGGAAAAGAACCGCGGCCATTAGAAAAACCAAGAGGGATTATTTCTACCTAATTATTATTTATTTATTTATTCCTTCTTTTTAAAGTGCATAAAATAATACAACTAACATAGAAAACTACCCAAACAGTCTCTTCACCCCACACTTAAAATTGTGCATTGTCCCCAATGCATAACATATATAACAAGACGGTGATAGAAACTTCCTGGTAGGCCAAAGGCCGAAGTATCAGCAACTCATGGGATACTGAGACTTCTCCCAAGCTTGATCCTTCGTGCGAGTACCTCACACTTAGTTCCAACCATCTTGTTTACTTTTGCTTTCTTCCAATGGCTTTCCTTTCCATGCTCCTACTACATTAAAAAAACTACACTAAAAAAATACAAATAAACAAAAAGTAAACAAATAAAAAATAAAAAATAAAAAAGTAGTAAAGTTGGGTTGCCTCCCAACAAGCACCTAACTTAACGTCGCGGCACGACGCAAATTACTTTTTGCCTCCACCGCGAGCTTATGAATTGAACCCCCAATTTGGCTTCAAGTTTTCGGTTATGCTCTAGGGGTGGTGGAACAAATCTAATTGGCCCAAGCAACTATTGTACTATTCTACACTTCTTGGCTTTTAGATGAGGTATGTAGTCCTGTCTTTTTGGCAAGAAAAATTCCAGAATGTAGGCACCTTGTTCCTCATTCCTTGACTCCTCAATCGGCTTGGATGACTCTATTTCCATATCGTCATCCAAGCACAATGTGGAAAAATGTTTGGAGTGAGGCCCAATGCGCACAAACACATGAACTTTAGGACTTTCAACTTCCTCAACGATACTAGAGTGAACAAAATTTATATCCTTAATGTCCTTGGATGACTCTAGTCTCACTTCTTCAACATCGATATCTTCAAATTGTAGTTGGCTAGGTTGTTGATTTTCTACTCTAACCTCGTCAATTAGCACCTCAAATTCACGCTCTTCTTGGCTCATATCCCCAAAATTGGCTTGCTGAGCATTAAAAACTTCAACCACTTGACTCACTTGAGCCTCCAAGTTGCGAATAGTTGCCTCTTGCCTTTCTATCTGCAATTGTTTTTCATTTTTTTTCCGGAAGGCACTTTAACATATCCTTGATCTCTTTCAGGTCCGCATCCCCAGGTTCTTTGTTCGTGTTAACTTCACAAGAAAAGGTAGAACTACCATAGTAAGGGGTTGGGGGAAGATAAGAAATATAAGCACAACCATAAAAGTGACCATTTTTACTACCACACACATCACACACATTCCACAAATAAGATTGACTTGATGCACATAACTCGCTCTCGGGAATATTTTGAGAATTTTGATACGGGTGGTTTCCTTCACAATATGTATGAGGATCAATAGTAGAATTATCTACACCTAAATTCCCATAATTCCAAGATGTCATGTTTCTCAAATCAACAGTTATAATAAAAAAGAAATACAAAAAAAAAGTTTAAACTTGAAGCCTAGCAATATGTACAACTACAACTACACCGTTAGTTCCCCGGCAACAGCGCCAAAATTTGTTCATGCCCAACTCTAGTCCTAAAAGGGCAAGCGATCGCTGCAAATATAATCCGGTGTAAAATTCCGGAGTCGAATCCCACAGAGAACTAAGGTTTAGCTACAATTGTTCACTATCACGAAGAAGACAAATTCGAACAATTTCTAAGTTCAAATATTAAGATTCTTATGCCTAAATAAATAACTAACAAATTGAAATAGAAAATTAACAACTAAAGATACTTAGGGTTGGAGATTAAATTAAGGAGGTCTAGAGTTATGATTTTCTCAATTATTGGAACCCTTCCCGCTACGTCTCCTATAATTTTGCCTAATTATTCTCTACTGATCGTGAGCACTTTAGGTGCCGTAATTCTCTCTCGAGCAACTACAACAATTTACTAGACATATTCTCTCGAACTACGCTAGTTGTCTTTATCTAACCACTCATTATGACCACGTCAAGGCTTTGTTATTTCTAAACCTACCCTTAAACCCGCTGTATTGATTTCTTATATACGTTAGGAGTGATGTTGTTCAACAACCACCTAAATATGTATCCTTTCTCAGGCAACACATAATAAATAGCACAGTCAATCGATGGTCATTCAATCAACTGAAATAAGCACGTAGTTGAACAAATAGACAAATTCAAAGGTTAAATTATATTAAAACATAACAAGAATTCATCCTCCAAGAGGTTCCATCAAAACTCTAGATAATAAATTAGTTACTCATAATAGTATGTACAACTACAATACTAAAAGTCATAACCAACAATGAAAATAGGAAGAAGAAGGAAAAACTTGTGGTTAAATCTTCCTCCTTACTCCTAGCGTATTCTTGCCTCCTTGGGTGTTCTCTTACCCTAAAGTGGTGTCTCGTCTTTCAAATTTGTGTTTTAAGATGTATTTATATCACTTAGGGTTGATGAGGGGCAGAATTTTTCAATCCATCTTTGGGATGGGAGAAGCTGGAATCCGCGTCTGACTTCGCGCAGCGCGCGAACTTTGATGCGGATTCAGCTTTTGAAATTCTTCCATTTCGCGAAGCGATCCGTGCCTTTGCTTCGCTTTGCTGTTTTGTGCCTTCACTTTTATCCTTTTTTGCTTCCGTCTTCGTGCCACGCACAAGAATAGACGAGCTCCCAATCCTTCAATTTCTTCTTTTTGTGTCGAATTGTCATCTTTTGATCATTTATCGTCCAAACTCGTTCCTACACATAAGAAACTTATAATGAGTATATTTCACTTCAAAAACAACATAAACTCTCGCGACTCATACATGAATTAATATGCAAATATACACAAAAATATGCACTTTTCATCATTTATCAAATAGGTTCGGCGTTTATCGACATGAGCTTATATTCTTCCTTTTAAAAATGTCATGTTACTAATTTGAGCTTATTCCTTTTTCCCGTATATTAAACCGGCTTAATAAGTTCACCATTAATCAAATTGAGCATATATTCTTTCTTTTCAAGTTTTCTGTCACACATTTTTTAATTTTAATCAAATTGGATTCATGCTGGGTCGATCCACCACGGAAGCTATCCACCTTATTAGGAGGTTGGTGGAACAATTCAGAGATAAGAAGAAGGACCTGCTCATGGTGTTTATTGACTTAGAGAAAGCGTATGACAAGGTCTCTAGGGAGGTGCTCTGGAGATGTCTTGAGGCTAAGGGCGTGCCGGTAGCCTACATAAGAGCGATCAAGGACATGTATGATGGAGCTAAGACAAACGTTAGGACTGTGGGAGGCGACTCAGAGCATTTCCCGGTTGTTATGGGGTTACACCAAGGCTCTGCGCTTAGCCCATTCCTATTTGCCTTAGTGATGGATGCATTGACACACCATATCCAAGGGGATGTGCCATGGTGTAGGTTATTCGCTGATGACATAGTTCTGATTGATGAGACGAGGGTCGGTGTTAACGAGAGGCTGGAGGTCTGGAGACAAACCCTCGAGTCTAAGGGTTTCAAATTGAGCAGGTCTAAGACTGAGTATGTGGAGTGCAAGTTTAGCGCTGAGGCGAGTGAGGTAGGTGGGGACGTGAGGCTTGGATCTCAGGTCATCCCCAAGAGAGATAGCTTTAAGTACCTCGAGTCGGTGATTCAGAGGGGCGGGGAGATTGACGAGGACGTCACCAGCCGTATAGGGGGGGCTAGACGAAGTGGAGGCTTGCATCTGGATCTTGTGTGACGAGAAAGTGCCACCGAAACTTAAAGGTAAGTTTTATAGAGCTGTGGTTAGACCGGCCATGTTGTATGGGGCAGAGTGTTGGCCGGTTAAGAACTCCCATATTCAGAGGAGTAAGGTAGCAGAGATGAGAATGCTGTTGCGCCCCCTTTTTCTCGCGAAATCGGGTTTATGAAATTTGGAGGGACAACTCGTTCCTTTTGGGAATTGGGTTTGATTTGAAGAGTCGCCACCTAATGAGCAGGGTGCATTAAGACACCAAGGAGATTTGATATGAGTAACCAGAGATTGGGTAAGGGCTTGAAATTATTCTAAGGGGAAGGTGTTAGGCACCCCTCAGAATCCACTAGTGTGGTTCCCGGCCAGACTATTATTGTGAATTTGGGTACAATTAGCATACAAAAAAATATGGCTCAAATAAGAGGGGATTTCATAACATAAAGGTTTGAAAGTAAACAAGGTTTGAAAGAATAATTAGAAAAGCTGATTTTAAAAACAAAGAGTTAAAAATAAAGAATAAAGGGAGAGGGGTCCTAGGTTTATTAATAATATGGATCACCCCACACAATGCCCGGTAATCACTCCTCAATGAGGGGCTACACGTGACATTATCGCGTGGTCATCATATCCATATCTACCTTTCCCACCCCGTTAAGGTATTAAAGCGCGAAATGGTCTCGTTTACCTATTGCCTGCTATTACCCGTCCCAATCCTATCAGTCCCGGAGGTATTAGGACTACTAATCCTAAAGAGAAGGGATGTTAGGCTTATTTGTGGTTTCAAATGGGCAAAATTCTAAGGCGACATACAAAACACGTATAACAAGTTGGGGAAAGCACATAACAAGCAAAGGCTCAAATATACCCCCTTTAAACAAAGAAACACGTAATTAGCATGACTTACACATACTGTTTAGGGTCTGATTGAATACTAAACGTGAAATAACTTAAAGGTTGAGGCAGACTGATTTATTACATAATTCAGATAAGAAGCCCGAATCGGGCCTGCCTGCTGGTTGTAATTAATAGAACAGATTCAGTTTATAACTTTACCCTAAGGCTTGCCTAAGTGTTGGTCAAGGATCCTATAGGCATGGTATCTATTTAATTCAGAAAGCAATGAAATAACAAGGTCTAAAATAAACTGGATACGTACTGGTTAAAAAGGAAGTCAGGTTATTTTAAATAGAGACAAATTTTTAAAGAGGGTTATAAGTTATGCAACTGATAGTACCATTATTACTGATTTTAGCTCTATTCGTGAATAAAGCGATTCAGATTCATTAGGAGTTCCAATAGGCATGATTTCTAGGCGTTGTTGATTGTAAGCCTTTGCAGACATGGTATAAAATGCAGAAGACTCATTTTTAAGCCTATGAACATGATATCTAGATGCAGAATTTGTTTAAGACCTATGAACATGATAACAGAAATTTATTTAAGACCTATGAACATGATATCTAGGTGCAAAATTTGTTTAAGACCTATAAACATGATATATAGGTGCGGTTGAATGTACAGATTTAGATAATCCTGTAAACATGATTTCTATATGAATGTAGTAGTCCTATGATCATGATTTCTATGTGAATGATGGGTATAAAGAATTCAGAAGGACCTATAGGCATGATTTCTATGTGCATAAGCAGAATTCAAAATTCCTATAGGCATGGTATCTACCCTTTTTGCATACATAATTACCCGCCCCTTTTCACTAACCATCCCCAAGAGTTTATTACAAGCTATTACAGCCCGGAATAAGGTAAAATACATCAGAAAGAAAATAAATAAAAGTACAACCAAGGAGAGCCTGATTCAGACTTCATGTCTGAAATATGAGGTAAACCAACTCCAAGAAATCATGATCCAAAGCCTTTCTCTCATTTGAGTGTGTCAAAGTTCCCTAAGAGCCTCGAAGGGACTCCGGGCAATGCTCACACCCAAATATATTATCAGATTGTGGATGAGTGCAGTGTGGAAGGGCCAGCCCTCGAGTGTCCAAGTTCAGAGGGAGCTCAAAGGGTCCCAAGGCAGGGCTCGCCAGAGAGGGGCAGAACTTAAAAACTAAGAAGGTGTGCAAGTGCAGAACAGAATGCTAAAAAGGGGAAAGGGGGAGGGAAACAACTACAAGTAAGCACACATAAGGGGTTCAGGGGAATATGGAGATTGTAAAGAGCCTATTGCATAGGCAAGGGCAGACTTTAGGCATTCCCAGCAATTGAGAGTGCTAGCACACCTATGAGCCTGCCAGAACACATACTATTAGAGGCTAGGATCCCAGGGGATAAAGTCTGATTCATGGACAATAACTTGCAGTATTGCCATGCCTCAAACCATAGCTTAAACACATAGGGAGTGGGGGTTTTGGGTTTCACAATAGATTTAGAATAGGCAGAAGGAAATTACAGCATGCTAGAGTAAGTGTTGAACTATACAGAAGCAGTAAGCAAACAGGGGTACAAAAGCAGTAAGAAAAACACATTGTTGTGGTGCTACAAAGCTTAAAACAGGACATACCAGTTTCAAAGAAGCAAATTGTCACGACCCGGATTTCCCACCCTCGGGAGCCGTGATGGCGCCTACTAATGAGAGCTAGGCAAGCCAACTTAATTAGCAATTTCATCAAGCACCTGTTCCTTTTTAACAATTAACAGCATTAAATAAAGGCGACGGAATTAAAATCATAAGCGGAAGACTAAGATGTAGATAGGTGATCAATAATACAGAAGTTCCAACACATATATCTCTACCCCGGGACTAGAGTCACATACTCACGAACATCTAAAGAGTACTACATACAAAGTATGAAAGAAACAAAATCTGTTTATCTCGGGTACAATGAGACGACAGCCGAATGTAAAGATAGACGGGACACGCCGGGCCTGCGGACGCCTGCAAGCTACCTCGGGTCTCTCTGGACTGAAGGTTCGCCCCCGTGCTATTGCTGCTGCTGCTGCTCAATACCTGGACCTGTGCAAAAATGCACAGGGTGTAACATCAGCACAACCGACCCCATGTGCTGGTAAGTGCCTGGCCTAACCCCGGCGAAGTAGTGACGAGGCTAGACAGGATCTACCAAAAACAACCTGTGCAGGTGTATATGTATAAACAAGTATAATGAAATAACAACAGAAAATACCAGCTAAGGCAGGGAGGGAACATGCTTAGGGGAAATACAGATGAACACAATTTATCAGAAGTAAACACGAAACCACATCCGATCTCATAATCTATATAAGTGGTCGGCGTGCCACACGATCCCATTTCATAATATATATATCTAGGTGGTCGGCGTGCCACACGATCCCAGTTCATAATATATAAGTGGTCGGCGTGCCACACGATCCCATCTCATAATATATAAGTGGTCGGCGTGCCACACGATCCCATTTCATAATATATAAGTGGTCGGCGTGCCACACGATCCCATTTCATAATATATAAGTGGTCAGCGTGCCACACGATCCCATTTCATAATATATAAGGATTTCCCGGCAAGGGAACAAGCATCAATTCAACCATCCCGGCAAGGGAGAATCAAATAAACCATTAACTCCCGACAAGGGAGCAACAACATTAACTTACACTTCCCGGCAAGGGAGTAATTACAACTCTTCCTCTTTACGTTCATTTCTACGTCTTAATC
>NC_031994.1:89570726-89615164 GCF_001879085.1 Nicotiana attenuata | reverse complement strand
AAAGGGTCCAGTATAAGGACCTTAGAAGAGTTTTAGTAGAGAATCAGAATTGCCTAAAGAAATAGAGATTGAAACAAAGATTTCAAGATTCAGTTGAGCAACAGAGGAAACAAATTTAGAAACTCGGAATAGTTAGGGTTTCTGAAATCAAACAATTTTCAAGATGAAGGACAAGCATACCACATAGCTAATGGTCTCAAAACTCGGATGAACCCCCCAAATTTTAGGGTTTTTATCATCAATCGAGTGCAGAGATGAGAGGACAAGTAATCAAGGAAAAAGATACTAATCGAAACAGGTTCAGGGGTCTAAAAAAAGAACTGAGACCTTTAACATGCTTTTTCAGTAGCAAGAACTCATGAGAGGCATAGTAAAAGAACAACATGCGAAACACAGTAGAAGAACTCAAAGAAACCTAGTAGAAGGAACTAATAAGAACACAGTATGAGAAACTAATAAGAACACAGTAGAAGAAACTTAATAAGAAACATAGTAGAAGAAGCACACAAGAGAAATAGAAAATCAGAGAAAACACCTAAATAACTCAAAAACCCTAGATCGGAAACATAAAGGTTTTGAAAGCATAGTTTTGAACGAAATATCAAGAAGTCGTTTAAAATTTTTAGGGAAAACACGGATCTAGAACAGATCTAAAGAACTCAGAAGAACCTCGAAAACTAGGGTTTCAGAGGAACCCAAATGGTGAGAAAGGCTTGGATAGTCACTGATCTGAGCCGGAGAAGTCGAAATCAAGCTCGAATGACCAAGGATGGCCGGAGCAAGGCCGGAGATGGCCATAGAACTCGAATCAAACAAGGTCTGGGCCAAGCTTCTTCGTGGTCAGGCCTTGAAACTTCAGTAACCAGGCGTGTAGGAGTTATAGGAGGCCGGTATAGGACTTCCATGGCCTTGGAAGCCATGGATTCCGGTGGTTCAAGGGTGGAAGTGGAGGGAGGCGGCTAGTGTTTCTGAGAGAGAATTTGGGAGAGGAGGAATCTAGGGGCAGCTACCGGTGAGAAATGAGTAGGGTTTTTGGGGGGTATTGTAAAATTAAAAAAGAAAGGAAACAGATCAACGGCTGGAATTAAAAGGGGGACCGGGTGGGTTATTTTAAAGGGTCGTGGGTCGGGTAATTTTAGGAATTGGGCTGGATAATTGAAATTGAAATTGGGCTCAAATGGGGGTTGATTTAAGGCTATAATTGAAATAAATGGGGCTAGTATTTAAATAGCCAATTTTCCCCTATTTAAAATTAAAAAATAGTAAATTAATTTCTGGAACTAAATTAAAAGGTACTAAAATGATTTATGACATATAATTAACTATTTAAAAATACTGGAGTTAATTTTTATAAATATAAACGCAATTAAATCTTAAAAGGGGCTAATATTGCAATTATATGCAATTTAGCTTTAAAAATACTAAATAAATTCATAAAAAAATGTGCAAAAAATATATTAGCTATATTTTAGTATAAATATGAGAATCCAATAAATGAATCACCAAAATAATAATTTTAGGAATTATTATCGGGTTTTTTATAAATAAAAATAGGGGAATAAATTGGTTTGAAAATCTTTAAAAATTAAGAAAAAATAATAAAACATTTGGGCATGCTTATATATGTGTACATATGCTATTTTGAAAGTATTTTGCATATTAAAAATATACAGGGAAAAATTGGGTATCAACAGCTGCCCCTCTTTACTCGGGAAGGATGAAAGAGTTGTCGGGTAAAGATATGATGGCCAATTTTGACCTGGCGAAACGGTTTGAAGAGGCTTGGCCGTGCTCTGGCTTCTGAGCTGCCTACATATCCCTGGTCTTACAGGAATCATGCCATATGTAGTTCAGGATCCGTCGGCGAAGTATGCCGATGGAGACTTTCCAAGAGTGGACGCAATATTCAGGACGGGGCTGCAGGGGACTCGAGCGAATTCGCTCCTGCCGAGATGGCCATTGCTCGCTGGTTTACCTGCAAATAAGCAAATACAGGCATATATTGTGCATAAATTTAAACGTGATGCAAATTTCCGTCGGACCATGAATGTTGTCTTTGGACGGTTAGAATGACGTCCTTAGACCATGATGTCCTGGGCCATGAAGCGTATAATAAAGGATTCGCAGGCCATGAAATGATGCTCTCGGGCTATGAAAATGATGCCTCCGAACCATGATGCCTTTGAATAATGATATGCAAAGATTAAAGGAATCCTCAGGCCATGGCATGGCGTTCTCGGGCTATGCAAATGGTGCCTCCGAACAATGACGCCCTCGGATAATTTGGCGATCTTTCAGCCCATGAAATGCAGTATTTGGCGAACTTTCAGCCCATGAGATGCAATAGGTGGCGATCTTTCAGCCATGCAAGTGTAAATAATTTGGCGATCTTTCAGCCCATGAAATGCAATATTTGGCGATCTTTCAGCCATGCAAGCGTAAATAAGGTGGCGATCTTTCAGCCATGCAGAACGTAAAATAAAGCAGCGATCTTTCAGCCATGCAGAATGTAAATAAGGTAGAGATCTTTCAGCCCATGAAATGTAATATTTGGCGATCTTTCAGCCATGCAAGCGTAAATAAGGTGGCGATCTTTCAGCCATGCAGAACGTAAAATAAAGCGGCGATCATTCAGCCATGCAGAATGTAAATAAGATGGCGATCTTTCAGGCCATGAAATGTAATATTTGGCGATCTTTCAGCCATGCAAGTGCAAATAAGGTGGCGATCTTTCAGCCATGCAAGTGTAAATAAGGTGGCGATCTTTCAGCCATGCAAGCGTAAATAAGGTGGAGACAGTGTTTAGTCTCGGAAGGCAGAATAGTAGCCTTATGCTATGCAGAAAATAAAAATAAAATGGCAAATGGTAATAGAGTTCTTAGCTGATAGCAGGCTGCGATATTGTGACTGCTGGGGACATCGCGATATAGGGAATATCACCGGCGTGCGTGGATAGCAAATGTTGGTAAACGCAACAATTCTAAGGGTTGCATTCCTGAACAACGTTTTGTGAATATATAGTATGTTATGTGCTTTCGCGACCTAAGTGTCTGCATCCAAAGAAAAATCGTGAGTTTTGTAGAGGGGAGGTTAGTTCGTATCCTTACTGGCCTTGCTTGCCATGTTCGACTTTGATCTGGTGATACGGTATGCATCATTGGGGTAGCATTGCTGAACAGAGCGACTTCGATAATAAACAACACGAATTTGTAAAAATATGACATAAGTATATATTTAAGAAATAACTTTTAGATGAAACGACGACTGTGACGTGGCTCAAGACATTGCAACCTCTCTTGCTACGGAATTTTGAGGGTCCTCCTCAAAATTCTGCCCCAGTTTAATGGGTTGATGCTTCTGTCGGCTCCTTGCGATGACTAACTGAAATTACTTCGGAATTTTGAGGGCCCTCCTCAAAATTCTGCCCCAGTTTCCAATTGCAGGGGAAATGAAATTTTTACTGAATTGTGACCGAACCCATAAGGCTGCCTACGTATCCCCTCTTAAACGGGAATCAGGTCAGACGTAGTTCAAATACATCATATAGCAAAGCACAAAGATTACACATAATAGCGCTTGACTGCATCTGAATTTATTGGTTTTGGCCAAACTTCTCCGTCCATTTCTGCAAGTATGAGGGCTCCTCCTGTCAGAACTCGGTGAACCATGTATGGACCTTGCCAATTGGGAGAGAATTTTCCCTTGGCTTCATCTTGATGCGGGAAGATTTTCTTTAATACCAGCTACTCTGGTGTGAACTGTCTCAGCTTGACTCTTTTGTTGAAGGCTTTGGACATTTTGTTCTGATAAAGCTGACCATGGCAAACTGCATTCATTCTCTTTCTGTCGATGAGGGATAATTGCTCATAACGACTCCTCACCCATTCTGCATCGTCAAGCTCAGCTTCCTGTATGATTCTCAAGGAAGGAATTTCTACTTCAGCGGGAATGACGGCTTCTGTACCATAAACCAGCATATAGGGGGGTTGCCCCGGTTAATGTGCGGACTGTGGTGCGATACCCCAACAGAGCAAATGATAACTTTTCGTGCCATTGCTTATGCTTCTCTCTCATTTTCCTCAATATCTTCTAGATGTTTTTGTTAGCGGCTTCCACAGCTCCATTCATTTGAGGCCTGTAGGCTGTAGAATTCTTGTGTCCGATCCTGAAGGTTTCATACATGGTTCTCATCAAATCGCTGTTGAGGTTGGAACCGTTATCAGTGATGATTGATTCTGGAATCCCGAATCGACAAACAATACGGTTGTGGACAAAGTCTGCCACAACTTTCTTAGTTACTGCTCTGTAAAATGCTGCCTCGACCCATTTGGTGAAATAGTCAATTGCTACTAGGATGAACCTGTGCCCGTTGGAAGCGGCCGGCTCGATTGGTCCAATAACATCCATTCCCCAGGCGGCGAAAGGCCATGGTGAGCTTGTTGCATTAAGCTCATTTGGTGGCACCTTTATCATGTCTGCATGTATCTGGCAGCGGTGGCATTTCCGGACATACTGAATGCAGTCCGTTTCCATAGTCATCCAAAAGTAACCAGCTCGGAGGATCTTCTTCGCTAAGACAAAATCGTTCATATGTGGACCACAGGTCCCTGCTAGGGGTGTGCATTCGATTTATCGATTCGATTTTGACCCTTATCGATAATTACTTATCGATTATCGATTTGTACATATGCTTATCGTTATCGTTTCAATAAGGTTTCGATTTTTTCAATTTCGATTTATCGATTTTTGGGGCTTATCGATTCGGTTATCGATTACACCAATAAGAAAATTTGCGGGATTCCACGAAAAGTATAACGCTATAAACACGCCTAACTAATATGGACCAAAAGAAGCTAAAATAAGACGAACACCGTTTATAACATAAAAATTATGTCAACAAGCACATGCAACGAAACTAAAGTAAGGGATCAAATGTATGCCACCAACACTCCAACGGTATAAAAAAAATACATCATCACGGCTAATTCTATTTTCCATTAATTTGAACTTCATTCCCTTGAGCTTTAAATATGATCATTCCTTAAATGTGGTAGATGAAATAATAGGGTTAGGGACTTAGGGTAAAGGAAAGGGTATTATAGAATAAGGGTGAAAAAAATTAAAAAAAAATTAATTTTTTTTTTAGTATTTCTTATCGGTTTATCCATAAACCGATAACCGAAGAGGATAAAATCAAAATCGAAATCGATAACTCGATAAGGAAAATTTCGAAATCGAAATCGAAATCGATAAATCGATAAACCGATATCGATAAACCGATAACAAATAATCGATTCGATTTATTGATAAACCGATTCGAATGCACACCCCTAGTCCCTGCGTGGATTTCCTCTAGTAACTTAGATGCTTCCTTTGCGTCGACACACCTTAATAATCCCAAATCGGGAGTCCTCCTATATAGGATTCCTCCGCTGTGAAAGAAGTTGTTGGATAACCTCCGAAGTGTGCGCTTCTGAATAGGATTTGAAGCCCTGGGTATTCTCCCTTTGCTAAATATTCCTTGATATCATGAAACCAAGGCTTTCCGTCCGCCCCTTCTTCAACGTGGGCACAATAGGCTGGCTGATCATGGATCTTTACTGGAATGGGATCAATGAAGTTTTTGTCTGGATGTTGTATCATGGATGACAGGGTAGCCAATGCATCAGCGAACTCATTCTGGATTCTGGGAACATGTTGGAATTCCGTCTTTGTGAACCTCTTCCTCAGTTCTTGCACGTGATGCAGATACGGGAGTATCTTAGAGTTCTTGGTTGCCCATTCTCCTCGTACCTGATGTATGAGTAAGTCAGAATCTCCAATTACTAGTAGCTCTTGAATGTTCATGTCAATAGCCATCTTGAGCCCTAAGATGCAGGCTTCGTACTCGGCCATATTGTTGGTGCACGGGAACCTGAGTTTGGCAGACACCGGATAATGCTGACCGGTTTCTGATACTAGGACTTCTCCTATGCCAACTCCTTTGAAATTTGCTGCTCCGTCAAAAAACATTCTCCAGCCATCATAGGGTTCTGCAATGTCTTCTCCTACGAATGATACCCCTTCGTCAGGGAAATACGTTTTCAGGGGTTCGTATTCTCCATCTACGGGATTTTCAACAAGGTGATCTGCTAGTGCCTGTCCCTTGATTGCTTTCTGAGTCACGTAGACAATGTCGAATTCACTCAACAGGATTTGCCACTTGGCTAGCTTTCTAGTGGGCATGGGCTTCTGAAAGATGTACTTTAGCAGGTTCATTCTTGATATGAGATATGTAGTATAGGCACAGAAGTAGTGCCTCAGCTTCTGGGCTACCCAAGTTAGAGCACAACAGGTGCGCTCCAACAGGGAATACCGGGCCTCGTACGGAGTGAATTTCTTGCTGAGATAGTAAATGGCTTGTTCCTTCCTCCTCGTTTCATCATGCTGCCCCAAAACGCAGCCGAAAGCTCCATCTAATACTGCGATGTAGAGTAGCAAAGGTCTACCTGGCTCAGGCGGGACTAAGACTGGTGGTGTTGATAGGTATTCCTTAATTCTGTCGAAAGCTTTTTGGCAGTCATCCGTCCATTTAGTAGCGGCGTCCTTCTTTAACATCTTAAAGATTGGCTCACAGATAACTGTAGGTTGTGCTATGAACTGACTGATGTAGTTGAGTCTGCCCAAGAAACTCATCACGTCCTTCTTGTTCTTTGGCGGTGGTAGTTCTTGAATGGCTTTGACTTTTGATGGATCCAGTTCTATTCTCCGGCGACTCACAATGAACCCAAGTAATTTTCCAGCAGGAACCCCAAATGCACACTTTGCGGCATTCAGCTTTAGGTTGTATCTCCGCAATCTGTTAAAGAACTTCCTCAAATCTTCCATGTGATTGGTGGCCTTCTTAGACTTGATGATAATGTCATCTACATGTACCTCGATCTCCTTGTGTATCATATCATGAAAAATGGTAGTCATGGCCCTCATGTAGGTGGCCCCTGCATTCTTCAGGCCGAACGACATCATTTTGTAGCAGTACATTCCTCACGGCGTAATGAAAGCCGTTTTCTCAGCATCTTCTTCATCCATCCAGATCTGATGATACCCAGCGAAGCAATCTACAAATGATTGCAATTCATGCTTGGCGCAATTGTCGATCAGGATGTGTATGTTTGGTAATGGGAAATCGTCTTTCGGACTGGCCCGGTTGAGATCCCGGTAGTCGACACAGACTCTAACCTTCCCGTCCTTCTTTGGCACTGCACAATGTTAGCTAACCATGTTGGGTATTCCACTACCCTGAGAACTTTGGCTTTGACCTGCTTGGTGACTTCTTCCTTGATTTTCAGACTCATATCAGGCTTGAACTTTCTGAGCTTCTGTTTTACTGGTGGACACGTTGGGTCGGTTGGCAGTTTGTGAGCCACAATAAACGTACTTAGACCAGTCATGTCATCATATGACCAGGCGAATATGTCCTCATATTTCCTTAGAAATTCTGTGTATTCCTTCTTTTCTGATGGCGATAAGTGAATGCTGATTCGTGTTTCTTTGACATTCTCTTCATCCCTCAAGTTAACAATTTCAGTCTCGTCCAGGTTGGACTTCGGCCTGTTTTCAAAATTCTCGACTTCCTTAACAATCTCTTCCAGTATGTAATCTTCCTCTGAATCCATGTCTGTTTGTTGCATTGTCTCATTGCATGTCACAGTCATTGGTTCATCAAGACAAGTAATAGTAATGCTGTATAAGTAAAGTAATGAGAGAAAATAATAAGTGTTGATTTATAGGGAAAATCGAAATGCTTTGATAAATTCCATAATTGTTTTGGACATTGAAGATCTTATTGCGGAAATTTAAAATGCGAAAGAAAAACTAATAAAATTAAAGATAGTGCATGGTGCTTGTTCAGCCTTGCTACCCCGAGGCTCATCGGACTCTGGTGGTTCTGATGGTCCAATTGTTGAGGTATGCCCCTCTACTCACAGCTTGTATGGAAGGGCCTTTGGATGATGTTGCCAGAGTGCACAAACTAACGTTTGGGGAAGGGAATAACAAACAAAAATAAAACAAAAAGGTTAACAAGTTAGTGGGGATCATAAAAAGTGTTGCAATATTTAAACACATAGTGCAGGAATGTAAAGCGAGTCCTAATTTGGGAACCTCGTTGTGCCCGAGGTGGGCCTAGCGACAGATAGACTTGGAGAACTTTTAATGCTAAATGCTTCATTTCACAACGTAAGAACAGACGAATCCCAAAACGATACTGAAATAACGATAAGAAATGAGTTACTATTGGCACTTGGCCTTATTACATTTGGAAAGCGAGTAATCCTAAATCTATTTGGTCTCAGGAGGGCCTTCCTCAGGTTGAATGCTCTCGCTGATCAAATCCTCCAGCTCGCGCAGGCTCATTAGTAAGAACGCCTTTGCCAAATGTCCTTCTTCGTTTCCCTCAGCGCTCTGGCAGTCGTTGACTCTTTTCCTCACTTTTCCCTCCAATTTTAACAGGCTCTATTCCAGATAATCTAGCTTTTTGCTAGTCTTGACGGCCCTTTCTTTCCATTCATTGATTTGGTCATCCGATGGAAGATTCCTCCACCAGTCTAGCAAGAGTGGGGGTATGTTAACCATTCCGAAGCTGGGGACCTCGTACCTCATTTTCTGCAAAACAAAAGGGTTAGACCTTGCCCCCCACCAGACTCGACTATTTATACATTTATGATCAGCATGAAGCATTTAGTTCTCCAAATAAATGCACAGAACGTGGTGACGTCCGTTAGGATTTAGGGAAACCCAGTGGACTTTTGGACAAGGCTATCTTAAAGGATCATTATGTGGACAACATAACTGATCCGGCTAGGTTTGAGCATGATGCATGCACAGTTAAACAGAGTAAGGTTTCTATGGGGTTTTAGAATGGTACCCTTGAGCGGACAACTCAAGGAGGAAAGGCACGGAACCGTCGACTACACCATTGATCGACTGGTTTTACCACAAATAAGCCTTTTCCGGATTTAGGGGTGATAATATTGGAAGAGCGCAACCACTCATTATAAGGATTGCTATAGGATTTGTTTGGCACGAGTGGAATATGATGTTGAGCATGATTATGCAACAATTAAAGGCATGTTGCCACGTATTTGCACGTTCAAGAAAGCAGTAAATACAACAGTTTCATAATTTAAAGCAGAAATGAAGGAAAGCAGTAAAGGCAAGAAACAAAGAGACAAGTCAGTTTTGTAGTTGAAAAGGAAATTGAATGCTTAAAGAAAATAAACAAATAATCGCATAAAAAAGCATAAGTTCACAGTAATAGTCTGAAATGGTAAAAGCCAAAAAATCCCCAGCAGAGTCGCCATGCTGTCGCGCCCCCCTTTTTCTCGCGAAATCGGGTTTATAACATTTGGAGGGACAACTCGTTCCTTTTCGGAATTGGGTTTGACTTGAAGAGTCGCCACCTAATGATCAGGGTGCATTAGGACACCAAGGAGATTTGATTTGAGTAACCAGAGATTGGATAAGGGCTTGAAATTATTCTAAGGGGAAGGTGTTAGGCACCCCTCAGAATCCACTAGTGTGGTTCCCGACCAGACTATTATTGTGAATTTGGGTACAATTAGCATACAAACAAATAGGGCTCAAATAAGAGGGGATTTCATCACATAAAGGTTTGAAAGTAAATAAGGTTTGAAAGAATAATTAGAAAAGCTGATTTTAAAAACAAAGAGTTAAAAATAAATAATAAAGGGAGAGGGGTCCTAGGTTTATTAATAATATGGATCACCCCGCACAATGCCTGGTAATCACTCCTCAATGAGGGGCTACACGTGACATTATCGCGTGGTCATCATATCCATATCTACCCTTCCCACCCCGTTAAGGTATTAAAGCGCGAAATGGTCTCGTTTACCTATTGCCTGCTATTATTACCCGTCCCAATCCTATCAGTCCCGGAGGCATTAGGACTACTAATCCTAAAGGGAAGGGATGTTAGGCTTATTTGTGGTTTCAAATGGGCAAAATTCTAAGGCGACATACAAAACACGTATAACAAGTTGGGGAAAGCACATAACAAGCAAAGGCTCAAATATACCCCCTTTAAACAAAGAAGCACGTAATTAGCATGACTTACACATACTGTTTAAGGTCTGATTGAATACTAAACGTGAAATAACTTAAAGGTTGAGGCAGACTGATTTATTACATAATTCAGATAAGAAGCCCGAATCGGGCCTGCCTGCTGGTTGTAATTAATAGAACAGATTCTATTTATAACGTTACCCTAAGACTTGCCTAAGTGTTGGACAAGGATCCTATAGGCATGGAATCTATTTAATTCAGAAAGCAATGAAATAACAAGGTCTAAAATAAACTGGATAGTACTGGTAAAAAGGGAAGTCAGGTTATTTTAAAGAGAGGCAGTTTTTTAAATGAGGGTTATAAGTTCTGCAACTGATAGTACCCATTATTACTGATTTTAGCTCTATTCGCGAATGGAGCGATTCAGATTCGATTAGGAGTTCCTATAGGCATGATTTCTAGGCGTTGTTGATTGTAAGCCTTTGCAGACATGGTATAAAATGCAGAAGACTCGTTTTAAGCCTATGAACATGATATCTAGATGCAGAATTTGTTTAAGACCTATGAATATGATAACAGAAATTTATTTAAGACCTATGAACATGATATCTAGGTGCATAATTTGTTTAAGACCTATGAACATGATAACAGAAATTTATTTAAGACCTATGAACATGATATCTAGGTGCAAAATTTGTTTAAGACCTATGAACATAATATCTAGGTGCGATTGAACGTACACATTTAGATAATCATGTAAGCATGATTTCTATATGAATGTAGTAGTCCTATGATCATGATTTCTGTGTGAATGATAGGTATACAGAATTCAGAAGGACCTATAGGCATGATTTCTATGTGCATATGCAGAATTCAAAATTCCTATAGGAATGGTATCTACCCTTTTGCATACATAGTTACCCGTCCCTTTTCACTAACCATCCCCAAGAGTTTATTACAAGTTATTACAGCCCGGAATAAGGTAAAATACATCAGAAAGAAAATAAATAAAAGTACAACCAAGGAGAGCCTGATTCAGACTTCATGTCTAAAATATGAGGTAAACCAACTCAAAGAGATCATGATCCAAAGCCTTTCTCTCATTTGAGTGTGTCAAAGTTCCCTAAGAGCCTCGAAGGGACTCCGGGCAACGCTCACACCCAAATGTATTATCAGATCAGGGACAAGTGCAGTGTGGAAGGGCCAGCCCTCTAGTGTCCAAGTTCAGAGGGAACTCAAAGGGTCCCAAGGCAAGGCTCACAAGAGGGGGGCAGAACTTAGAGACTAGGAAAGTGTGCAAGTGCAGAACAGAATGCTAAAAAGGGGAAAGGGAGAGGGGAACAGCTACAAGTAAGCACACATAAGGGGTTCAGGCGAATATGGAGATTGTAAAGAGCCTATTACTTAGGCAAGGGGAGACTTTAGGCATGCCCAGCAATGGAGAGTGCTAGCACACCTATAAGCCTGCCAGAACACATACTATTAGAGGCTAGGATCCCAGGGGATCAAGTCTGATTCATGGACAATAACTTGCAGTATTGCCATGCCTTAAACCATAGCTTAAACACATAGGGGGCAGGGGTTTTGGATTCATAGTAGAACAGGCAGAAAGAAATCAGTATGCTAGAGTAAGTGTTGAACTATACAGAAGCAGTAAGCAAACAAGGGTACAAAAGCAGTAAGAAAAACACATTGTTGTGGTGCTACAAAGCTTAAATCAGGACATACCAATTTCAAAGAAGCAAATAGAGAAAGCAGGCAGCAAAACTTGTAAACAGGCCACAATACAAACAATAAGAGAGAATACTTTTTGAGTGTGGGTATACTACGAATGATGGGGTCCCTTGTGTTAATGAAAGAGTCGTGTACTTATAGTGTGAAAAACAGGCAGAAATAAGGTAAGAAAATAATTAAGGAACTGGGTATCAATAAAATCAATCAGTGCAAGACTTCCTTTAATTTAGGAATTCAGACTTACACGGTAATGAGCAAGAAAATTATTTAAGGAAAGAGATCAAACAAACATATTGTGCAAAGTAGGCAATTNAAAATTGAAAGCCATTTTAGAGGGGGTTCAGCACATATAAAGAGCACACAAACATGCTAAGCTGAATTTAGGGCAAATAAACGTCATGCCATTGCAAAGATGGTAGTCACATAGGTCATCGGCGTAGAAGAGAGATAGTATCAAATAGCATACAAAGGGTCCAGTAGAAGGACCTTAGAAGAGTTTAGTAGAGAATCAGAATTGCCTAAAGAAATAGAGATTGAAACAAAGATTTCAAGATTCAGTTGAGCAACAGAGGAAACAAATTTAGAAACTCGAAATAGTTAGGGTTTATGAAATCAAACAATTTCCAAGATGAAGGACAAGCATACCACAGAGCTAAATGATCTCAAAACTCGGATAAACCCCCAAATTCTAGGGTTTTTATCATCAATCGAGTGCAGAGATGAGAGGATAAGTAATCAAGGAAAAAGATACTAATCGAAACAGGTTCAGGGGTCTCAGAAAAGAACTGAGACCTTTAACATGCTTTTTCAGTAGCGGAACTCATGAGAAGCATAGTAAAAGAACAACATGCGAAACATAGTAGAAGAACTCAAAGAAACATAGTAGAAGGAATTAATAAGAACACAGTAGGAGAAACTACTAAGAACACAGTAGGAGAAACATATAAAGAAGCATAGTAGAAGAAACAAGAATACAATAGAAGAAACTTAATAAGAAACATAGTAGAAGAAGAACACAAGAGAAATAGAAAATCAGAGAAACACCTAAATAACTCAAAAACCCTAGATCGGAAAAATAAAGGTTTTGAAAGCATAGTTTTGAAAGAAATCTCGAGAAAACGTTTAAAAGTTTAGAGAAAGCACAGATATACAACGGATCTAAATAATCGGAAAAACCTCGAAAACTAGGGTTTCAGAGGAACCCAAATGGTGAGAAAGGCTTGGATAGTCACTGATTTGAGCCGGAGAAGTCGAAATCAGGCTCGAATGACCAAGGATGGCCGGAGCAAGGCCGGAGATGGCCATAGAACTCGAATCAAACAAGGTCTGGGCCAAGCTTCTTCGTGGTCAGGCCTTGAAACTTCAGTAACCAGGCGTGTAGGAGTTATAGGAGGCCGGTATAGGACTTCCATGGCCTTGGAAGCCATGGATTCCGGTGGTTCTAGGGTGGAAGTGGAGGGAGGCAGCTAGGGTTTCTGAGAGAGAATTTGGGAGAGGAGGAATCCAGGGGCGGCTACCGGTGAGAAATGAGTAGGGTTTGGGGGGTATTGTGAAATTAAAAAGGAAAGGAAGAGTGTGAGCCGTTGATCTGCGGGTTATTTTAAAGGGTCGTGCGTCGGGTAATTCTAGGAATTGGGCTGGATAATTGAAATTGAAATTGGGCTCAAATGGGGGTTGATTTAAGGCTACAATTGAAACAAATGGGGCTAGTATTTAAATAACAACTTTTCCCTTATTTATTTTATAAAAAATAGTGAAATGATTCTTGGAAATGAATTAAAGGTACTAAAATAATTTATGACATATAATTAACTATTTAAAAATACTGGAGTTAATTTTTATAAATACAAAACGCAATTAAATCTTAAAAGGGGCTAATATTGCAATTATATGCAATTTAGCTTTAAAAATACTAAATAAATTCGTAAAAAAATGTGCAAAAAATATATTAGCTATATTTTAGTATAAATATGAGAATCCAATAAATTAATCACCAAAATGATAATATTGGGAATTATTATTGGGTTTTTTATGAATAAAAATAGGGGAATAAATTGATTTAATTTTTTTTACAAATTAAGAAAAAATAATAAAATATTTAGACATTCTTATATATGCGTACATATGCTATTTTGAAAGTATTTTGCATATTAAAAATAAACAGAGAAAAATTGGGTATCAACAAATGCTTAGGTGGATGTGCGGGCACACTATTATAGATAGGATTAGGAATGAAGATATTTGGGAGAAGGTGGGCGTGGCGCCGGTGGATGATAAGATGTGGGAAGTGAGGCTCAGAAGGTTCGGGCACGTGCGAAGAAGGAGCCTTGATGCCCCGGTGATGAGGTGTGAGCGGTTGGCAGTGGTGGGTTCGAGGAGAGGTAGATGGCGGCTGAAGAAGTATTGGGGAAAGGTGATTAGGAAGGACATGACGAGACTGCAGATTTCCGAGGACATAGCTCTTGATAGGAAGGTCTGGAAGTCAAGCATCAGGGTTGTAGGATAGGGGGTAGTAGAGCTTTTCATTCTTCAGTCCCGGGGTGGGGCGGGTTTGGATAGGATTGATCTTAGAGGGTTTGCGGTCTATGTTGAGCGCTCACTTCCCTTAGATACTGGCTAATGGTATTGCATGTCACTTATCTGATAGTCTTTATGTTTATGCTACTACTTTAATGTTTTCTATTGGAGTTACTAATGAATTGTCTTTTCGTGTTTATTTTCGTCCTCCTGAGCCGAGGGTCTATTGGAAACAGCCTCTCTGTCTTTTCGGGGTGGGGGTAAGGCCTGCGTACAGATTACCCTCCCCAGACCCCACTTTGTGGGACTTTACTGGGTAGTTGTTGTTGTTGTATTTTACTTGAATAAGATACGTATTATATGATATGGATACTCGTGCAACACACGTGTCCAAAAACTGTTAGTAATCTGTATTTGTTAAACAATTCTGGAGAAAATTAAATAACAAAAACAGAAATGTAAATGAAATAACAAAACCAATTCGAGCCCACTGAATTCACAGTGTTTCCTTAAGGAATTTAATCTCCTCCTAGTACCCAAGGTTATGGATTATTTCCTCCCAGGATAGAACGAATTACACACTGGTGTAGTGGTACTTCAAACCCCAGTGTTTCAGCAAACTCAAAGTTCGGTAGCAAATCACACTTACTGATGCTTTCTTTGAAGTTAAAAGTATGCAGAAAGAAGGAGGAGAACTCAGAAATTAGTATCTAAAATCTGAGAGAACGGAATTGTATTTATAGCCAAAGTTGGGCTGAAATCTGAAGAGGTGCAACTCTTCAGAATGGCTTTTTGTGCAAAACGGCCATAGAATAAATGCCATGACATAATTGGCTATTTACTCAACAATAAAGAGGGAAAATTGAAAGGTAGTTAATTTTCTATTACAAAACAGAAAACTAAATATTGGATAACTGAAATGGATTTAATATTAATATTAATTTTAATTTTAATATTTAATTAGTAAAATAAATATTTAATAACATTTCTGTTAATATTTACTATTAACAAATAAATTTGGTCCAAAAATTAATCCAAATCCGAGGCCGAGCCGAGCCGAGCGAGCAACGACGACGACGACGTGAGGCTTGCCTTCTTCTCAACTCTTTAAGAGCTAGAAGAAGAGCAATTGCTTATATACCTATCAAAAATCTTTTCCTCTTCCTATGTGGGAAATCAAGGAGAGAAACTCAAATATTTCATTTTTCCCTCCATTTCCCATTCACTCTATTTTAAGCATTAATAAGGCATTAATATCTTAAAACCCCAACAAAAACTAGTATATATATACACATAAGTTGAGTGAAAAATCTTACTACATAGCAATTCGTCACGCACTTATTACTTTGAACATGCATAGATGCAAGTAAGTATTTGTGATAGATCTTATAAAAATCTATTATGTCACCTTTTTCCATCTATTAAGTGAAAAATCTTACCACATAGCAATATGTCACGCACTTATTACTTCGAACATGCATAGATGCAAGTATCTGTGATAGATATTTTTAAAATCTATTATGTTACCTTTTTTCATCATTTTCGAATATCTCAAATATTTAATTAAGAAAACAAGCAAAATAATATAATGTTCCTTTTATCATTACAACTCTTATTAACCCTGGGTATCTACCAACTATGTCTTCGTACCACTCACAACAAAGTCGAATGATTTAAGAAACAAATTTCTTCGTTCATTTAAAATGCTCTGCCAAGGTATTAATTCAGTTATTGTATTAATTTATGTATGACAGTTTACTCCATTACCACCGTGGAAGTCCATATATTAATGACTAGATAGAGATGCCCGTGCAATGCACGGGCCCAACATGCTAAATATTTGGCCAGTATTTTTTTCATGCAAATAATGTATGCTGATGCTAGTAGAAATATTGTTAATATTGAAATCGAAATAAGTAACCACAAGAAAAAGGGCATTATGTACAACATGGACACAGTAGGGCACTTTTTGGTACACTATTATTTGCAAAAGAAGACAAAAGTATACTTTTAGATCTCGAGTACTAAAGTTCAACCATAGTCAAGTTCATCGACTGGGCTTCGGTTGCAATCAGCTAATCTCACGGCTATATGCGAATGACGAACACATCTGAAAATGCATGAAAGAAGCCACACGGAACCGCCTGCACTCGAAGGAAAACAGAGTAAGAAGACAAAAACAATGCTTAAGCCAAGGAGTCAAGGAAGCATAAGAGAGCATCCGACTGAATTAAAACACTGAATTACCTTTCTGCAATAATGGGCATCTCATATGCATTGTAGCTGTCACATACATCTTGGATGAACGTGTTTGTAGTATTATTTTACTAAACTTGCAGTTCTTGCTTCATAGAGAAAAATAATACCTTTTCCGACAGGATATTTAAGAGTTGGTCAACATATTTTTGCAATTGTAGAGCTAAAAACTAAGGCAACAGCCATTAATATAGACACAAACATAGCATCCATAATCACCTTATATCTGACTGATGACCATGGGAGCCTAGAGAAAACATGATTAATCTAAAGCACCTTCAGTTTCTGTCAACATTTTAAAATAGTCAAACAAAACAACGATGATTCAAGTAGTATGGAGAATGAGGTAAACCACCTCAAACTGATGCAACCAGGATAATTAATATATAATATTATCACAACTATGCATCAGCAAACACTGGGAGCATGCATCATGAGAAGTGGAAGTTGTCAATCCTCACCAAACAAAATCGGTTCCTATTTGAGAGAGCATGTTTTGCCATCTTACTACCCACCTCTGGTGACCCTCTATTGCAACTGCAAAAGGTGTAAACATTAACAGAGATATAATGGACAAACCCGCATAACAGACTTTCTTTTCATTCCTTTGTTTGAGAATATATTTCGGAACTTCGAATGTAGGATTTGATATCATAGCTTCCATAAAACCTGTAGTAATAATCAACATGATTTCAGAATCTAACAGCAAAGAAATCCAACGTACCAGTATGAATAATCAAATATCACTCAAGTGATAGCTTGATTAAAGGTAATGTAGTTATATAATTGCTCCCACCAACAACGTTGTAATTGAGCTCAGTAGCAGCTGAAAATGCACAACGACATGATTGGCTCAAAGTGACAAATAAATACTAAATGTCGGCTACCTACTCTTGAGGATATGAGCGAAAGAAACTGCAAGTGTAGACATACTAACAGTTAGATGCCCAGTTTTATGAGCAACTGAATCCTATGTTACCCAGGAAAAATAAATAGCTAAATTAATAACTATTAATGGGAAATAATAAACATTGAGTCACATGCTCTCTTTATCTCTAAATGAATGACAGAGTTCAGAGTAAGTGAAAACACTAACTGGATCACACTTATGTGTTCTCTTTTAAAGCGAAACAAATTTAACGACGCGACCGGCCGTTTTGAGTTTTTGTACTTTGCTCGCCAGTTCTTGGACATGACTTGTCCCGTGTAGTATATTATGACTTATGTAAACCGTTGGTTTTGGTTTTCAGGGTAATCGGAATGAATTTGGAAGAACAGTTCTCAGTTTGAAGCTTGAAATTTGAAAGGTTTGACCAAGATTTGACTTGTTTGTGTATGATCTCAGATCAGAAATTTTATGATTTGGTTAGCTCCGTTAGGTGATTTGTGACTTAGGAGCGTGATCGGAATGCATTTTGGAAGTCCGTGGAAGGTTTAGGCTTGAATTGGAGAAATTAAGATTTCGGCGTTTTCCGGTTGATAGGTGAGATTTCGATATAGAGGTCGGAATGAAATTTCGGAAGTTGCAGTAGTTCCGTTATGTCATTTGGGATGTATGTGTAAAATATCAGGTCATTCGGACGTGGTTTGGTTGGGTTTTTGATCAAAAGCGTATTTCGGAAGATTTTAGAAACTTAGGCTTGAATTCGATGTGTTCGGGTGATTTGATATTGTTTGAGGCGTTTTGAGGATTGGAACAAGTTTGGATAAGGTTTTAGGATGTGTTGGTGCTTTTGGTTGAGGTCCCGGGAGCCTCAGGGTGATTTCGGGTGGTTAACGGAGAAAAATTGGATTGTGTTGCAGCTGCTTAAGTTGCTGCTTCTGATATTTTCGCACCTGCGATTTGGGCACCGCAGGTGCGAGGGAGAAGCCGCAGAAGCAGTTATGCGGGGGATTGTCAGTAACCACAAATGCGGTTGTGGGGGGCCGCATCTGCGGAATCGCAAATGCGGACGAAGGATCGCAGATGCGGCAGTGGCCGGCTTTAGTGATTTCCGCAGAAGCGGAGTGTTAACCGCAAAAGCGGTACCGCAGAAGCGGGTATTTTGACCGCAGATGCGGTTAGGCCTGGGCAGAATGTTTCAATTCGTTTCATCCGCGATTTTGGGGCTCATTTCCTCCATAGTTGGTCATTTTGGGAGCTTTTTGAAGGAGATTAAAGAGGGAATCAAGGGAAAACGTTTGGAGGTAAGAATTTCGGACCTAAAACTCGATTCTATTGTGAAATCCACCTAGAAAATCATGGAAACTTAAGCTAAAAATGGAAGAACTAGGGCTTGGAATTTTGGATTTTGATTAGGGATTTGAAGGGTCATTTCAAGTCCGATTTTGATGTTCTTGATATGTATGAACTCGTATGAGGATGAAGATTCTACTGATGTAAAAATTTCTGAGTTTCGAGAAGTGGGCCCGAGGCTCGGGTTTTGCTAATTTCGGGATTTGTGCCCTTTATTGATTGTTTTCGTTTGGGCTTTGTTCCCTTAGCATATTTTGATGCCCTCGATTTGATTTTGGATAGATTTGACACGCATGGAGGCCGATTCAAGGGGCAAAGGCGTCGCGAGCTAGAGATGTAGCCGGTTCGAGGTGAGTAATGATTGTAAATGATGTTCTGAGGGTTTGAAACCCCGAATTTCAGATCGTAGTGCTATATTGAGGTGAGGCACACGCTTAATGACGAGCGTGGGGTCGTGCACTATTGGGGATTGTGACTTGGTCCGTCCCGATTGATGATTTTTTTGCGTATTTGATTGAAATCTATTTGCTATCATCATTATTTGGGCTAAATGCCATATTTGGGCTCCGTGCCAATTATTTGAACCCTTCAGGGATTGTTGTTGATGTTTCCTCACTGTTTTGACTTTATACTTGAACTCAGTCATGTTATTTCCACTATTTTCAAAACTCAGCCATGTTTACTCTGTTTTAATACTCAAAGGATATTTAAATGATGTTTTGGGCTGAGAAATAGTGTTTTACTATTGCCCGAGAGGCTTATGTGATTTTTGACTGAGTAAGGCCGAGGGCCTGTGTTGTGAGGATATCTTTTGGGTCGGGCTGCACGCCGCAGCGGTGATACACTTGATATTGATATGAGGTCGAGGACCTGTTTATGATGCCACGAGATGGCTTGATATTGCGCTTGGGCCGAAAAGGGCCCCTCCAGGAGTCTGCACACCCCCAATGAGCGCGGGTACCCAGTGTGATGTGAGATATAGCCCGAGGGGCTGGTATTGTTCTATGTGATTGACCGAGGGGCTGGTACTGTTCTGAGATATTGCCCAAGGGGCGGATTTGTTGATATTGTGCCCGAGGGGCAAACCTTATGTGCTTATCTTTCTTATTTGTCTGTCATTTACTTGCCTAATTGTGTATTTGTGCCCGAGGGGCAGATTTCTGTGCTTATCTGCACTAGTTGTTTTGCATTCATTTGCGTAACTGTTGAAAAAGCCATTTTCAAAGAGTTTTAAACTAAGCTAAGATGTTTTAAGGAATTTTACAGCTTCATTGCTTCCTCACTGGTTTTGTACCACTTCTATACAGCATGTTGATGCATTTTTCGTGACTTCTTATCACTCAGTCTTTATTTATGATTATTACTCACTGAGTTGGAGTACTCACTTTACTCCCTGCATCATGTGTGCAGATTCAGGTATTCTACACCCGGTAGCGGGTTTTGGCTGATCGAAGGCAGAGTTATCGGAGTTTAGCAAGGTAGCTGTCGACGTTCGCAACACTGCTTTTCTCCCTCCTTATTTTATTAGTTTGTACTTAGTACATTCCAGACTTTGTCAGTTGTATTTAGATTTAGTAGATGCTCATGACTAGTGACACCCCAGTTTGGGTTGTGTTGGGTTGTATTCCGCGAATTGTTTTGTATTATCATCGTCACTTCTAAGATTATATCATGCTTTAGACGTAATGCTTATTGTTTAATTGCTTAAAAACTGGATTGGAAATGTGTCGGCTGGCCTTGTCTTCACGAGAGGCGCCATCACGACCGGGTCTGGGTTTAGGGTCGTGACAAGTTGGTATCAGAGCCTAGGTTACATAGGTCTCACGGGTCATGAGCAGGTTTAGTAGAGTCTCGCGGATCGGTACGGAGACGTCTGTATTTATCCTCGAGAGGCTGCAGAACCTTTAGGAAATGCTTCACATTCTTGATATTCTTATCGTGCGTCCTTTATTCAGCTTGAAAAGTAACTCTTGAAACTCCTTCCACGCGTTCGTATGCGCGAACGAGCGCTCAGTGTCAGATGTGCATCGATGGCTTGTGATTCCCCCAATCAAAGGGGCGAGATGTGATCTCTATGAGTTGATATTGGGCCAATCTGGAGAACTTGAGGCCGGATTTTTGCCTATGGCTTGAGCACCGAGGTGCTGATTGTGTGAGCGAGTGTTTTTGAACTTATATGATCGGTAGTGTCTCTATTAGTAGAAGTGACGGCTGGATGATTATGTGATGAGTATGTTAGTACTGCGAGATGTATCGAGAAGGGTCTGCTGGAGGATAGATGAACTATTAGGTACTTGATTTCCGTCTTGATTCGAGTTTTAGCCCCGAGTTATGGGCGTGTGATGAATCTTTTCATGTTTTCCAGTTGAGAGTGAAGTAAACTTCATGTTACGGTATGAGTTCAGACTCAGGAAGACCAAGTGATTGCGTAATGGTTATGACGGTGGAAGGTATACAGAAATGCCAGTTGAGGCAAAACAAGTGGGTTATCTCCTGCGAAAGTGTTCTGGAGTTGTGTGATCCTTATGTTGTCTGTTAGAAGATCCCATTTACAAGCGAAATATATGTGTTAAAATTTAATTCGGGTCGCTTAAGAGAGTGGGTTTAATTGTTACGTGAGGAAATGCGAGAGTTGCAGAAGATATGGAGTACCAGATGGTCTGTGTTCCACGAGCTTATGAAGGGTTGAGGAAATTTCACTATGGTAGTATGGCAGCAATAAAGTATATGTGTTATGAATTATGGTGTGTGCCTTGATCTATGGCTTCGAGCCAAGTGGGGGAGTCTGCTATTGAATAGTTGATCGCACGGTTATGTGCTATAATGGTTCCAGTTCGAGGTGTATTTGTGAGTCAGTTATGACTCGAGTAAAGGAAATTTCAATAAAGGTTATGTTATGCTTTGCGGGTGTATGAGAATCGGGGAATTACTTGAGTTTTTGTTCGTAAGGAATGCTCGGTGCATGGGGCAGGAAGTTGCTTGGTTATATTGGAATGAGGTTACATTCTGCGGGTCGGAGTGCTAATGAGGCACAGGTTGTTCGGTTCTTTTGATCGGGCTAATTGCGGTTAGAGTAGAGTGGATGACTTGCGAGAATGATTCTAATGTGTTCAAGATTCTACATATAACAATTGGGTATTGTAAAGTTGCATATGTGGTTGGAAACTGAGTTTTCATTGGAAGATGTCAAGGCTTATGGTATTTTCTATAAATTGTGGGATTCTATGTATCAGTATCAGGAAGGTAAAGGTAACGGATTTAGATTCGTAGGAAGTCTCTTCAGAGTAAAGTATTTTGAAGGTGATGCTTTTAGGGATATTTAAGAGAGTATTCAGTGGGTTATGAGCCTTAGGCTGTGTGGTATTATGCTTGGGTCTCGTATGGTGAGTTGGGTTGAGGAAATGTGATGTTATGGCAAGACGGAGTATCAATTGAAGGTAAATCAGAAGGGAGCTCGGATAGATGGGATAGCTTGGTAGTAGGCCAGATCGGTATGGTAAGAATATGATTAGTTCTTTGGGTGTTTACGAGGTAATGAGTTTCTTCAGGTATTTCGCGGTAATGCTCTTGGGTTTTAGTAGCCTGCGTAGGTTGATTGAGTTAGGAGGATTCAGTCCTGACAGACTTGGTTTTTGTGCAAGGGAGTCGGAGAGTTCTTGTTGATTTCTACCGCGGTTAGAGATGTATATTTTCTGCTGGCGTGAGGAGCTTGAGATGTATAGTGATTTTCTTCTAGAATGGGATCAATGGAAAAGTTCTTAGTTGGTTGAGTACATAGTTGCTTGTGGCTTGGAAGGGATATGAAATTCTCATGTTATTTTAGGATGGATTGGTATATGCGGTATGTGTAGAGGTTGAGATTTGCGTGTGTAAGGTTGCGGTTCAGTTCTGAACGGAAGGCCATAAATTCTCAGGCAGCACGGGCGGTCTCAGATGATTAAGGAGATGGTATTGCTAGTTGGAGGTAATTTGACGAGGGTATATATTTCAGAAAAAGGCAATGTGATTAAGTTGATGGTACTTCGGTAGTATTGCGGCACTTTCTTGTTAGATCGACTGCTGTATTCGAGTTCGCTTGGAGGCACAGAAGAAGGTTACAGTATCTCCCGTGGAGTGACTGGATATTAGAGATGTGGTATGTGCTCGGACGGTGGAATTGGAATCGGATATGTGATTCGTGTGCTATATGGAGTTGGAGACTGGGAGTTCTCATATTCAGGCTATGTTGTGGTTGTGGGCCGTGTGTATCGGCACTGTTCAGTGACTATCGGGGTCTGGAGACCCGAGGGGATCTTTTGCTGCTTGGTACGTTAGATTTCGGAGGTGATATTGGGTATGGACTGGTTGTCTCAGTGTTGTATCATTCGTAGCTATTGCGCTAAGGCGGCGATGTTGGTTATGCCGGGTATGCCACGGACCAAGTGGCGAGGTTCGACGGATTATGTCCTTAGTAGGGTGGTTTTATATTCCGAAGCCCAGCAGACGACTGGGAAGGATTGTCTTTCTTATTTGGGCTCTCGTGATGGATGTCAGTGCAGAGGCTCCTCATATTGATTCAGTTCCGGTGGTGAGGGACTTTTCGGATGTGTTTCTTGTGGCCGGGCATGTCGCCGGGCAAGTTTGTTGATTTCGGTATTGATTTGATGCCGGGAACCGTATCGTATGGCACCGGTAAAGTTAAAGGAGTTGAAGGAGCAGCTTCAGGATTTCCTTGATAAGGAGTTCGTTGGCAGGCCAATGTGGATGCGTGTTCTAACTTGAGTCAGCTTGGTTGGCTCCGGATTGTATTGTTGAGGGATGTGTTGATTCGATTGTTGTTGAGCTTATTAGTAATCTGGGGAGATCAATGAGTTACCTTTTCTGTGTTGCGAGGCGTTATGATTTGTTGGGTATAGGCACAGATGGTGCGGTTCCATTGGGTGTTTCTTAGTGGAAGTCGAGCGAGAAAGAGTATTGGATATTGCTCGGCGGATGGCGTATTGGTTATATCCTTTTGGGTTGAGTAGTGTTATGTAATTGCTTCACTGTGGTCATGATGATTTGCTTTGGTTCTAGACATCATTTGCGTGTGGTGGTCAATTTCGAGCAGAGTGACTTGAGGTGTTTCATGTGGAGCAGTATTTGGATAGGATCGCGCATTGCAGCGAAGTTATGTGGAGATATGACCTTGCGGGTTAGATTTGTGTGTTCTATTTCTACGATGTGAGACGGGTTCTCAGCTTTGTGTTGTGGTGGTACCGGTGAGCTTGAGGTACAACTCTTTCATTTGGGTCATTATCATGAGTTGAGTATGTTCGGATTATCTCTTATTGGTGCGCGGATTGCGCAAGTTACGGCTTTAGTCTACATTGAGGTGTCATGTCACCAGAGTGGTTGTGTGTGATTAGATGAGATCGTTGGGATCATTAATGAATATGAACGGATTCAATTTTAGCACGTTGGAACTTCATTGCTTCCTCACTGGTTTTGTACCACTTCTATACAGCATGTTGATGCATTTTTCGTGATTTCTTATCACTCAATCTTTATTTATGATTATTACTCACTGAGTTGGAGTACTCACTTTACTCCCTGCACCATGTGTGCAGATTCAGGTATTCTACACCCGGTAGCGGGCTGATTGAAGGCAGAGTTATCTGAGTTTAGCAAGGTAGCTGCCGGCGTTCACAGCACTGCTTTTCTCCCTCCTTATTTTATTAGTTTGTACTTAGTACATTCCAGACTTTGTCAGTTGTATTTAGATTTAGTAGATGCTCATGACTAGTGACACCCCGATTTGGGCTGTGTTGGGTTGTATTCCGCGAATTATTTTGTATTATCATCGTCACTTCTGAGATTATATCATGCTTTAGACGTAATGCTTATTGTTTAATTGCTTAAAAACTGGATTGGAAATGTGTCGGCTGGCCTTGTCTTCACGAGAGGCGCCATCACGACCGGGTCTGGGTTTAGGGTCGTGACAACAAAATAATTAGATTCAATTTCCCAGGAAGTTCATTCATCTAGAAAATCTCCCTACAACGAAAACATTTGAATTTCTAAGTACGCAAATATTTTCAATAACTGAAAACTCAAAAAGTCAAGATTCAAATGTTTATAAGATACAGAAACAGATGTGCACTGAGATAGAGAAGCAAAAACTGAAAGTTCCATAATCAGTCGAGATTCAAATTAGTAGTATGAAACTCTTAGATATACAACTCAAAACAAATAGAGAAATACTCCGTTGTATTTCATTTATAATCCAAAATTCGCTACATCTAGTAATTTAAAACCAAGAAATTAAAAAGATACCCATTTCCCATCAAGAATTTCAATATATTTTACCACCTTTCATAGATCACAAAACAGACACCCACAAGCATCTCTCAACTTTCTTGGCTTTTTCATATAACAGAACATCATACAAAATCTATAATAAAAAAAAAAGAGAGAGAGAGAAAACTGTTTTGCAACAGAGAGCAGAGCTTGGTTTACTTGAAAGTGAAAGGAGATTGAATGTGCGGAGATGACAGCCGTCGGTTTTCCTCTCTACCTTCCTACAGAGACGAAGCGATATTTAATAGATTAACGCCTATATTCCTATGAAATCAATCTATTAAGAACGCATTAAGATCACAATATTTAATTAAGCACGGTGACTAAGTATATTCCTATCCTAACCACAAATCCGCTCCCCCTAAGGGTTAAGATTATGCTCTCTTCAATTCTTCTCTAATCTAAACATGGCTTTCCCAAGCATAGCATAGATAGTAAATAGAACCTAACTGTTGGCCAGACAATTAAGCAATTAAACACAGAATTGAAGAAACAACCATATATTAGTGAATTATAATCAAGATCAAGCTAATATCAAACAACAATATTCATGGCTAACTCACAACCCCAGAACAATGGGTGTTTAGCCACTCATGATGTAATCAAACAATTTCATAAGTTTTGATTAATTGAAAGTACTGGAAAAGATGAAGAATTCCGAGTTGTTCTTGCTCCTCAATGGTTCTAGCGTGTATTTTTGCTCCAAAGTGCGTCCTCACTCTTTTCTTGGCCGGCTTCCTTCGTTTAATATAGGGTTTAGGGCTTAAAATCCCGTGTTTTGCACTTTGGTCCCTGAAGTTTACGCGTCCTGCCGCGGTCCTACCGCGGTTACGCCAGGACAGCGGCCAGAGTGGCCATCAGAATCTGCAGCAGTGTTCTGCCGCGGTCCTACCGCGGTTACGCTCGGACAGCGGCCAGAGTGGCCTTCAGAATCTGCAGCAGTGTTCTGCCGCGGTCCTACCGCGGTTACACTCGGACAACGGCCAGAGTGGCCTTCAGATCTGGTTTTGTCCCTTCGCTTGGTGCACTTTCTGGATATTGTATGATTGGCCTCCTTTTCTCTGTAATTGATCCAAAAAGTACTCCACAGACTTCTTTTATTGGATATAGCCTGCAAAGCATGAAAAGCACTAATCAGAGCATTTTATTATCACTTTTTACCGTAAAAGCTATACAAAAATGTGGTTCTTTAGGGCCTAATTATAGTCTAATTTACCTATTATCACCTATCATCAATAATACACACCGTACACTCATGCACCCATTTATAAGAAGATTTTTAATTTCATACACGATTACGATATCCAAACTCCTACAAAAGCAGATCATATGGAAGTCAGGGAAAACTCCATAAAATACATTTACGCTAATTATCTGCGGAGAAAACACCATAACGCAGAACAAGAAGTCACATACTTGTAAAATAGCTACGCCAAATTTCAAATTAATAACAGAGTGGAGTGACAGAGGAAATTATATGCAAATAAACCTTCCCTCTCCAACCATTATGCAGAACACATTGCCAATTACTGCTTCACTTGCAAAAAAATGTACTACGAAAATCAAGCAGAAAATTATGGACCTCGAAGAGTTTTCCTCATCAAACAGAAAAAAGAATTCAATTCCCAAGCTGCATTGTAGGAAAGAGCAACTCCTGCAAGTCAAAGAATCAATGACCCCTAGTTCATGAACAATGTACTGATTAAAAAATCACATGACTGATAAAAATGAACCAGATAGGATAGATTACCATCTCATAATCAGCATAGCCGGGTATTTTGCATGATTTTTGTGTTTTATCATTCATGATCACTATATCTCCTTGGAAAATATGAGCACTCCTCCTTCTCATTTAGTAATCTTTACTTGTAAAATAGACCAGATTAATAGATTGTCTAGTTATCAAAATATTATATAAAACAAGAGCAGAAGACTGATAGTAGCAATCCCTAGTAGAACTTTATGACAATAAGGCAAAAGCAGGTAACCGAAATAAAATCACATCCAACAAGCTATATTTTTGGACAGAGTAGAATGAATTTCAAATATTTTAGTAGGTGCAAGATTTGATATCTTTGGATTGTAATATAACAGTGTGCAACTATCTTATTTTACCAAGGATGTGCAAGTATCTAGTTAACCAGCTAGCTTCTGTGATGAAGACATTACTACATTAAGTTGTTGAGTTGCAAGACGATACCTCTCATGTACTATATTTTAGGTATCAACAATAAAATTGTCTATAAAGAGGAATTAGAGTAATGGTAAAAGATTTAGCAATAATCTTAGAGAACATGCATATGTTGGAAGTGCTAATTCAAATTGCAAACAATTTAAAAGTGCTGACTTTATTTGCAAGACCTGCATAGAATGCCAATTGCGACCACAATGTTCAGAAACGACAAGGCCATATGCCCATATGTATCGAAAAGTCAAGCCTACCCGCTCTTTGGAGTGATTATTGTGTTTTATTTTTGATAAAGGTGAGTATTATATTTTTATAGCAGAGCATTTGTAGTGCAAAAATCTCCTAATACTTGCTGCTAACATTATATTTGTTATACTAACAGTCTAAAAGCCAGTCTCTTACAATTGGGATCTTCAAGCAAAGCTGATTAAAGAAAATACAGTAGTTGCCTATCCATCAAATCATTACATCCGTTCTAACTAATAGTCAGATAGAATGTAATACATAGTAAATACATATAGCTCCGGAGTGGACTCACCCTCGGCAGATTTGCGAGTGAGCAGAAATCCTTTAGATAGAACACTCTTTACTATGATAAAGACGGACATTTTGAAATTTATCATGCTAAGAACATAAAAAAAAGGAAGTTGTACAAACTCCAAAATGAAGGAACCTTGGTAAAGGAATACTCACCGTTGTGATGTCAAGGGAGATGTAGGACATTATAACCAAATAATATATCTCCGGGTAAGATTTTCCATATCACGTGCTCTCAGCATTATATAGATCTGTATTGAAATGTCTATTAAGGTAAAGAAACAATTGCCTCAGAGCGAAAAAAATAGATATAATTGATAAATGGTACCTTATCAGGAAAAAAAAAAAAAAAAAAAAGGATAGATGAAAAATGGTAGATGTATTAGAGAAGTCTATGCATCATACTTCATCCAAAAGTGAAAAGAGAAAGAACTGAGAACTTGATACTATCGCAGCGTTACAGACCATCTAATACAAAGAAGACACATCATAAAGCTGCAAACGCATCAATTGCTTGCACTGCATCTGGAATTCACACTTACAGTTAATTATTCAAGTTCCTACTCAAATACTAATACTTCTCCTTGTACCAGAAAAAAATAATGAACTACAGAGGAAAAAAAATGAGAACATGATCTTTCAACCATAAGATAAAGCAGTGATAGGATGTTCATAATTTTATTTTGAAAAAACAGAGGAAACACTGAAACGCGAAGGAGATATCGATTTTCCTACTTTTCTATAACCACTGAAGGTCACTATTGAAACCCAACGAGTATCAAAAGCAAAACATAAATTATAAAAGGAAATCAGAAGAAAACAGTGAATAAAAAGAAAGCGCAAAACCCACCAGTGAAAGAAGTAGACCAAGCAGAGGAACGGAAGAAGAAGCATAGTGAGAGAGTGAGAAACAAACTAAAATTTGCTTACAAAATTCACAAAGAAGGGCCAAACTTTACGGTGGATTTGTCCAAAGTTAACACGTGGAATCACAGTCGAGTTGGAAATTTACCCTCACTTTTGGTTTTATTTACACAAATGCCATTCGTCGTACCTCCTAACTTTCACATAGTTATAAAAAATCAAACCAACATTCATTTCTGATTCCACTATTGCCCTAGTGTTAGGTCTGTTTGGAACTAAAGTATAAACTAATTAACTTGTTAATTACTTTGACAATTTCAAGTCAAATAAAACGGTATCACATTCTTCACACACACACACAAACAAAGATCACTATATATTTACTGATTAGAATCATAACTGGAAAATTTGGATCAAAATTCTCACAAACCTAATTGTCATTGTTCTAGGTAACAACACGACAAGTCTCGCAAATTTGATCAAGGGCATTATAAAAAGTTATCATAGAACATTATAATTAAGTATGATAATAACTAAAATAGATTAAAGGGGTTTGAATAGGCAACAGGAAATCTGTAATATGGAAAACTATTTGATGTATTCGCATTTAGATGCTAAATTTTATGTCTGGTACTACAATTTCTTGAAGATAATTGGAGCTCCATATTGTGGACATAGGAACATAAGAACAGTAGGAGCATGTTGGTAAGTTGGAGCAAGGTAAAAGGAGAAGCATTTCAAGATCATGGCTATTGCTAATTTAGCTTGTAGGACAGCTAAATTTTGTCCAATGCAGTGGCGGGCGCCTAAGCCGAAAGGCATGAATGCCATGGGGTTTTTCGCTGCTTGAGCCACACCTTGAGCAAATCTTGCTGGATTAAATTCATTGACATCATCTCCCCATAATGCTGAATCATGATGGATTGCTACAATAGGTATAAGTAGCTCTGTCCCTCGAGGCAACTTCAAGCTTCCCAATTTTGTGTCGATTTTGGCCCGTCGGATTGTTGCTACAACAGGTGGATATAGCCGGAGGCTTTCATTCACGATCATCCCAAGCTGCAACCATAACAAAGTTCAACCACAATTACGAATGAACTCCTTAAAAGAAAAAAAAGAGTTTGACTTCTATACTCTATACTCTGATAATGTAAAATAATTTTACAATATAAGATCAGTTAAAAGATTAATCGTCTATAAAAAATACGATTAATCACCTAGAAACTAAGACAAAGTTATTTAATCAAATTCGAGCCTTGAGAATGAAAAAATTCATGGTACGAAACAATAATGATGTTGTAATTAAAACTTTATGCTCACCGTCTTAAGTTTTGTAATATCGTCCTTAGATGGGGTATCACGTGCTCCACAGTCCCTCAAGACCTCGTCACGTGCAAGTTCTTGCCACGTAGGATGCATGGCCAATAAAATGGTCGTCCAGGTTAGCAAATTGGACGTTGTATATTTGCCAGCAAAAAGCATAGTTTTGCATTCCTCAACAATGTCATGAACTTGAATGATCGAAGACGAGCAAGGATTTAAAGTTGAATTGTTTGTATATTGATCACTTGTTTCTCTCAGGCTAGCTTTGATCATTACTTCCAACAAATCATTCGGATCTTCGTCTGACGATTGCATCTGATCACAGTCCAAACTTTTTCTCCTTTGCTCAATGAGGTTCATCAAAGATTTTCTCACATCTTTATTCAATCTCCAAGAAATTCTGTTCTTCTTAGTAGGCAAGAACCTGGGAATAGTATATATACACAATCTTTTTTGTTTGAGTTATATATACCAAAATTGCGATTTTGCAACAGAATTACTACGTAGCATCAAAAGGCACATGTACGGTTCCTAAGGGATACAATTTTACCCTAATCAACCGACTTTATCGAGAAAGATTACTTTTTTTAGGCCAAGAGGTTGATAGCGAGATTTCGAATCAACTTATTGGTCTTGTGGTATATCTGAGTATCGAGGATTAGACCAAAGATCTGTATTTGTTTATAAACTATCCTGGGGGCTGGGTAATACCTGGGGTGGCTATTTATGATACTATGTAATTTGTGCGACCAGATGTCTATACAATATGCATGGATTAGCCACATCAATCTTTTATCCTGGTCGGAGGAGAAATTACCAAATGTCTAGTATTTCCTCAATTCTTTTCACCAAATTTTACGCTATTAGTGCATGTAAGTTTAATTTGTGAGGAATACCTGTATCCGGGGATGAAAACTTGTTGAAAAGATTCAATAGCATAAACCAATTGTCGAGCTTGCAACTCAAAAATGGCTTTCCCATCTTCATAGCTATTTCCAAACACCATATGTGTTATAACATCTTCTGACAAAGTCTCAAACCATTCTGAAACTTCAATTTCCACCTTGCCACCGTTCGACATTTTCGACCATTTGGCTAACATATCGCTCATGCTCCTCCCCATCTTAGCTGTTTAAGATATGAAAAAGAAAAAAAAAATGCAGTAATAAAATGATGAATTTTTACCACCTTTTTAAACTAGTCATACTTCATAATAGTGCAAAGATGTTGGTGTATAATAGTTAAACTCATTTCAAAAAGAAAGAGTGGACAAAAACTGTATATGTATTCACTGACTTGCCTTAAGATTTTGTGTGTAAAATATTTGAGTTAATATCTTTTTGTGGTAAGCCCATTTTTGTCCTTTGAGATTCAACAAACCATCGCCTTCAAGCTTCTTGACAAATGAAGGTGTTTCAGTTTTCTCAAAGCAGTCTGATTTTAGTATGAAGATATCTCTAATAAGAGCTGGATCAGAGATGGTGACACGAGCTGTTGGGCCAAACCACACAAGAAATATCGCACCTGCAGTTAATAAGTCGTTATAGACCACCAAAAATTAATGTACATTAGCGTGTAATAAACATTTATAGTTCCTTTAAGAGGGCTAATATAAACTGACACAGCTAGGGGCGAATTTATAGCCTATTATATAGAGCACGTGAACTCATGGTCACTTCGATAAACTAGATATTTTATGTACATATTTGCTAGAATTGATCTAATATTATCTGCTGGCACCTATATATACTCTAAAGAGGCTAAATGGTACACTTGGTTGAATGCTTAGAATTTTACCTAGAAGAGCAGGGATTAATTCCGATTTAATACTTTTTTTTCTCCTTTCTTTAGTGGTGCACCCATATTATAAAAATCCTAGATCTGCCACACAATTAATACAATTAAATTTAAGTTTTGTAAGGTGAAAGTATAAATATTTTCACTTTCAATGTATGTCGTTTCACACGTGATAGCCGATCGATTTAAGTTATATGTATTGAAAATGTAGAGATTTTTTCTAACACTATTAATGCGTGTTAAATCGTTACAGCGTTTAGTTACCATTTTTACCATAATAGAAATTAATAATACTAATTATCATAAAATTTACCTATAATTATCTAATAAATGACCTCATTTTGTAAATATTTGTTACATAACCTAAGTGCATAGAATGTAAACTTACCATAGATTTTCTTCCAGTGATGGTAGAATGAGAAAACTCTAGGAAGAATGTCATGGGAAAAGGGAAAGAGCTGAGTTGAAAGTCTGAAACTTGCAATTTCTTTGAGATTACCCAAGAGGAAATGGTATTTAGGACCCCTAATCCCTTGCTTCAAGAAGTAATATTGGATTTTTCTTGGTTTCCAACTGAGATTAATCACCACTTTCTCTGCAATTAACAGTAACACAAAAGAAAATAGTATAAGAAGACATAACCAGTAACTACAATTTTCCATATGCATTACTACCATAATTAACAGCAAAATTCTCTTCTAGCAGAAATAGTTTCATATATCTGCTTTATTTATATATATCTCAGAATACTTCTAAGTAATTAAACTATCTTAATAATGAAATAAAATAGATGGTTGACCATATCTCAGAATCTATTACTGTGTTATTATCATAATCTATATCTATATTATATTACAAGTATGAACTCATAAATTTTAAAGTTAAAGTTACTTAAATACCCCTCTCTATAATTTAATATTTAACTTTAAAAAAATTAAGTGCTATAAATAACTCTCAATTAGCCAACGCAAACTTATCCCACCGGTTGACCGAGAGTTACTATTTAATTTTCTTTTAAACCGCTGTCACACCCCTTTTTTCACCCCTTTTTTCACCCCTCTTTTAAAAAAGAGGTGTGACATCTCTGGCGACTCTGCTGGAGAGTTGCAGGTTCGAGCTAGTACTTGATCTTGTTGGCTTTTTAGGATATTCGGTTGAGATTTTTGTGTGTTTTGTTTGCTTTGTTTGATTTTTATTTTGTTTATGTCGTTTTATTATTTACTAGTTGCTTATTTATTTACAGTTTTCCCTTATGTGTTACTGCTTTATAAACTGTCATCATTTGCATAACCATGAGTCTTTTTTCTGCAATAAATCTCGGAGTACGCGTCGCGTGCACGAACTCTTTGTTGAGTCACCCTTATTTTAGAAGGGGGGGGGGGGGGGTTCGGACGTATGGAGTGGGTGGAAAGCTTGAGCAGCCACCATCGACCATACGCTCCCCCGAATTGCCTTGTTAGTGAACCCCAAACTTAAGTCGGCCTTTAGGTTATTCTTATTTGCATCATGTCATTTAAACCTAGCAGGGCTCGGTCCCAGGTACCGTGTCCCGTCGTAGGAGGCCTATCCAAATTATTTAATAAATGGGCCCGTGGCCCAAAATAACAGTTAATCATCCTATGTGATACATGTTGCATATTTGAGGGTAAAAAGGTCATTTGGCGGACCGATGCTTGGGAAAGAAGGGTGAAAAATGAAGCAAGTAGGGCCCACTCGCATTTTTCTTTCATAGTTTTCAAAAAAAAAAAAGAATGAAAAAGAAAATTCAAAAAGATTTTACATTTTCCATTATTTTCCAAAAATTCAAAAAAAAGGAGAAAAAAAAATCCAAAAAGATTTTACACTTTCCCATCATTTTCCAAAAAATCAAAAAAAAAAAACAAAGAGAAAAAGAAAATCCAAAAAGAATTTACATTTTTCATCATTTTTATAAAAAAAAAACAAAAAAAATAGTTTGTTTCAAACTATTGCATCTTCCCGAACTACGCGAACCCGATTCTTGTCTTCCGGGGCGGGATACGTAGGCAACCCACGTAGGGTCCGATCTTCCTAGTAGGTCCTAGGTTCTTGGCTTCCGGGGTCGTAGCCAAATCTTGCATGTATAGCCATATTTGGCCACATCGGCCGTTTTTGCAAAAATAGGAGTATTTTCTCAAATTAGTTTGTTATCTCCTGTCTTAGAGCCCTGAGTCTACAATAAAGTGTCCTCTCAATTCTAATGTTCATTCCAGTCAAATTTGCATGTCTAGCCACTTTTGGCCACATCGGTCATTTTTGCAAAATAGGGTTATTTTCGCAAAAGTGGTTCAATTACCCATGTCTTAGGATCTTGAGTTTACAACTCGGTGTCATATCACTTTAAGGTCCATCCATGTCGTGTTTGCGTCCCTAGCCACATTTGGCCATATCGGCCATTTTTTCAAATGGGCCATGTCCGCAAAGTAATTTTTAAGGCCATGATCGTTGGGATGTTGGAGTCATGTAGGATTTAAATGGAGTATTTTTCATGCATTAGGGGTCAACTTTGTCAAGTTTGCATTAATAGCCACTTTCAGCCACTTAGGCCATTTTGCAAAATATAGCCAAATCGTGTCTTGCATTTGTCCACTTAGGAAATGTTGTGGTGTCATGTAGTGTGCCGAGTCGCTAACCATGTTCTCTTCATTTAGGTATGGACCCGCTGATTCGATCCAAAGTGCTGATGGTAGTAAAAATTCCTAGGAAATTGATCAAGTGGTGGAAAATGTTGTCATTGTTAGAGCAGCATGAGTTAATGCAGAAATTGGGCACCCTCACTTCCCTTCTTGATATCACACCTCGCCCAGACTTAGTGGAGGCGATGCTGACCTATTGGGATCCAGTCAATCTGATCTTTAGATTTGGAGAGTGTGAGATGACCCCTACCTTGGCAGAAATGTCTGGTCTCACTCGTTTAAGCTATATAGGCAAGGACATGATACTTCCCCGAGACCACTCTAGGACAAGATTCCTCAGCGACCTGGTCCTGAAAGATAACAAGAATTTAAAATGCCTCGAGCAGTCCTGGATATCCTTGGATTATTTGTTTGCTAGATTTGGACCATAGGATAGTTTTGACGTCTTTTGGGATGAGTTCTGCACAACCAAGGCAAACTGGCAAAGACGTCGCCTCGAAGCTTTCAGCCTTGCTTTGATGGGATTATTGGTTTTTCCATTAGATGAGAGGCACATTAGCACCCGTCTGCAGTCAGTAGTAACGGCACTATTTCATGAAAAGCAACGCAAAATCGTTACCGTTGTGCCGATGATCTTAGCAGAGTTGTACCGAGCCCTGAGTGAGGTTAGGGGAGGTGTCAGGTATTTTGAGGGAAGTAACCTTTTGCTACAATTATGGATGATGGAGCATTTGCACACCGCTTCCTTACTTTGTCCCATCGACCGTGCCTTGAGGGATCGGGTGGTGTGCATCGAGCGTAGGATGAAATCTCCTAAGTTTACATACCCAGTAGGCGTCACAGCTTGGATTGAGTTCCTTGGTTTGAGGACAAATGGGAATGTTTTGTGGGCTTACCTTTGGCTATCTTTAGATGATATCTTGGTAGGATGCCTCATGCAGCCTTTCCTGATGCTGATAGGACTTAAGTGTGTCAGGCCGTACACTCCCGTTAGGGTAATGCGACAGTTGGGCAAGAGGCAAGAGGAGCCTCCAACTTTGAATATTCGGAGGCACATCATGAATTTTAGCAACAAGGCGGCTGACGAAATCAAGTACGTGCGATACTGGAACAATGCAAAGAGGATGAAGAAAAATACATTAGTAGAGGACGTTGGCAGGCCCGAGTGTACTCAGGAGTACCTGATCTGGTTACAATTCGTCCCACTAGGGGTTAGCACCCCATTGCCAGCACAGCTTAGGGGTCGGGCAGTTCAGACAGATGATGTTGAGGAGGCATCAGACCAAGATCTTTGGGATAAGCTTGAGTTGATAAAGTCTCAAGAAGAGTTTAAACCCACCAAGCTAGAATCAGTGTTTGCAACCACCAATCCTTAAATAAAACCTATAATTAACCCAAATAGCAAACACCCAATATCAGTCTAACCCTAGATGGCAACACCCATCAATTACCCACACTAGGGTTGAGCCACAACCCTAGCTAGTGAGTTTAGCTACTCATGCTAGATGCAAAAATTAAAGAAATAGATGAAGAAGTAAACATATAAATTTATTGCTAAGAGGAAAATACAATATTGAAGAGTAAAAATGGCTAAACTAGTCGTTCTCACGAGCTCCACGGCTTCAATAAAACAAAACTTAACCTAAAAATGGAAAAAGGGTCTATTTATACTGGGCTGGAAAAATTGGACAAAATACCCCTGCGGGGTCAGCGCGGATCGCGCAAACATGACCGCGGCCACATTGGCTCTTGAACTCTTTATTTCTTCTTCTCTGAAATCGAGGACCGCGGACCGCCTAATAATGTAGCGCGGCCACGGTGAAAGTTAGCACGGCCGCACAGAAATGAGCGCGGGGCGCATTGCTTGGAAGGGGTCAAAATTAGGCTCTCTGAATCTCTGCTCCGCGGACCGTGTAAAAGTGTAGCGCGGCCGCGGAGCCTGACCGCGGACCGCATAAAAATGAACGCGGCCGCGTAGTCTCCCTTTGAATATTGCCATTCTCTGAACCTCCTAGTGCGGCCGCGTTTACAGTTGCGCGGTCCGCACTAGGGCCTCTTTTCCTCAACTTCCTTGGTCTTTGACACTTGAGCAGGTTTCACTCCTTTCTGAGCCGATATTTGACTTTTGTCGCTTTGTCGATCAAACCTGCAATCAAGTACAACTTGTGAGCATTTTGGGACTATTTTGTAGCAATTGTATAACAAAAGCGTAGGCAAGTAAGGGTATAAAACACGTTAAAATCCTAACTTATCAACTCCCCCAAACTTAGGCCTTTGCTTGTCCTAAAGTAAACAAAATAAGACCCACCCCTTAGAGGAAAATCCACATAATTCCAGCCATCCTAAGGCAGCCTCAACAAGCATCAATTGGGACTAACAATTGCCCTCAATACGAATGCGTCATTGACACATTTAACTTTTGAAAAGAACCATGGATCCAGTGTGACACAAGAGCATCAAGAGTTGACACATTTCATCAAAGAGCTTATCTCAATTACTTTGGTCATTGTGGAACCCAAACTCACACGTCCTCAACTTTCCCTAAGCAAACCTCACCTTTTAGAGTATTAACACACAAATCGAGGATGATGGAGTTTCACTCATCTCTCTCCAGAAGAAGGTCACAAGTCCGGCATTAGGTACCATATGCTTGCCCCTTATGTAAGTATCCACTAATGTAGCTTTCCTTCAACTCAAAATCCTATAGGGCTTTTGTGGAGTCATTATGAAGGCTTTTGGGTAAGGGTAGGACATGTTTTTATTCAAATGGGTTCAATCTTCCCTTAAGCACTTCTTTTGATTCATTATGGCACAACTCTTTTGACTCTTTTGAGTATTTCACTTCTTTACAAGGGGTTAGAGAGACACATTGTCACTCTTTCTTATGCAATTCAAAATATTTCTCCTTTTCTACTTTTTCCACACCTTTTTCTTTTCACTTTTGTTTCCTTTGACTCACTTTTTATTCTTGTTCACTTTGAACTTTCTTTTTGTCTTTTTCTTTTCTTGCTTTTTCATTGCCTTCCTTTTTCTTTTGCTTTTGTACCTTTCTACCATTTTGTTTCCTTTCTTGTCTCTCCCCCCCAAACTTAGACATTTGCCATTACTCAAGGGGAGATTTGGGTGCCAAGAGAGGGTAATCATTTAGAATGGGTATAGGCTTGTAGCATTGGCTCTTGAAAGAAAAGGTTTAAGGCTCGAAAGGGTTAACTAGGGATCATCTTTTTGGTAGGCTATGGAATTGTTCAACTAAACATTCGGATCAAGGAGAGCCTATAATCACTTCTCAAGTCAAATTTCACCTAGGATTTCGCCTCAACAAACATTCAGGGCAAGTTCTAGACCATTGGCTCGGGACTTGGACTCACAATTAGATTCCTCACCACACACGCTAAGGGATTGCTAAAAACATCGAGTCGAGGGCCCACAACGACCTTAGTTACGATTCAAGCACACAATGGTCCGAAAAGACCACATGATGATTGTTTGGTCAACGCAAGAGTCTCAAGGCCACGACTTTCACCATCCTAAACACAACATTATGTCTTTGACCATGGGATCAAAGGCAAATGTGCTAGGCCCAAGTGAAGCTTTGCTTGAGGTACCCTTAACTACAACTATCAAAAACAAAAGAAAAATCAAAGAAACGGACTCAAACCCTTAAGAAGGTAGTCACTCCATCCATCATCGGGAAGAGCCACCCGGTTCACACAATATTCCACCCTTGGAAAGAACCGTGGCCTTAAGAAAACCAAGGGCTTATTGGAAGCGTCAAAAACAAAACAAGAGGCTACGAGCCTAACTATAAAGCTAAAAACGAAAAATTTTTTGCGAAAAAAGAAAATAGAATGAATATTTACAATAGGGAGTTAGAATATACAAACGAGGGATGAATATATACAAGATGTAACTTAACTTTATATACAAACCAAAATAGAAAATAAAAAGTACTGAATGTAAATTTATTTACATACCAAATAGCAAATCAACTAAAAGGAATAAAAACTGAGTCAAATATGTACAGTCATCCAGATAGTCAATCAAAAAGGTAGGGCGCACCCCCACGAATAAGAGCTGGCATTGTCCCCAATGCCAACTACCAAAATAAGCATCAAACAAAAAGTCATAGCAAAGGATATAGGGGCTCCCTAAGCCAGGTCCGTCTGCATGGGGTCATCTGTGGTCCCCAAGTCCTCCGTATGTGCGGGAGCCTCAGACTGGCTCCCGGCCTCCTGCTGCTCAACTGCTGGGACTGGAGCCTGCTCCTGGACCGGCTGTATGACAGGTGCATCCTGAGGCAAAGTGGAGGAGGCCTCCTGTGGGACTGCCACCTCAATAACCGCATCTGCTGTGCTGGGAAGCTTCCTCTTCTTCCGAGGCTGCCTGGGTACCTGCTCCTACTCTAGCTGTGGCACTGGTGCTGCTGCTGGAGGGGCTGGATCCCCAAATAACAAGTCTAAGGGCATCTGATCTGCCAGTAGCTTGTCCATATCTCTCCGCATCTCCTTCACATACTCTTTGGAAGCCCGTGACCTCCGCATCTTCCTGTGCTCCTTGGCAAGCTCCTTCAGAGCCTTGCCATGTGACTCCACTGCTGCAGATAGGGTAGCCTGAGTCTTCAGAATCTTTTCCTGGTTTTCCAGGAGCTTCTTCAAGGTATCCTCAATGGACCGAGGAATCTGAGCTAGCTGAGGTGCTGCCTGGGCCTGAATAGTGGTAGAAAAAGTGGACAACTTGGATGTCGCATCTGACATCCAGTTGTTCAGGCTAGCAAAAGACTGACTCAGCTGATAGGCAGTGAATGGATGAGTCTTGGAAGATGGCACGCTCGGGCCTGCTGAAGTACTGGGACCAGCAGAAGAAGAAGGTCCTGGAGGCAAATCTGCAACTGTGGCAGCAGGTGTGGTAGAAGGCTTGGCAGAAGGCTCTACCGCAACTGGCTCCTCAGACTGGCCAGTTGGGGCAGAGGAAGGTGGCTTGTAGTTCTTGGATTTAGGGTTGTCCGGACCCTGCATGCTGTAGCAAGAGTAAGGAGCTACCGGCTTTGTCTTGACATCATATCTCCTCATCTCCACCTCTAGATCCCGGAAATACATCGATAGGGTGTTTGGAAAAGGATAATTCCTGTCATGCTCTTGCCCTACCGCAGAGATCACACGGGACATCACATTGCCCACGTTGATCAGGTACCCAGCCATGATAGATGCAACCAGAACTGCTCGGGTAAGTGGAATCGTCTGGTCATGAGTAGAAGGGTCAAGCCGACTGCATACAAAGGTCAACCACCCTCGAGCCTCAAAACTGAATGTCTTCCTGAATATCTTCTTTCCCGCTTGTAACCACACTGGCACAGTGCCCGGGATTGCCAAATACTGGGCCAACCACGGGCGGACTTCCTCTCCCATTGCCAACTTTGCCAAATAAAGGGACTCGTCTTCATCACGGAACCCCAAATATTCATTTAACGATCTCCCATCAAACAACACTGTTTTGTTTCTAACTTTGGTCACCTTGGTATCCTTGACTATATGAGCCACATTGGAGTAGAACTCCCTAACCATGTGCTCGGTAGCATCTATGCAGCTCTCCATGAAGAACTCCCAGCCCCATCTTGTTGTGAATTGTCTCTGCACGTTCGGGTTGTGGGGTAAAAGGTCAGTGTCAATAAAAGTTCTCTCTGGTATCAACTTCCTCAACGGCCACCATTCCCTGAACTTATGGAAGGCCACTTGACTGACAAACCGATCCTCCCAGACTACCGGCTTCCTAGTTCTCTCAATCCCCCCAACCTGAGGTTCACCTCCCTCATCCTGACCTGTACTCTCCCCAGATAATGAAGCTGTGGGGGAGGTGGAGTATTGCTCACTACCAGCTGCGGACTCGTCAGAAGAATCTGAGACTACAGTCACTGGTCTTTTGGAAGTGGGTGATGGTGGTGAAAGGGTGTCAGCTAGGTGAAGGGGGTCAGTTATATGGGTCGGGACTGTATCGGAGGAGATATCTTTGGAGGGCACATACTCACTCCCCAACGAATGTGATGCAGCCCTATGAGCAACCTTTATCAATTTGCGGGTCTTTTTAATGCTCTCCCGAGCCTGGGGAGTGAGTTTTGCAATTCGCTTTCCTTTGCCCCCTCGGGAGGAACCACCTCTCCCGGGCTGTTGTGACTGTTTGGCTCCCCGTTGTTTAACCATTGTCTGCAAAAATAAGCATCTAACATTGTTAGTTTAAGCACATGCAGTGAAATAAGTGAATCAAAATAAATTGCAGAGACAATATCAGTACACAACAGCAGAAACAGTTTGCAGAACCTAGCAATGTGGACCGCACAATCTTGACCGCGGCCGTGTTAGAGGCACCGCGGATCGCACAAACTTGACCGCGGTCCGTGCTGGGAAAAGGCCCAAAATACACCCTCTCTGAATCTCCCACCGTGGTCCGCACAAAAATGTAACGCGACCGTGGTGGGCCAGCGCGGACCGCACAAATATGAATGCGGCCACGCTGGAGACAATTACCTTTCAGTCACAAAAGCACCACGGTCCGCACAAAATTGTAACGCGGACCGCGTTGGGGCAGCGCGGTCGCGCAAAAATGACCGCGGACCGCGCTGAACTAGGGTTTACGGGTACTAAGTTAGGGGTGAATATTTTGCCATTCTTGTTCAAGTTATTACACCTACTTTGTCCCTACTCAGTTTGCCCATTAATCAAGCATATTTGGTGAATTACCCTAGTTTTAAACTAACCAAAACTAACAGTTAAATAAAAAGAAGAAGCTAAACTACTGAACAAGCTATAAAAAAAATGAAATTAAGAAATTTAATTAATCACAAGTGAGGGAAATGTTACCAAGATTATGAGGAGTGAGCGCAAATAATCAAAGAAGTCAGAAAAGTAGTCTTAGAGGGGATGAACAGTGATCTATAGCTGTGAGTGTTCAAAGTGCGAAAAGGGTAAAATGAAGCCCTAGGGCCCTATTTATAGAAAAACTGGGGGGCCCACACTCACCTACCAGCGCGGCCGCACAAAAATGACCGCGGTCCGCGCTGGATTTCAAAATGTGAAGTTTCAGAAGGCAACCTAGCGCGGCCGCGTTGGAGTGCACCGCGGACGCGAAGGTCCACCGCGGACCGCACAAACATGGATGCGGCCGCGGTGGAAAACTTCAGAGAGCATGCAATTAGTGACATGCCAGCGCGGACCGCACAAAAGTGCACCTCGGTCCGCACTGGCTACTTCAGAGACTACCAGTGTTTTTTCTTTGTTTTGCACTGCCTCAACACAATCCCTGCAACATCTCACAAACAATTAGCTCAAAAATCCTAAACTACTAAGAAAATCAAAGACAAAGAAAAAGACATGGGTTGCCTCCCAAGAAGCGCCTGATTTAACATCGCGGCACGACGCATGTTACCATCACATCACTTCAAATGAATGAGTGCCACCACGTGGCTGTCATCAAACTTTCCCAAATAATGCTTGACACGATGTCCATTGACCCGGAAAACTTCACCATTCTTGTTCTTTAGATCAAGAGCACCAAACGGAGTCGCACATACAACTTCAAATGGCCCACTCCACTTTGACTTGAGCTTTCCCGGAAATAACCTCAACCGGGAGTTGAAAAGAAGAACCATATCACCAACCTTGAATTCCTTTCCCCGAGCTATACTTTGTCATGAAGACTACTTCATCTTGTCCTTATACAAGGACGAGCTGGAGTAGGCATGAAATCTAAACTCATCAAGCTCATTAAGTTGCTCAACAAGGAGATTCGCCGCAACATCCCATTCCAAGTTCAACTTTCTCAAGGCCCACATAGCTTTGTGCTCCAATTCTACCGGAAGATGGCAAGCTTTCCCAAACACCAACCGGTACGGGGACATACCAATTGGGGTCTTGTAAGCCGTCCGGTAAGCCCATAAAGCGTCATCCAACTTTTTCGACCAATCGGTCCTATTAGCATTTACCGTCTTGGACAAGATACTCTTTATTTCTCGGTTGGACACTTCCACTTGACCACTAGCTCGAGGATGATAGGGGGTGGTCACTTTGTGATTTACTCCATACTTAGCAAGCAATGAGTCGAAAGCCTTGTTGCAAAAGTGAGACCCCCATCACTAATGATAGCACGAGGGGTACCAAACCTTGTGAAGATACTCTTTTTTCAAGAAGGCCACAACACTATAGGCTTCATTGTTGGGTAAAGCCACGGCTTCCACCCACTTTGAGACGTAGTCCACCGCCACAAGAATATAAGTGTTCCCACAAGAGCTCACGAACGGACCCATGAAATCGATGCCCCAACCATCAAAAATATCCACCTCGAGAATCGTATTGAGAGGCATCTCATCCCTTTTTGAAATTCCGCCGGCCCTTTGGCATGCATCACATCTCTTTACCAAGTCACTAGCATCTTTAAACAAAGTTGGCCAATAGAAACTGCAACTCAAGATCTTTGAAGCCGTCCTCACCCCTCAATGATGGCCACCATAGGGGGAGGAGTGACAAGCCTCCAATATGCTCAATTGTTCACCTTCCGGGACATATCTTCTAATCACACCATCCGTGCAAATTTTGAACAAGTACGGATCATCCCAATAAAAATCCAAACTATCCCGTTTGAGTTTCTTCTTTTGGTTGGAAGAGAGCTCACACGGGACAATTCCGGTCACAATGAAGTTGGCGATGTCTGCGAACCATGGCAAGTCACACATTGACACAGCAAGAAGTTGCTCGTCGGGGAATGCATCATTTATCTCAAGACCGTTACATGGCCTCCCTTCTTCCTCTAATCGGGACAAATGGTCCGCAACTGGTTCTCACTTCCCTTCCGGTCCGCTATTTCTAAGTTAAATTCTTGAAGAAGTAACACCCATCTCATCAATCTTGCTTTGGAATCCTTTTTGGTCATCAAATATCAAAGGGCGGCATGGTCCGTGTGCACAATCACCTTGGCTCCCATAAGATAGGGCCGAAATTTCTCCATGGCAAATACAATGGCCAATAACTCCTTCTCCGTCACCGTGTAATTCCGTTGAGCTTCATTCATAGTCTTACTTGCATAATACACGGGATGGAACATTTTGTTAACCCGCTGACCCAACACCGCCCCCACTGCAACATCACTAGCATCACACATTAGTTCAAAGGGCAAACTCCAATTAGGTGCGGTTATGATAGGGGTAGTGGTCAACTTGTGTTTTAAAAGTTCAAAGGCCTCCATACACTTTTCATCAAAAACAAACTTGGCATCTTTCTCTAGTAGCATGCACAGTGGATTCACGACCTTAGAGAAGTCTTTGATAAACCGCCGGTAGAACCCGGCATGCCCAAGAAAACTTCTCACCCCTTTGACAGAAGTAGGGGGAGGGAGCCTTGAAATCACCTCAATTTTCTCCTTATCTACCTCTATCCCATGTTTTGAAATCTTGTGGCCCAACACTATACCTTCTTCGACCATAAAATGGCATTTTTTCCAATTGAGAACGAGGTTAGTTTCTTCACAACGAGCCAAGACTTTATCCAAATTCACCAAGCATTCATCAAAAGAGTCACCAACCACACTAAAGTCGTCCATAAGGACCTCCAATATGTCATCTACCATATCGGTGAAAATAGCCATCATGCAATGTTAGAAGGTCGCCGAAGCATTGCATAATCCGAATGGCATCCGGGAGAAAGCAAAGGTACCATATGGTCATGTAAAAGTAGTCTTCTCTTGGTCCTCCGGGGCAATTAAAATTTGATTGTAGCCCGAGTACCCATACAAGAAACAATAGAATGCTCTCCCCGCGAGACGATCAAGCATTTGGTCGAGGAATGGCAAGGGGAAATGATCCTTGCGGGTCACCTTGTTGAGTTTCCGGTAGTCCATGCAAACTCTCCACCCAGTGATGGTTCGAGTGGGAATAAGCTCATTGTTGTCATTGGGCACCACCGTCATCCCT
>NC_031994.1:89556393-89564436 GCF_001879085.1 Nicotiana attenuata | reverse complement strand
TACCGACTTCAGTCCCTACCAGAAACCCCCGTCGAAAACGGGAGTACCGTCCGTCGGGCCGAGCCACCTATCATTTGAAACTAATGATTCCTACTCTATACCAACACTATCAACGTCAAAAAAGCACAAAATAAGATAAAACCTAACAATCAATTAATACACATACATACATACAACGAAGTACCCCCACCCCACACTTAAAGATAAAGACATGTCCCCATGGCTTAAATTTTAAAAGAGCAGTGAGGTAGAGAGATTTCCCTGGAGCTTCACTCTTGGTCGGAAACGGTATCGGGGTTCACGTTGCATGCACGCCCCAAAGCTCGCAGCCAACCCATGAACTTCTTTTCCGACTTGACTTGTCGGTCAGCTATTGCATCCACATGAGTGCCCAACTCAGATATGGAGGTGCGTAGACCAGCCACCTCCTGCTCCAATGCGGTGGACCGGGACACTCTGGCAGTTCCTGAAGAGGACGCTGCTCCTGACGGTGCTGCTGGGGCTGGCTCCACGTCCATTTGTTCATCCACGTCCTCTGCCGATGCATCAGAATCACTCTCATCCTCTCCTCCTGCCGCTGCCGCTGGTGCTGGCCCGGTGGTGTTCTTACCAGGTCGGATCTTGTGGTATTTTTTCACCAGCCCGTCCACACGAATATTTTCGGGCACCTGCACTTGCCTGCAAAGCTGAGTCACCAAAGAGGGGAAAAAGAACCCATACTGGCGTTGGGGGCACCTGATAAACATCTCGTCGTGGATCACTTTGGCCATGTCGAAAGGAAGACCCTTGACGAAGCACCAAATCAATGCAGCTCGGGGTCCATTCTCCTCCGTAGTATTTTTGGAGGGAATGAGGCGACTGTTAATCATATACAACCAGCTCTTCGCCTCAGGAGTTAGGACGGAGGAGTGGAACTTATCTCCGTATTCCAGCCACTCCACCATTTTGCCGGGTACGCAAATTTCATCAAAGAAGCGTTCCCACTTGGCATCTGTTGGATGGTGCCCCCACTCACAAAAATCCGTATTGTCAGGCAGAGGGTCGGGCAATTGATATGCTGTGCGTATCGCCTCAATGGAGGCATCCACCGCCTTGCAGCGCACCGTGACCACATTGTCTACATGCTCAGGTAGATTGGCATAAAATTCGCGCACGACCATTACATTAGCCTCCCCTGGCTCATCAACTCCGAATACATGTGTGGGCAGCGTTCCCTGACAGAACGGAGGTCAATGCCCCTCTCCGGAATTGGCGTTTTGGCGGCCTTCTCCTGAAAACGGGTCTGAGCCGCGGGTGAGACAAATTTGCTGCTGTCATAGGCAGGGGCTGCCCTTTGGCGGCTTGAGGATGGACCTGTGGCCTGGCGCTTTTTCGATGGTGCCATAATACCTGCAAAACGTGAACACATTAGCTCAGCCCAACAAAAATAGTGTGCCTTAATGCGGTTACTCAGACTTCACACGCAAAATCGGGCACAACTACATAATCATGCTCATTGAGACCTTTCCACAAACACCTTGTGGGCATTAGGCTCTCATAACTCTTTGCTTAATGTCTTGCAACAATGGCCTCCCACAAAATCTCATACACAACTTAAATCAAGCACCCCCCCCCCACCCCACACTTACAACAAACTAACCCCACAATATATTTCACAAAGTTGGAACACCAAATCACAAAAAATAACTACACTAATGGCATAAAATACAACACACAAAAATTCTGAAAATAGAAAGAGAAAAATAGAAGAAGAAGAAAGAAAAACTAAAAACTAGGGTTCATACCTTGTGAAGGAGGAAGGGGAAGAAGGTGAAGGGGAGTGAGGGCTGGTCTCGTTTGGAATAGGGGTGGGGAAGATGATCGTTTGGAATAGGGTTTGGGGTGGGAGAATGAGGGGGAGATGAGGGTGTGTGTTTTTGTTTGTTTTAATTTTTGTGTCTACAAGGGAACACTAAATACAAAGAGAAAGACTAAAAAAAAAAGAAAAAATAAATAAAGATGACATAACGCCGGACTTTTGGACGGGTGGGGCGCGAACTACCGCGCGACTTCGCGCGTCCTTCGCGCGCCCCAGGCAGAATGTGTTGCCCATTCGCGCGAACTACCGCGCGTCCTTCGCGCGCCCCAGGCAGAATGTTTTGCCCATTTGCGCGAACTACCGCGCGACTTCGTGCGTCCTTCGTGCGCCCCAGGCAGAATGTGTTGCCCATTCGCGCGAACTACTGCGCGAAGTCGCGCGCCTGGGCGTTTATTTTTGCATTTTTTTCACCTGTGTTGCTCTTGGTCGATGGTCTTTTCACCCGCCTTCGTCGCCTGCATTTGTTAGTATGTTAAAACTCAAAATCACACCACTACTATCGTTGGGTTGCCTCCCAACCAGCGCTTGATTTAACGTCGCGGCACGACTCTACACCATTACATCTAAAGTTTCTACACCTATAAAGAACATGCGATACTCTATCTATTCTAAAAGAAAAATTAAGAAGTTAAGCTAGGAAAGCAATAAAAATTGGGTTGCCTCCCAACAAGCGCCTGATTTAACGTCGCGACACGACGCAGAGTCTCGCTTACTGATCAGCGAGTACAACCTTGGTCTTCTCACGATTAATCATTCCTCCCCAATAATGCTTGACTCTCTGACCATTCACCAAAAATTTCCTTTCGCCATTTAAAGCTCGCAGCTCGATTGCACCATAAGGAGTAACTCTCACCACCTCAAACGGACCTGACCATCTCGACTTTAGCTTCCCAGGGAACAGTCGTAGTCTAGAATTGAATAGCAATACCTGTTGGCCTGGCTCAAAGTGACGCAGCTTGATATGCTTGTCATGCCATCTTTTTGTCTTTTCTTTATAAAGTTTAGCATTTTCATAAGAGTGCAACCTGAACTCATCTAATTCATTCAACTGCATAAGTCTTTTCTCACCTGCGGCTTCAAGGTCCATGTTCAGCTTCTTAATGGCCCAGTATGCTTTGTGTTCAAGCTCAATGGGCAGGTGGCATGCCTTCCCATAGACCAGCTCGTACGGGGACGCTCCTATTGGCGTTTTATATGCAGTTCTATATGCCCATAGAGCATCATCCAATTTTGCAGCCCAATCCTTCCTATTCACACTCACCGTCTTCTCCAATATTTGCTTGATTTCTCTATTGGACACCTCGGCTTGCCCACTTGTTTGCGGATGGTATGTTGTGGCAACTCTGTGGCAAACTCCATATTTAGCTCGAAGGTTATTCAACAATCGATTACAAAAATGAGTCCCTTCATCACTGATTAAGGCACGTGGAGTCCCAAATCTCGAGAATATGTTCTTTTTCACAAACGCAGCTACCACCATGGCATCATTCGTCGGCAAAGCAATTGCCTCCACCCATTTTGACACATAGTCAACGGCTAGCAAAATGTATTTGTTTACTCTGGACGGTGGAAATGGCTCCATAAAATCTATCCCCCACACATCAAAAAGCTCAACTTCTAGAATGTTATTTAAAGGCATCTCATGCCTTCTTGTGATTGTTCCCGTTCTCTGACATTGGTCACACTTCTTAACAAATGCATGGGCATCCTTGAATAAAGTCGGCCAAAAGAGACCGGATTGTAGCACCTTTGCAGCTGTTCTATCTCCTCCATGATGGCCCCCATAAGGTGATGCGTGGCAATCATACAACACTAATTCTACCTCTTTTTCAGGAATGCATCTCCTCATCAACTGATCAGCACATTGCTTGAACAAATAGGGCTCATCCCAGTAGTAGAAGTTCACATCATGTAAAAACCTCTTTCTAGCTTCAGATTGGATTTCGGGAGGAAGTACCCCACTCACAAGATAATTTACATAGTCTGCGTACCATGGGGGAGGGTCTTGGGTTATAGAAAAAAGTTGCTCATCAGGAAATACTTCTTTAACTTGGCCACCCTCCTCCACGTGGTCGTGGTTTTCCAACCTTGACGGACGGTCAGCTACCTGGTTTTCTGTCCCCTTTCGATCTCGTATTTCTACATCAAATTCCTGCAGCAACAAAACCCAGCGCATCAATCTAGCCTTAGACTCCTTTTTGGTAAACAAATACCCGATAGCTGCATGATCGGTATGGACTATGACTTTTGTTCCCACCAAGTATGCCCGGAATTTCTCAAAGGCCCACACAACAGCTAACAATTCCTTCTCAGTGGTGGTGTAATTCAGCTGGCATCATCAAGAGTCTTACTCGCATAGTAGATGGAATAAAACACCTTGTCCTTCCTCTGGCCTAACACTGCCCCGATAGCATGATCACTCGCATCACACATAAGTTCAAAAGGTAAAGACCAATCTGGTGCCACAATAATGGGAGCAGTCACCAACTTCTTTTTAAGTTCTTCAAATGCGTGAGGCACGCATCATCAAAGTTGAAGGTCACATCTTTTTCAAGCAACCTGCACAAAGGAGTAGCAATTTTTGAAAAATCTTTAATAAAGCGCCGACAGAAACCTGCGTGTCCCAAGAAACTCCGGACACCCTTCACTGAAATATGTGGAGGTAATTTTTCAACCGCCTCCACCTTTGCTTTATCAACTTCAATGCTGCTCCCAGATACTCTGTGACCCAACACGATGCCTTCTTGTACCATAAAGTGGCACTTTTCCCAATTCAGTACCAGATTTGTTTCTTCACAACGGGCTAGCACCTTGCTTAGATTCCTCAAGCAATCATCATAAGAAGACCCAAAAACTGAAAAGTCATCCATAAACACTTCCACAAATTTTTCCACCATGTCGGTGAAAATAGCCATCATACACCTCTGGAAAGTGGCTGGTGCATTACAAAGACCAAACGGCATTCGCTTGAAGGCAAAAGTGCCGTAAGGACAAGTAAAAGTAGTCTTCTCTTGATCCTCTGGGCATATGACAATCTGATTGTATCCTGAATAACCATCAAGGAAGCAGTAATATTCATGCCCGGCTAACCTGTCTCGCATTTGATCGATGAATGGAAGTGGGAAGTGATCCTTGCGAGTTGCCTTATTGAGCCTTCTATAATCAATGCAGACTCTCCATCCCGTAACAGTGCGAGTGGGGATTAGCTCATTCTTCTCGTTCTCCACTACAGTCATTCCTCCCTTTTTGGGCACACATTGAACCGGGCTTACCCAGTTGCTATCAGAAATGGGAAAAATGATACCTGCATCGAGCAACTTGATTACTTCATTTTTCACCACCTCCTTCATGATAGGATTCAATCTCCTTTACTGCTCTACACTGGGGCGGTGTCCGTCCTCTAGAAAGATTTTATGCATGCAAAACAAGGGACTAATACCTTTGATGTCAGCAATAGTCCACCCAATGGCCTTTTTATGCTCGCGGAGGACTCTGAGCAATTTTTCTTCTTGAGTGCTGGTCAAGCTGGATGAAATAATTACGGGCAGTGTCTTAGAGTTTCCCAGATAAGCATAGCGCAGATGCGCTGGAAGTGGCTTGAGTTCTAGCTTCGGAGCTTCTTCAATAGATGTCCTGGGGAGGGTCAGAGTAACAGGCCTGTCCAACTCTTCAAATTTTCTGAACCCATGTACATAACTGCAGGACATATCTAGCACTTGCTCGATTTCTTCTATTCTTTCATCTTCACTATTTTCTACATCCCCAATCAATACTCGTTCAACAGGATCTGCAGGGCTCATATAGGGTACTAACGAAGTAGCATCACTCTCCACCACAGAGATCATGGATAACTCTTCATAATGGGCTGGTAACTTCAGCGCTCTATAAACATTGAATACCTCCACCCGGTCACCTACTCTCATCGTCATCTTTCCTTCGCAGACATCAATAATAGCTCGGCCCGTGGCTAAGAATGGACGCCCCAAAATAAATGGGACTTCCTGATCAGGCTCATAATCTAGGATAATGAAATCAGCGGGGAATATGAAAGAACCCACTTGAACTAGCACATCTTCAATCACTCCCTCAGGATGAGCAAGGGAGCGATTAGCTAACTGTAAGATAACTGTCGTTGGGCGTGGTTCACCCAACCCCAACTGTCTGAACACAGATAGTGGCATCAAATTGATGCTCGCTCCAAGATCACATAAAGCTCGCCCAACAACATGTTTACCAATGGAGATGTGGATAGTGAAACTACCTGGATCATTCAATTTCTTAGGTAACTTGCCTTAAATTCTGGAACTGCACTCCTCAGTGAGTGCCACAGTCTCGAACTCGGTCAGCCTCATTTTATTTGCCACAATATCCTTGATATACTTTGCATATTTGGGTATTTCTTGTAAGATGTCAACCAATGGAATATTAATCTGCACCTGCTTCAAGATATCAAGAAACTTTTTATATGCGGCATTGTCTTTTAATTTCTGAAATCTTTGAGGGAATGGAGGTGGTGTCCTTGCAACCAATTGTGGGGGCTGCTCAGCCACCGCCTCTCCAGCTGACTTCTCTGGCTCCGCGGCTTTCTCTGGTGTTGATTCTATAATGGCTGGCCTCTCAGTAAAAGTCACCTGTTTCCTCTTTTTAGGAGGAACTTCCTCTAGTTTTCTCCCATTCCTCAACGACACGGCATTAAGGGCTGCCTTAGGATTTGCTTCAGTGTCGCTTGGAAGAGCTCCAGCTGGTCTAGTGTTTTGAGCACTGGCAAGCTGTCCCATTTGACGCTCCAAATTTCTCACTGTAGTGACGTGGGATTGCTGTTTAGCCATCATTTTTTTAAACATGTCTTCAAGGTGGCTTGTAGGACTCGCTTGTTGTTCACCCTGAGGTAATCTATATTGCTGTTGAGGTGCTTGAGGTCTGTATTGATTCTGAGTGCCTTGGTGTCCACCCCAAGAGAAGTTTGGGTGGTTCCTCCAATTGGGATTGTAGGTGTTCCCATATTGATTTGCTTGGCTCCTATTTGAGTTTCCCACAAAGCAGACAGACTCTGGGTTGGCGGGGCATATGTCGCTCGTGTGTCCCTCTCCACATATTTGACAAAAAGCTTGAACCTGTTGTATCGGTTGTACTTGTTGCTTGTTGATATTCAAGTTCATCTGGTTGACTTAATTGGCCAGCGTAGCAATCTGCGCGGATAATGCTGAGACGGCATCTAACTCAAGAACCCCTGCAGACTTTTGCACTGTGTGTCTGCCCATCTCTCCTTGCCAATCCGGATTTCTCTTGGAGAATTTGTTCAATAATGCATATATCTCGTCAAAGCTTTTCTCCAACACTTGACCCCCAGCTGCAGCATCTACCACGATCTTTGTTTCAGAATGTAATCCTTCTATGAAAGTGTGAGCTAACACTTCATTCGTCTGATTGTGATGAGGACAGTCTCTGAGTAGCCCCTTGAACCTTTCCCAAGCCGAGTATAAAGACTCTCCCGCTTTCTGTTTGAAGGCAACTATCTCACTTCTGATCTTTGCAGTTTTGCCTGAAGGAAAGAACCTTGCCAGAAATTTTCTTGCCAAATCGTTCCATGATGTAATGGAATTTGCTGGTTCTGCCTTTAACCATCGCTTAGCCTCACCCAACAGAGAGAATGGAAAAAGTGTGAGCCTCGCATAATCTGGAGTAACCCCGTTAGTGATATAAGTATCACTAATCTCCAAGAAGTTCAGAATATGCTGCTGTGGATCCTCGTGTGGAAGACCCATAAATTGCCCGTTTGCATGAAGCAGTTGGATCATGCTCTGTTTCAGCTCAAAGTGCCCGGTGATCCTGGGCTTCACTATACTGGAGGTGACATTAGCAATGCTGGGCATCGCCACCTCCTGAACAACCATGGGTTGCTCCTCTGCCATGTCCACAGGAAATTGAACAAGTGCCTGAATATTATTCGTGTCCCTTGCTTCCCTCAACCTCCTGTGAGATGTTCTCTCAGGTTCCGGATCAAAGCCTTGAAGTCGGTCCTGGCTTCGGACCCTACGCATTCAATCAAAGTTCCTGAGATATGAGCGACAATCAAGTAACGTTAGGCTCAACGAAATAAACAATTAAAGCAAAAAAAACTAGCAAGTAGCTAATATTAAGTCCCCGGCAACGGCGCCAAAAACTTGTTGCTCCCAAACGCACAC
>NC_031994.1:89519498-89556293 GCF_001879085.1 Nicotiana attenuata | reverse complement strand
GAGGAGTGTGAGGCGAGCTTTCAGAAGCTCAAGACAGCTTTGACTACGGCCCCAATTTTGATGTTGCTTACCGGTTCGGGGTCTTATACTGTCTATTATGATGCCTCGAGAGTTGGCCTTGGAGCGGTGTTGATGGAGGACGGTAGGGTGATTGCCTACGCGTCCAGACAGTTGAAGATACATGAGAAGAATTACCTTGTCCATGACCTTGAGTTAGCTGCTATTGTTCATGCCTTGAAGATCTGGCGTCATTATTTGTACAGCGTGCCTTGTGAGATTTACACTGATCATCGGAGTTTGTAGCATATACTCAAGCAAAAGGATCTTAATATGCGTCAGAGGAGGTGGTTAGAGTTGCTAAAGGATTATGACATTACTATTCTGTATCACCCTGGCAAGGCCAATGTAGTGGCGGATGCCTTGAGTCGCCGGGCGGAGAGTTTGGGGAGTTTGGCATATTTACCAGCTTTAGAGAGGCCTATGGCGATGGATGTTCAGGCCTTAGCCAGCCAGTTCGTGAGATTGGATCTTTCGGAGCCCAGTCGGGTTCTAGCTTGTGTGGTTTCCCGGTCCTCCTTATTTGATCGTATCAGGGAGCGGCAGTATGATGACCCTCATTTGCTTGTCCTTCAGGACAAGGTTCAGCGTGGAGATGCCAGAGATGTGACCATTGGAGATGACGGGGTATTGAGGATGCAGGGCCAGATTTGTGTGCCCAATGTTGATGGTCTTCGAGAGTTGATTCTAGCATAGGCCCATAGTTCGCGGTATTCCATCCATCCGGGTGCCACGAAGATGTATCAGGACTTGAGGCAGCACTACTAGTGGAGGCGGATGAAGAAAGATATAGTTGGTTATGTGTCTAGATGCCTCAACTGCCAGCAGGTGAAGTATGAGCACCAGTGCCCGGGTGGGTTGCTCCAGCAGATAGAGATTTCGGAGTGGAAATTGGAGCGCATCACCATTGATTTTGTATCTGGACTTCCACGGACCTTGAAGAAGTTTGATTCCATTTGGGTTATTGTGGACCGGCTGACCAAGTCCGCTCATTTTATTCCTATGTGTACCACTTATTCATCGGAGCGGTTGGCGGAGATTTATATCCGGGAGATCGTCCGTCTGCATGGTATTCCAGTTTCTATCATTTCAGACAGAGGTACTCAGTTTACATCGCGATTATGGAGAGCCATGCAGCAGGAGTTAGGCACTCGGGTGGAGTTGAGCACAGCATTCCACCCCTAGACGGACGGACAGTCCGAGCGCACTATTCAGATTCTTGAGGATATGCTCCATGCGTGTGTGATTGAGTTTGGAGGGTCTTGGGATCATTTCTTGCCATTGGCGGAGTTTCCTTACAACAACAGCTATCAGTCCAGCATTCAGATGGCGCCGTATGAGGCCTTATATGGTAGGAGGTGTAGATCCCCGGTGGGTTGGTTTGAGCCGGGTGAGGCCAGGCTATTGGGCACAGAGTTAGTTCAGGATGCATTGGAGAAGGTTAAGACGATTCAGGATAGACTTCGTACAGCCCAGTCCAGACAGAAGAGTTACGCGGACAGGAAGGTTCGTGATGTGTCATATATGGTTGGTGAGCGGGTTCTGATTCGGGTTCGCCTATGAAAGGCGTCATGAGGTTTGGGAAGAAAGGAAAGTTGAGTCCGAGGGTTTATTGGCCCTTTTGAGATCTTGCGGCGAGTTGGGGAGGTTGCCTATGAGCTTGCCTTGCCTCCCAGTTTGGTCGGAGTTCATCCGGTATTTCATGTTTCGATGCTCCGGAGGTATCACGGTGATCCGTCTCACGTGTTGGATTTCAGTTCAGTCTAGTTGGACAAGGATCTATCCTATGTTGAGGAGCCAGTGGCTATATTGGACAGACAGATCAGATAGTTGAGATCAAAGAACATTGCTTCAGTGAAGGTTCAGTGGCGGGGTCAGCCGGCCGAGGAGCCGACTTGGGAGACCGAGCGGGTTATGCGCAGCCAGTACCCTCATCTTTTCACTACTTCAGGTATGTTCTCTATGCTCGTTCGAGGACGAACGAACGTTTAAGCGTAGGAGAATGTAGCGACACGGCCGGTCGTTTTTGGAATTTACGCCCCGATCCCCCATTAACTGCTTCCCCTAAGTTCATTTCTGCTATTTTGGTTTGCCGGGACGTTCGGTGTTAGGATTCGGAGTGTTTTGGGACACGTAGTCCCTAAATGAGAGCTTAAGTGTGGAAAAGTGGTCCGTAGTTGGAACAGTGTGAAGACGACCTCTGAATGGAAATCCGATGGTCCCGTTAGCTCTATTAGGTGATTTTGGGGTTGGGAGCGTGTTCAGAATGTATTTTGGAAGTCCGTAGCTCATTAGGCTTGAAATGCCGAAGTTTGAATTTTTGAAGTTTCCGGTCCGATAGTGAGTTTTTGATCCGAGGGTCGGATTGGAATTTCGGAAGTTGCAGTAGCTCCGTCATGTCATTTGGGACGTGTGTGCAAAATTTCAAGTCATTTGGACGTGTTTTAGTTAGGTTTTTGATCGAAAGCGCATTTTGATAAAAGTTGAAGTCCTTAGGCTCAAATCCTTGTTTAATTCGAGTTTCCGGCGTTGTTTTAGGTGGTTTAAGGATTGGTACAAGTTTGAATGAGGTATTAGGTGTTATTGGTGCTTTTGGTTGAGGTCCCGGGGGCCTCGGGATGAATTCGGATGGTTAACGGAAGGTTTCGAAGTTGAAAAGTTGCTGAAGACCTGCTGGTATCTGTCATAACCGCACCTGCGGTTTGGGTTCCGCAGGTGCGGAGCCGCAGAAGCGGCCTGACCATCGCAGGAGCGGAATTGGGCTCCCTCAGCTTTTTCCGCAGGTGCGGAAGATCTACCGCAGATACGGTTACGCACCTGCGAGACCTCTATCGCAGATGCGTCCCTGGTCCTTTGTGAGAAACCACAGAAGCGGTAAATTGGCCGCAGAAGCGGGACCGCAGAAGCGGTCCCTTGTCCGCAGAAGCGGAAATGCCTGGGTAGATATAGAAAAATTCGAGGGTTTGATTTCATAAGTTAGAAAAATCACTTTGAGCTCGGGGAAAGGCGATTTTCAGAGGGTTTGAAGAGAAAACTATTGCGTAACGTTTCTTTAATCCCTTCTAGTTATATTTCATCATTTTGTAGTTAAATCCATCATTAAAATTCGAATTTGGGATCAAAATTGGAAGAATTTGGGGTAAAACTTCATAGGCTAAACTATTGAGTTTTGAGTGAGCATTTGACTTCCGATTTGGGAGATTTTTATATGGTTAGACTCGTGAGAGTACGAGGGTTCTGAAAATGTGAAAATTATTCGATTTCGAGACGTTGGCCTGAAGGGCATTTTGGTCATTTCACCTAATTTCACGTCGTAGTTTTGAATTAAATAGCAAAACCAGTTATTTGCGATGTTATTTACAATGTGTAATTTAGTTGAATAGATTTGGGCCATTTGGAGTCGGATACTCGTGGCAAAAGTGTGATTTCGAGTTGATTTTGGTGCCGATTCGAGGTAAGTGGCTTGTCTAATCTTGTGTGGGGGACTTTTCCCCTTAGGATTGTTACTTAATATTTGAGTGCCTTGTACGTGAGGTGACGGACGCGTACTTGAGTCGATTGATGGAAAAATCCATTTTTTACTTAAGTTATTGAGATTTGGTTTCTTTCTTACTTTCCTTATTCTACTTGAAATTATAACTTGTGCTAGATTAGGAAAAACATGTTTAGTTGACTTGATTGCCTAATTGCTTGAGTTGTTTTGACTGTTCTACGCGAAGCATGCTAGGCTAGTCCTATCTGTGTTGTATTCGTACTTCATTCCTTGGTATATTTCTGGCTGTGGTTGCGCATTTACATTGGGACTACAGATGTGGGATTCCGGTAGCTCCCCCCCCCCCTGTTTTTTTTTACTTTGGACTACGGGTTCGATTCCCGGTAGATCCCCCTGCACTTTTACTTTGGGACTGCGGGTTAGATTCCTGATTGATCCCCCCCTGCATATTTATGATTGGACTACGGGATGGTATCCCGGGAGATCCTTCGGTTTGGCATATGAGTTGGACTACGGGACGGTATCCCGGGAGATCCACTGGACTGTTGAGAAAAGGGCTACAGGACGGTATCCTGGGAGACCCTCATTGTTATTCTTGGTATTGAGCTGTAGTCATTCTGTGTTCATTTCGTTCTTTGTGTAGTTGTAATTATTTTGTTAGCCTGTCTTATCTCACTGCTGTACTCATTATTTCTGTCAGATTTTTCATACTGTTAATTAATAATATATTTTACCTCAGTAGGGCCCTGACCTTCCTCGTCACTACCCAACCGAGGTTAGGCTTGACACTTACTGAGTACCACTGTGGTGTACTCATGCCCTTCCTGCGCATGTTTTTCATGTGCAGATCCAGGTACCTCTTCTCAGGCGCACTATCCTTGAGGCGAGGAGATACACGGAGACTTCGAGGTACATCTGCAGCATCCGCAGACCGAAGAGTCTTCTTCCTTATTCTAGTTGTAGAGCCGCTATCCTATCATACTTTTGATGTAGATATTCTGGAGATTAGAGTACTTATGGTGATTCTATTAGCCTGTGTTTTCCCGTGAGTTTCCAGGTTTTGGGGTTTAGTTGTAGACTTCCGCATATTTTTGAGTTGTATAGGCCGAGTGGCCTTATATACAGTTGTTATTTTCGTATGTTCAGTTTTAATTAATTATTCCGCAAATGTTAATTTGTTATTCCTCACTGTTAGGCTTACCTAGTTGTAGGATCTAGGTGCCATCACGACATGTTCATGGAGGGTGAATGGAGGTCGTGACACGCAACAATTCCCTTCGCTGTATAACCAGTAGAACTCTTCGCAGAAGCTTCGCCAACCATGCGACCGCGAATTTGCTCACAGGGAATAACCCGCCTGTGGAAATCACTCCCCGATATCTTCCGACGCTGCTGCACCAGGTGCAATCACTATGACATCAATAGCTCGTCCAGAGCCCGAGCTCACTCTCCAGCTGCACAAGTCCATTCACCCCTCGTGGACATCGATTAAATGTGCGGCAACACCCTTCCAATTCAGAGTTATGCTGCATCCTTCTTCATTTCAAGCAGCTCTTTTTCGTCATACCAAATCTCCTGCCACATAACAGCCCATACTTCAAATTAAACCCGCAGGCTTCAATTGCCAGTCACTAAAATCCCAGATCATTACAAACTCTCCTTAGGCGCGTAGTCATCCTACTACCAAGCCCATATGCAACTTCGCCACTCTCCCACTTCGGGCAAACTCGATTCTTTAATCAACCAATCGACCTGCGCTTCTTATATCTGGCCTTCTAGAAGTTTTAAACACCGCCTGACACTTCCCCCGCGCCCTTCCTCATACTTTGCTGCTCAATTGTTGCCTTAAATAAAATCTATCTTCATAGCACTTGAACCCTCAAGTCGCTACTAACTTTAAACCCTTTTGAAGATGTCTTTCTCGAGCCGTCAACGCTAGGAACACTGATTCCATCCTGAACCACCGCTTCTCGCGATCTCTGACCGTCGCTTTTTCATTACTGACTCGCAACACCCTGCTCCAAAGGCGAATTTGAAAAAAACTAGCACACCGGCCACTTAACACATTCAAACGAGGATGATGATATCACGCTGACGGTGAAGACTCCACCACACTTGAAAACACCAAGTCTAATCCTCTCATCATCTCAAACCTGAACATTCTCAGCCTGATTGCCTTTCCCCAGCCGGGAATAAAATACCGAATCTCTAGATCACGTGCGGAGTAAACCTCCCTTCAAGTCAATCACTGCCCCGACACGTAGGCAAACATCCTACCATCACAACAATACTGCGGAATAATCGCTCATAAGCATCATGGCAACCTGTGCCTAGCCTCAAGGCTCTTAGAAGTTCTGTTACTAAGCTGAAACAATAGAATATCCTTCCATAAGGCGGCTATAATAGTCCAATCAACTATACCGGGAGAATCATCCCGCACCACATTTGTAGTGCCATTTCAATTCTTCAATTCTCGATTTCTAACAAGCGCTCGTGTCGCGTAAGATTGAGTAGGAAGGAATCAAAGGCATAAGTCTCAAAGGAATCGAACCGCACGATAAGGAAATAAAGAAGGGAAGTACTCCTAACAGCCCTGTAGCCTCCCGAAGATAAGTACAGACGTCTCCGTACCGATCCGCGAGACTCTACTAGACTTGCTCATGACTCGTGAGACCAACAGGAACCTAGTGCTCTGATACCATGTTGTCACGACCCAAAATCCACTAAGGGTCGTGGTGGTGCCGGACACCGCTGTCAGGCAAGCCAACCAAGAATGCATAACTAAATTCCAGTTTTAGTATTTGCGGAAATCAATTTTTTTTCTCATACGTTAAATATTAAATAATAAAAAATTTACAAAATGAACATAAAGTCGATAAAAGGCTTAATACTGAATAATCCAAAAATCCTCCCAGAACCCGGTGTCACAAGTGCATGAGCATCTATAGATAAGGAAATAAAATACAACATCCGTCCGAAATACAGTGGACAAGAAATAAATACAATACACTGAAAGGGACTATACTAGCTGCGGGTCGCCTCGAATAATGCAACTCACCTAGTCCCAGAATCATCCGCGCTACGCCCAGTAGGCCACTAGGGGTACATATACCTGTGCAAAAAAAATCCCCAGAAGCGTAGTATGAGTACGTAAACAACGTGTACTCAATGAGTATCCCGCCTAATCTCGAAGAAGTAGAGACGAGATGGTAAGCTTCGACACTTACTAGAGGTCAATTAACAATATACTAAAAATGTGAGGAAATCATGGATTTACATAGTAGTTATAACTCACGATGCCGGAAAACAGGTAAACACCTTTAACAAATAATAAAGGATTTTCAAAGTTTACTTTTCATTATCTTATAAATTTATATCAAGCCATGAAAGGCAATATCAACATTTAAAATTCTCAGGCAACAATATATATCATGCGCAAATCATGCGGAGGTCGACGGCCCGCTCCAACAGAAATAAACTGTGCACTTGCCGAAAGTCGACGACACGCCTATAGATGCATCTATTTAATCTGCCGAGGCGTTCGGCCCGTTCCATAAATAAACACATACCCTGCTCGCGAATCATGCATGCGACGCAGGTACACATAGAGATACATGCTCAATCACTCAATTAAGAACTTACCGGGGATATTTATCCAAATAAAACAATTTCTCTTTTAACAATTTAGGAAAAATGACGTTTAATCCCTTTTTAAATTCATTTACTTATCCAAGGTGATTTAAGCAATTCAAGCTATCAATGGATTCATAAATAATCCAAGTATAACATGCTTTTGGGTCCTAACTATCCGGACAATAGCATAATAGTAGCTACGCACGGACTCTCGTTACATCGTGCGTACGTAGCCCCCGCAATTAGGGGCACATAATCAATTACTTCACCTATGGGGACAATTCCCTCTTACAAGGTTAGAAAGGAGACTCACCTCACTCCGAAATTTCATAAACGGCCTCCAAGCCTTCCCGACGATTTGAATCGTTGCAAAATGCTCCGAAACTAGCCAAATAACGGCAAGCTAATGAGAATATACTCAAGTACTTGTTAAATTATACAAATTCCCAACTCCGCTTAGTAAAATGACAAAATGCCCTCGGGCCCACGTGCCCGAATTCCGAAATTTCTCGAATATATACTCTACCCATAGCTTCACTAGCTCAAATATATTATTTACTCCTAATTCCATGCTCAAATTCGTGGTAAAATCCAATTTATCAAGTTTCTAGGTTTTCTTCCAAAAATCCCAATTTTCCCACCATTTTCATGTCTAATTCCATGATATAATCTTGTATTTAACTTGGAAATGAGTAGGAGTAACTTACCTTAATATAGATGATGAAATCCCTTCTTGAAGCTCTCTAAAAATCGTCCATGCTTTGAAGAAATGAAGAAAAATGAGTTAAACCCGCTAAAATACCATTCTGCCCAGGTATTTACTCATCGCGATCGCGGAAAATGCTTCGCAATCGCGGAGAACAATTTTTCCAGCCCAAAATTTACTCTTTGCACACAACTCCAAATTACAAATGGTTAAATGTTATGAAAACTAGACTCAAAGATATACAACTTTCACGTGTTGGTCATTTCCCAATTCCTTATAGATTTCTTGATATAATCTGTCAAAGTCAGCCCATGTGTGACACAACTTTCTTCTTCATCTTTCCGGACACCCTGTAGTGTAACAGCCATATCTCTTTGTACACAAATCCAAATCATGAATGGTTTACTTTTCTAGAAACTAGACACAAAGGACTACAACTTTTATTTTTACATCATCCCAAAATTCCTTATAGATTGTGAGATATGAGCCTTCGAAGTCGAGTCAGTGCAGCAGAATATTTACTCTACGGGATCGCGTTTCACTGGCCCGTTTCTCACATTTTACTCACCGCGATCGCGACCAATTCCCCGCGATCGCATTGAAAACTGCTGTAGCAAAAAACCAGCAGTAATAAATGTCCTAGAAATGGTCCGAAACCACCCCGAAACTCACCCGAGCCCCTCGGGACCCCGTCCGAACGTGCCAACAAGTCTGGAAACATATCACGGACTTAATCGAGCCTTCAAATCACATCAAACAACGTCGAAATCACGAATCACGCCAAAATTCATCTTTATGAACTTTGAAATTTCTAACTTTCACATCCGATGACGAAACCTATCAAATATCATTCGATTGACCCCAAATTTTGCAGGCAAGTCATATTCGACATTATGGACCTGCTCTAACTTCCGGAATCGCATTCCGACCCCGATATCAAAAAGTCCACTTCCGGTCAAACTTCTCAAAAACCTTCAATTTTCTATCTTTAGCCAAATAGCTCCAAAATGACCTATGGACCTCCGAATCCACTTCCGATCGTGCTCCCAACTCCAGAATCATCATGCGGAGCTACTCCCAGTCTCGGAATCCCAAATGGACATCGATATCACTGAAATGCACTTCAACCCAAACTTATGAAATTTCTTCCAAAATGCTAACTTCCACAATAGGCGCCAAAACGCTCCCGGGTTATCCAAAACCCGAACCGGGCATACGCCCAAGTCCGAAATCATCATACGAACATGCTAGAACCTTCAGATCCTGATTTCGAGGTGGTTTACTCAAAAATCCAATCCTAGTTCATTCATTCAACTTTAAGCTTCCGAAATAAGAATTCTCCTTCCAAATCAACTCTGGACTTCCCGAAATTCAATTCCGACCACGCGCACAAGTCATAATACCTGAAATGAAGCTGCTCATGGCCTCAAGCTGCTGAAAGGAGCGCTAGAACTCAAAACGACCGTCTAAATAATTTCATTCATTAAGGTCATACGTATCGGCCTATAGCAACCATATAAGTCCATTCACTAATATGATTGTAGTCATATAACCTAAGCTAATTATATCGTTGCGATTCATAGTAAACTCGACCGTTTATATAATAGTCGTCTATATAATTTCATTAATTAAGGTCATACGTATCGGCCGATAGCAACCATATAATCCATTCACAAATATGGTTGTAGTCATATGACCTATGATAATTACATCATTGCGATTCACAATAATTGATTGTCTATATAATTTCATTCATTAAGGTCATACGTATCGGCCTATGGCAACCATATATGTGACGACCCGGCCAGTCGTCTCATGAGTTACCGCTCCATTTTCCCCCATTTATGCTTGTTATTGTTTTGTTTATCCGTGTTTATGGTATCGGGTTGGTCAGATTGAATTCGGAATGATTTTGGTGAAGTTTGAGACACTTAGTCTCTTTTAAGAAGGTTTAAGTTAGAAAAGTCATCCGGATGTTGACTTATGTGTTAGAGGGCTCGGATGGGAGTTACGATGGTTCGGTTAGCTTCGGGAGGTGATTTGAGACTTAGGAGTGTGATCGGAATGGGGTTTGGAGGTTTGGAGAAGATTTAGGCTTGAATTGGCGAAGTTGATATTTTGAGGATTTCCGGTTGGTAGGCTAAATTTTGATATAGGGGTCGGAATGGAATTTCGAGAGCTGCAGTAGCTTCGTTGTGTCATTTGGGATGTGTGTGCAAAATTTCAGGTTATTTGGACGTGGTTTGGTTGGGTTATTGATCAAAAGCGGAATTTGGAAGATTTTAGAAGCTTAGGCTTGAATCCGAGGTGTTTTGGTTGATTTGATGTTGTTTGAAGTATTTTGATGATTGGAACAAGTTTGAATGAGGTATTAGGATATGTTTGTGCTTTTGATTGAGGTCCCGGGGGCCTCGGGGTGATTACGGGTGGTTAACGGAGAAGTTGAGATGTTATTGCAACTGCTGAAATTGCTGCTTCTGGTGTTTTCGCACTTGCGGTTTGGGGACCGCAGGTGCAGCGTCGCACGTGCGGAAGGGGAGCCGCAGAAGAGGATTTGAGAGGAAGAGTCAGGAACCGCAGATGCGGTTGTTGGACCACACCTGCGGAGTCGCAGGTGCGGAGAGTTGATCGCAGATGCGGATTTGGACAATTAAGTGATTTCCGCAGAAGTGGAGGAAAGACCGCATATGTGGTACCGCAGAAGCGGCGATTGTGCCGCGGATGCGAAACAACTGGAAAGAAGAATTAAAAAGAGTCCTTCGCGAATTTTGGGTTATTTCACCATTTTTGACTTCGGCTTGGGAGCTTTTTGGACGATTTGGAAGAGGGATTTCGAGGGAACATCATTGAGGTAAGGATTTTGGACCTAAAACTCGTTCCTATGCTATTATTTCATGGATTAGAGCTAGAATTTGTGGAAATTAAGGGTGAAAAATTGGGGAAGCTAGGGTTTAGGATTGGAGACCTATGATTGAGGTTTTGATGGGCCATTAGAGGTCGGATTTCTGAGTTTTTGGTATGTATGAGCTCGTGGGAAGATAAGGAATCTATTGGTGTAAAAATTATCGAATTCTGAAATGCGGGCTCGGGAGTCGGGTTCTGGCAATTTCGGGATTTGTGTTAATTATTGATTGTTTTCGCTTGGGCTTCGTTCCCTTAGCCTATTTACGTCCTCGTTATGATTTTGGATAGATTCGACGCGAGTGGAGGCTGATTCGAGGGGCAAAGGCGTAGCGAGCTAGAGATTTGATCAGTTCGAGGTGAGTAATGATTGTAATTGATGTTCTGAGGGTTTGAAACCCCGGATTGCACATCGTAGTGCTATATTGAGGTGAGGCACACGCTTGATGACGAGCGTGGGGTCGTACACTATTGGGGATTGTGACTTGGTCCGTACCGATTGATGATTTTACCGCGTATTTGACTGAAATTTATTTGCTATCATCATTATTTGGGCAGAATGCCATACTTGGGCTTCGTGCCAACTATTTGAACCCTTCGGGGGATCTTATTGATATTTCCTCACTGTTTTGACTTTATACTTGAACTCAGTCATGTTATTTTTCGCTACTTTTATACTCGGCCATGTTTACTCCCTTTTAATACTTAAATGATATTTTAAATGATGTTTTGGGCTGAGAAATACTGTTTTACTACTGCCCGAGGGGCTTGTGAGGATTTTTGACTGAGTAAGGCCGAGGGCCTACGTTGTGAGGAAACACTAATATTGATTTGAGGCCGAGGGCCTGAGATATGTATGCCACGAGGTGTCTTGATTGATATGAGGCCGAGGGCCTAGTGATGACGCCACGAGATGGCTTGATAATACGCTTGGGCCGTAAGGGGCCCCTCCAGGAGTCTGCACACCCCTAGTGAGTGCGGGTACCCAGTATGATGTGAGATTGAGTCCGAGGGGCTGGTATGGTTCTGAGATATTGCCCGAGGGGCGGAGTTGTTGATACTGTGCCCGAGGGGCAAACTTCTATGTGTTCATTATTCCTTAATTGCCTGTCATTTTCCTGCTTTCCTATTTAAAAAGGATTTCTATTTATCTCTTGACTGATTTACTGTTTTCAAATGGTTTTACTGCTTCATTATAGTTTTCCATGTGCCTTACGTGATTTCTCGCTTTCAGTATTTATTTACATTTGTTACTCACTGAGTTGGAGTACTCACTTTACTCCCTGCACCCTGTGTGCAGATTCAGGCATAGCTGGTTCCGCTCCCGAGTGCTGATCCTTCCAGCTTCAGGCGGGCATTCGGAGTACATGAGGTAGCTGCCTAGCGTCCGCAGTTTCCGTGTTTCTCCTCCTTTATCATTTCTATCTTGTTTCAGACAGATGTACTAGTTTATAGACTTAGCAGACTTGTATTGTGACTTATAGATGCGCATGACTAGTGTCACCCCGGTTAGGGCTGTGTTTGGGTTGTACTTCCGCATTATTATGATATTATCTGCTACTTAGTACTATTAAATCATGCTTTAGCCTGTTTTCTTGATGTTTAGCTGGTTAACTTCGAATTCGGGAATAGTTGGCTGGCCTTGTCTTCACGAGAGGCGCCATCACGACCGGGTCCGGAATAGGGTCGTGACAGTTGGTATCATAGCCTAGGTTACATAGGTCTCACAAGTCATGAGCCGGTTTAGTAGAGTCTTGCGGATCGGTACGGAGACGTTTGTATTTATCCTCGAGAGGCTGCAGAACCTTTAGGAAACTTCATATTCTTGAAATTCTTGTCGTGCGAATTTGTTGATCCGAGTACTAAACTTCTGTTATTCTATTCTCTCACAGATGGAGAGGACGCGGGCTACCGGACAGGGTAGAAGACCACTAGTACCACCAGCCGGGGCCACTAGAGGCCGAGGACGTGGTCGTGGTCGTGGTAGAGGCATAGCAGCGAGGACAGCACCTGCAGATCCACCAGCTGCCCCAATTCAGGACCAGGTCCCAGCTGTGGACACTCCAACAGCACCAGCTCAGGCACCAGCTGTGCCTATTGTGATTCCGGGTCTTCAGGAGGCCTTGGCTCAGAAATTATCAGTTTGCACTGGCCTAGCTCAGGCGGTTTCAGCCACAGCCACTACAGCCGCAGCTACTTCTCAGGCCAGGAGAGGCAGTTAGACTCCCGCCGCCCGCACACCTGAGCAGGTCGTGCAGGGACTTCAGACGCGGGGGCACACCCAGCTCAGCCAGTTGCCGCTGTCAGGACTGCGTAGTTCCTGCCATGCTAGAGGATGAGCAGCGTAGGTTGGAGAGATTTGGTAGACTTCAGCCTCCGACCTTCAGTGGAGCAAAGGGCGAGGATGCCCAGGGCTTTTTGGACAAGTGTCAGAGGATACTTTGTATAGCCGGTATTCTGGAGACCAGCGGGGTCGCTTTCACTACCTATCAGTTTTTAGAACCTGCTTTTACTTGGTGGGAGGATATTGAGAGGCGTAGGCCTATTGGTGCAACACCCCTTTCCTGGCAGCAGTTCTCCATTCTCTTTCTGGAGAAGTATGTGCCGCAGTCTCGCAGAGAAGAGCTGCGTAGACAGTTTGAGTGGTTGCGTCACGGGGAGCTGACTGTGTCGCAGTATGAGTTGAGGTTCTCTAAGTTGGCTCGTCACACCATCTGGTTGGTCCCGACAGATAGAGAGAGGATCAGGAGGTTTGTCGATGGTCTTACTTATCAGCTCCGTATTCTCATGACCAGGGAAAGGGTGACTGGTGCTACATTCGAGGAGGTTGTGGATATTGCCCGGGAGATTGAGTCTGTTCGTCGCCAGGAGCGAGAGGAGAGGGAGGCCTCGAGGATCTGGTAGCTACAGTGGTGCTCCTTCGAGGGGCCAGTTTCAGCACAGCAGAGGCCGACAGTTCCGACATGGTCAGTCAGATCTCCCAGGTTATCGTGAGGCGTCATCGGGTCATGGTTCTCATAGTTCACATCAGGGCCATTCTTCACTTAGTGCCCTTCCACCTCAGAGCTCATCACGTGTTCCATTAGTCCAGGGCTCTTCTATGCCGAGTGCATCTGCTAGTCACTCCGGTGCGAGGGGTCCCCATCAGTCCCCTTCTCTAGCACCTAGGAGTTGTTACGAGTGTGGAGAGATGGGCCACATGTGGAGGCAGTTTCCCCATCGTGTTGCTACTTTATCCCAGCAGAGGGGCCAGTCATCGGCTTCAGCGCCAGTTGCTTCACCACCACCCGCCCAACCAGCTAGGGGTGGGGGTCAGTTAGCTAGGGGTCGCCCCAGAGGGGAGGTCGATCAGGGGGCGGTCAGTCCCGTTTCTATGCTCTTCCAGGCAGACCCGATGCTATCGCTTCAAATGCTGTTATTACAGGTATTGTTTCAGTCTGCCACAGAGATGCCTCTGTAGTATTCGATCCCGGTTCCACCTATTCTTATGTGTCATCATACTTTGCTCGTTATTTGTGTGCGCCCCGTGAGTTTCTTGCTTTACCTGTTCATGTATCTACCCCGGTGGGCGATACTATTGTTGTAGACCGTGTGTACCGGTCTTGTGTGGTGACTATTGGGGGTCTGGAGACCCGAGTGGATCTTTTATTATTGAGTATGGTGGATTTCGATGTCATTCTGGGCATGGATTGGCTATCTCTGTGCCGTGCTATTCTGGACTGTCATGCTAAGATAGTCACATTGGCTATACCGGGTGTGCCACGGATCGAGTGGCGAGGTGTGACTGATTATGTTCCTAGCAGAGTGATCTCTTTCTTGAAGGCCCAGCGTATGGTTGTGAAGGGTTGTCTCTCGTATCTAGCCTTTGTGAGGGATGTCGGAGCTAAGACTCCCATCATTGATTCTGTCCCAGTTGTGAGGGATTTCCCTGATGTATTTCCTGCAGACCTGCCGGGCATGCCGCCAGACAGGGACATTGATTTTGGTATTGACCTTGTCACGACCCCAACCCGGTCGTGATGGCGCCCAACACAGTGCTAGGCAAGCCCGACCAATTCAACATTCTCAATCCCTCATATAGAGTTCAGTACCAATTAACAGGGTTTAAATACCAAATTAACATGATAATAAATCTGTAACAATAGATAAAATGTGCGGAAATCAAGAAATATCACTACAAATCCCACTGATCTGGTGTCACGAGTCAAGAGCCTCTAATACAAGTCTGAGGAACAGCCTAAACAAAAGATAGTCTAAAATGCTGAAAGTAAAGAGGATAGAGGGAGAAATCGGGTCTGCGAACGCCATGCAGCTACCTCGATGACTCCGGTGAGATCTGAATAGCAGCAATAGCTCAATCTACGCCTCCGGAATACCTGTATCTGCACACATGGTGCAGGGAGTAAAGTGAGTACTCCGACTCAGTGAGTAATAGCAATAAATAATGACTGACGGAAAGAAATCTCGTAAAAGCACTAAGCAGTTCTATATCAACGCAGTAAGAACATCTAAACAACAACTGAATGAAGAAGTAAGGTAAAAATCATTTAAGCCGGTACTCAACTCATTTGCTCCTTACGATAACCGAAATCATAATTATACCGCTGCGGCGTGCAGCCCGATCCATATAGTATACTGCTGCGGCATGCAGCCCGATCCATAAATATATATATACTATTGCGGCGTGCAGCCCGATCCAATAATAGTAGTCGACTGCGCTCACTGGGGGTGTGCAGACTCCGGAGGGGCTCCTACAGCCCAAGCGCTATAATACTTCGGCGTGCAGTCCGATCCATATAATATATCACTGCGGCGTGCAGTCCGATCCATATAATATATTACTGCGGCGTGCAGTCCGATCCATATAATATATCACTGCGGCGTGCAGTCCGATCCATATAATATATATACTGCTGCGGCGTGCAGCCCGATCCATAACATATCAAATACCCTCACTATGGGGTTCTCAACCCCTCTCAGTCACTATAAACTTAGCCTCTCGGGCATACTAAGATAAGATAGGGATCCCAGCCCACATATTACTCTCCTTTTGGTTTAGTTATTCCAAAGCCGGTTCATATTAGATTACACAGTTAGAAACATGACTGAGGGTATGATTTTAACGAGTAAAGTGAGGTCAAGCATGTACAATTACCCCTATGGGTTCTACAGGTCGGCACAAGGCCCCACACATGGCAACTAGCCCAGAATACAATGATATTAATTAAGGCTTAGTCAAAATACAGTAGAATCATCAATCAGGATGGACCGAGTCCAAATCCCCAGCAGTAATGGACCCCACGCTCATCATGCAGCGTGTGTCTCACCTCAACATAGCACTACGTTGTGCAAATCCGGGGTTTCAAACCCTCAGAACATCATTTATAACCATTACTCACCTCAAGCCGGCCAAAATCCTAGCTTGCTATGCCCTTGCCTCGCAAATCAACCTCCTCGCGCGTCGAATCTGGTCAAAACCACAACGAATACATTATAATAGGCTAAGGGAATATAACCCAATCGAAAATACTCAAAAAACATCAAAATTTACGAAATTGGCAAAACCCGAGCCCCGGGTCCACTTCTCAAAAAATCAAAAAATTAACATCGCCGGATTTCTCATCTCGCCACGAGTCTATAAATATCAAATTTACCAAAATCGGAGTCCATTTGACCCCTCAAATTCCACTTTGAAATACCAAATTTTCAAGCCCTAGCTTTACCCTCTTTTGATGAATTTCCACAAATTTCCATGTAAATTCTACCATTAATTCAAGTATTTAGGCCAAGGAACTCACCCCCAATCACACCTAGTCGAAATCCCCTTCAAATTCCATCCAAGAGCTCTCAAGGTCGATCAAAAATGGTGGAAATGGACATAAGCTCGCGGAACAAATGAGCTCTAAAAACCCTTCTGATAACAGGGATTTTCGCATCTGCGGTCCCATTACCGCATTTGCGTCTACCGCTTCTGCGGTCAAATTTCCGCTTCTGCGGATCCTCATTTAAAACCCACGACCGCATCTGCGGTCCTCTACCGCATATGCGGACCTCGCCTCTGCGGATGGTTGTCCGCTTCTGCGGAAATGCCAAATCCACACCCTTCCGCTTTTGCGACACATCTACCGCATCTGCGGCACCGCAGATGCGGCTCCAAGCCCGCACCTGCGGAGACAGCTACTTACCTCAAAAACTCGCACCTGCGACCAACCACTCACATCTGCGGAACCGCATATGCGGCCCATATTCTACAGATGCGGAAACACCAGATGCCAGCAAAAACCTGCAATTCACCAAGGTTCAAAACTCCCCGATAGCCATCCGAAATCATTCCGAGGCCCCCGAGACCTCAACCAAAAACACAAACATGATCCAACACCTTATTCAAACTTGCTCAAATCATCAAAACACCACAAATAACGCCTAAACCATCAAATTACATCAAATTCAAGCCTAAGTTCATCCAAATCTTCCGAAACTCGCATTTGATCAAAAACCCAACCAAAACACCTCCGAATGATCTAAAATTTTGCACATACATCCAAAATCACCTAACGAAGCTACAACAACTCTCGGAATTCCGTTCCGACCCTCGAATCAAAATCTCACCTACCAACCGGAATTCGCCAAAATACTAACTTCGCCAATCCAAGCCTAATTCTACATCGGACTTCCAAAATCAATTCCGATCACACTCCTAAGTCAAAAATCATCCCCCGAAGCTAATCAAATCACCAGAAATCACATCCGAGCCCTCTAACTCATAAGTCAACATCCGGTTGCCTTTTCTAATACAATCCTTTCTTAAAGAGACTATGTGTCTCATTTCCGTCCAAAACCAATCCAAATCGACTCATTCACTCAAGACTCTTATAATAAAACATGAGGAAGCATAAAATGGGGGAAACGGGGCGGTAACTCACGTGACGACGGGCCGAGTCGTCACAGACCTGGTGCCGGGCACTCAGCCCATTTCTATTCCGCCGTATCGTATGGCACCAGCGGAGTTGAAGAAGTTAAAGGAGCAGCTTCAGGAACTCCTTGATAAGGGGTTCATTCGTCCTAGTGTGTCGCCTTGGGGCGCGCCGGTTCTGTTCGTGAAGAAAAAGGATGGCACTTTGAGAATGTGCATTGATTATAGGCAATTGAACAAGGTAACAATTAAGAACAAGTATCCTTTGCCTCGCATTGATGATTTATTCGACCAGCTTCAGGGAGCGAGGGTGTTCTCCAAGATTGATCTCTGTTCGAGTTATCACCAGTTGAAGATCAGGGATTCGGATATTCTTAAGACGGCCTTCAGGACCAGATATGGTCACTATGAGTTCCTGGTTATGTCTTTTGGGCTGACCAATGCCCAGCAACGTTCATGCATTTGATGAACAGCGTGTTCCGGCCTTATCTTGACTCATTTGTCATAGGTTTCATTGATGATATTCTGGTATATTCGCGTAGTCAAGAGGAGCACACGGAGCATTTGAGGGTTACGTTGCAGAGATTGAGGGAGGAGAATCTTTACGCGAAATTCTCCAAGTGTGAGTTTTGGCTCAGTTCAGTGGCATTCTTGGGACACGTGGTGTCCAGTGAGGGTATTTAGGTTGATCCAAAGAAGATAGAGGCGGTTCAGAGTTGGCCCAGACCGTCCTCAGCCACAGAGATTCGTAGCTTTCTTGGTTTGGCAGGCTATTATCGCCGGTTTGTTCAGGGATTCTCATCTATCGCATCGCCCTTGACCAAGTTGACTCAGAAGGGTGCTTCATTCGTATGGTCGGACGAGTGTGAAGAGAGATTTCAGAAGCTCAAGACACCCTTGACCACAGCTCCAGTATTGGTTTTGCCATCAGCTTCAGGTTCATATACCGTGTATTGTGATGCTTCGAGAGTAGGGATTGGTTGTGTGTTGATGCAGGAGGGTATAGTTATTGCTTATGCTTCTCGTCAGTTGAAGCCCCATGAGATGAACTACCCCGTCCATGATTTGGAGTTGGCTACCATAGTTCACGCGTTGAAGATTTGGAGGCATTATTTTTATGGCGTATCTTGTGAGGTGCTCATCGATCATCGCACTCTTCAGCATTTGTTCAAGCAAAAGGATCTTAACTTGAGGCAGCGGAGATGGTTGGAATTGCTTAAGGATTATGACATCACTATATTGTACCATCCTGGGAAGACCAATGTGGTGGTCGATGCTTTGAGCCGAAAGGCAGTGAGTATGGGGAGTTTGGCATATATTCCAATTGGGGAGAGACCTCTTGCGGTTAATGTTCAGACTTTGGCCAATCGGTTCGTGAGGTTGGATATTTCGGAGCCCAGTCGGGTATTGGCTTGTGTGGTTTCTCGTTCTTCCCTATATGAGCGCATCAGAGAGCACCAGTATGATGACCCACACTTTCTTGTCCTTAGGGACAGAGTTCAGCATGATGATGCTAGAGATGTGACTATTGGAGATGATGGGGTGTTGAGGATGCAGGGCCGGATTTGTGTGACCAATGTAGATGGGCTTCGGGAGTTAATTCTGGAGGAGGCCCATAGCTCACGGTATTTTATTCATCCAGGAGCCGTGAAGATGTATCAGGATCTGAGACATCATTATTGGTGGAGAAGAATGAAGAAAGATATTGTGGGATTTGTAGCTCGGTGTCTCAATTGTCAGCAGGTGAAATATGAGCATCAGAGACCGGGTGGCTTGCTTCAGCGGATGGATATTCCCGAGTGGAAGTGGGAGCGGATCACCATGGACTTTGTAGTTGGGCTTCCACGGACTTTGAAGAAGTTCGATGCTATTTGGGTGATTGTGGATTGGCTGACCAAGTCCGCGCACTTCATTCCTATCTGTACTACTTATTCTTCAGAGCGGTTAGCAGAGATATATCAGGGAGATTATTCGGTTACATGGTGTCCCAGTTTCCATCATTTCAGATCCGGGCACTCAGTTTACTTGCCAGTTTTGGAAGTCTGTCCAGCGGGAGTTAGCTACTCAGGTGGAGTTGAGCACAGCTTTTCACCCTCAGACGGACGGGCAGTCTGAGCGCACTATTCAGATATTGGAGGATATGCTACGCGCTTGCATTATTGATTTCGGAGGGCATGGAATCAGTTTCTACCACTTGCAGAGTTTGCTTATAACAACAGCTACCAGTCGAGTATTCAGATCGCTCCATATGAGGCTTTGTACGGGAGGCGCTGTAGATCTCCAATTGGTTGGTTTGAGCCCGGTGAGGCTAGGCTATTGGGGACAGATTTGGTGCAGGACGCCTTAGATAAGGTGAAGGTGATTCAGGAGAGACTTCGTACAGCGCAGTTGAGGCAAAAGAGTAATGCTGACAGGAAGGTTCGAGATGTGTCCTACATGGTTGGTGAGAAGGTTCAGTTGAAGGTTTCACCCACGAAGGGGGTTATGAGATTTGGAAAGAAAGGGAAGTTGAGTCCGCGGTTCATTGGGCCTTTTGAGGTACTTCGGAGGATTGGGGAGGTGGCTTATGAGCTTGCCTTGCCACACAGCTTGTCGAGTGTGCATCCGGTGTTCCATGTTTCTATGCTCCGGAAGTATATTGGGGATCCGTCTCATGTTCTGGATTTCAGCACGGTTCAGTTGGAGGGTGATTTGACTTATGATGTGGAGCCAGCAGCTATTCTGGAGCGTCAGGTTCGGAAGTTGAGATCAAAAAATATAGCTTCGGTGAAAGTGCAGTGGAGAGGTCGGCTCGTGGAGGAGGCTACCTGGTAGACCAAGCGAGAGATGCGGAGCAGATATCCCCACCTGTTTGAGGCTTCAAGTACGTTTCTTGACTCGTTCGAGGACGAACGTTTGTTTAAGTTGGGAAGGATGTGACGACCCGGCCAGTCGTCTCATGAGTTACCGCTCCGTTTTCTCCCATTTCTGCTTCTTATTGTTTTGTTTATCCGTGTTTTATGGTATCGGGTTGGTCGGATTGAATCCGAAATGATTTTGGTGAAGTTTGAGACACTTAGTCTCTTTTAAGAAGGTTTAAGTTGGAAAAGTCAACCGGATGTTGACTTATGTGTTAGAGGGCTCGGATGGGAGTTCCGATGGTTCGGTTAGCTTTGGGAGGTGATTTGAGACTTAGGAGTGTGATCGGAATGGGTTTTGGAGGTTTGGAGAAGATTTAGGCTTGAATTGGCGAAGTTGATATTTTGGCGATTTCCGGTTGGTAGGCGAGATTTTGATATAGGGGTCGGAATGGAATTTCGAGAGTTGCAGTCGCTTCGTTGTGTCATTTGGAATGTGTGTGCAAAATTTCAGGTTATTCGGACGTGGTTTGGTTGGGTTTTTGAACAAAAGCGGAATTTGGAAGATTTTAGAAACTTAGGCTTGAATCCGAGGTGTTTTGGTTGATTTGATGTTGTTTGAAGTGTTTTGATGATTGGAACAAGTTTGAATGAGGTATTAGGATATGTTTGTACTTTTGGTTGAGGTCCCGGGGGCCTCGGGGTGATTTCGGGTGGTTAATGGAGAAGTTGAGATGTTATTGCAGATGCAGAAATTGCTGCTTCTGGTATTTTCGCACCTTCGGTTTGGGGACCGCAGGTGCGACGCCGCACGTGCGGAAGGGGAGCCGCAGAAGCGGATTTGAGAGGAAGAGTCAGGAACCGCAGATGCGTTTGTTGGACCGCACCTGCGGAGTCGCAAGGCGGAGGGTTGATCGCAAATGCGGATTTGGCCTATAAAGTGATTTCCGCAGAAGCGGAGGAAAGACCGCATATGTGGTACTGCAGAAGCGGCGATTGTGCCGCGGATGCGGAAAAACTGAACAGAAGAATTAAAAAGAGTATTTCGCGAATTTTGGGTTATTTCACCATTTTTGACTTCGGCTAGGGAGCTTTTTGGACGATTTGGAAGAGGGATTTCGAGGGAACTTCATTGAGGTAAGGATTTTGGACCTAAAACTCGTTCCTATGCTATTATTTCATGGATTAGAGCTAGAATTTGTGGAAATTAAGGGTGAAAAATTGGGGAATCTAGGGTTTAGGATTGAAGACCTATGATTGAGGTTTTGATGGGCCATTTGTGGTCGGATTGCTGAGTTTTTGATATGTATTAACTCGTGGGAAGATAAGGAATCTATTGGTGTAAAAATTATCGAATTCCGAGACGCGGGCCCGGGGGTCGGGTTTTGGTAATTTCGGGATTTGTGTTAATTATTGATTGTTTTCGCTTGGGCTTCGTTCCCTTAGCCTATTTTGACGTCCTCGTTCTGATTTTGGATAGATTCGACGCGAGTGGAGGCCAATTCGAGGGGCAAAGGCGTCGCGAGCTAGAGATTTGACCGGTTCGAGGTGAGTAATGATTGTAAATGATGTTCTGAGGGTTTGAAACCCCGGATTGCACATCGTAGTGCTATATTGAGGTGAGGCACACGCTTGATGACGAGCGTGGGGTCGTACACTAGTGGGGATTGTGACTTGGTTCGTCCTGATTGATGATTTTACCGCGTATTTGACTGAAATCTGTTTGCTATCATCATTATTTGGGCGAAATGCCATACTTGGGCTTCGTGCCAACTATTTGAACCCTTCGGGGGATCTTATTGATATTTCCTCACTGTTTTGACTTTATACTTGAACTCAGTCATGTTATTTTCCACTGCTTTTATACTCGGCCATGTTTACTCCCTTTTAATACTTAAATGATATTTTAAATGATTTTTAGGGCTGAGAAATACTGTTTTACTACTGCCCGAGGGGCTTGTGAGGATTTTTGACAGAGTAAGGCCGAGGGCCTATGTTGTGAGGAAACACTGATATTGATTTGAGGCCGGGGGCCTGACATATGTATGCCACGAGGTGGCTTGAATGATATGAGGCCGAGGGCTTAGTGATGACGCCACGAGAAGGCTTGATATTGTGCTTGGGCCGTAAGGGGCCCCTCCAGGAGTCTGGACACCCCAGTGAGCGCGGGTACCCAGTATGATGTGAGATTGAGGCCGAGGGATTGGTATGGTTCTGAGATGTTGCCCGAGGGGTGGAGTTGTTGATACTGTGCCCGAGGGGCAAACTTCTATGTGTTCATTATTCCTTAATTGCCTGTCATTTTCCTGCTTTCCTATTTAAAAAGGATTTCTATTTATCTCTTGACTGATTTACCGTTTTCAAATGGTTTTACTGCTTCATTATAGTTTGCCCTGTGCCTTACATGATTTCTCGCTTTCAGTATTTATTTACATTTGTTACTCACTGAGTTGGAGTACTCACTTTACTCGCTGCACCCTGTGCAGATTCAGGCGTAGCTGGTTCCGCTCCCGAGTGCTGATCCTTCCAGCTTCAGGCGAACATTCGGAGTACACGAGGTAGCTGCCTGGCGTCCGCAGTTTCCGTGTTTCTCCTCCTTTATCATTTCTATCTTGTTTCAGATAGATGTACTAGTTTACAGACTTAGCAGACTTGTATTGTGACTTATAGATGCTCATGACTAGTGACACCCCGGTTAGGGCTGTGTTTGGGTTGTACTCACGCATTATTATGATATTATCTGCTACTTAGTACTATTAAATCATGTTTTAGCCTGTTTTCTTGATGTTTAGCTGTTTAACTTCGAATTCGGGAATAGTTGGTTGGCCTTGTCTTCACGAGAGGCGCCATCACGATCGGGTCTGGAAATAGGGTCGTGACAATATAAGTCCATTCACTAATATGATTGTAGTCATATAACCTAAGCTAATTATATCGTTGTGATTCATAGTAAACTCGACCGTTTATATAATAGCCGTTTATATTAAGGTCATACGTATCGGCCAATAGCAACCATATAAGTCCATTCACTAATATGGTTGTAGTCAAATGACCTATGATAATTACGTCGTTGCGATTCACAATAATTGACCGTCTATATAATTTCATTTATTAAGTTCATACGTATCGGCCTATAGCAACCATATAAGTCCATTCACTAATATGATTGTAGTCATATGACCTAAGCTAATTATATCGTTGTGATTCATAGTAAACTCGACCGTTTATATAATGACGTCTATGTAATTTCATTAATTAAGGTCATATGTATTACCTTATTTATATAATAGTAAATATATAATAATATATATTTTTATTTTTTAATCTTAATCTATATTATATTAAAAGCACGAAGGCCCTTAGCGAAATATCGTTCGTCTTTTTTACCCTTCAAAAATAAAGTTTATACTGGACAAATAGTCATTTGATTATTTTTTAATATTCAAAAATAGTCATTTAATTAATTCTCTACTATTAATAAGGAATAGTCATCTAATTATTTCCATAAATTATTTCCGTAATTAATTATTTTCCTAATATTAACAATCTAATAAGAAATCGTACACCACATAATAGGAAAACTTTTCTGTCACGACCCCAGTTCACCCACCGTGAACATGTCGTGATGGCGCCTAGTCTCTACAACTAGGTAAGCCTAAGATGCGGAAAACAAAATAACTTGCGGAAAATAATAATTCAAACACTGAACAGCTAGAAGAAAACGGTATATAGATGCCGCTTGGCATATACAACTCAATAACGCTGAAGTCTACAATATCATCCCAAAACCCGGAAACTCATGGGAACACAAGCTAACAGAAAGATAGTATACTGCTCTAACTCCGGAATGTCTACATCAACAGTAAAATAGAAGGGCTAAGATAGAATAAAGATGTAGACTCTTCGATCTGCGGACGCGGCAGATGTACCTCGAAGTCTCCAAAAGCTCTCCCTGCCTCAAGGACGCTAAGTCTGAACAGCAGTACCTGGATCTGCACATGAAAAACATGCGCAGAAAGGGCATGAGTACACCACAGCGGTACTCAGTAAGTGCCAAGCCTAACCTCGGTCGAGTAGTGACGAGGAGGGTCAGGGCCCTATTGAGGTTAAACATAATAATAAGTTTCAGCGGTATGGAATAAACACTATAAATGAGAACAACAATGAAATAAGACAGGTTATACCAGGCAGCAACAATTATACAAAAGAACAGAGTAAACTCGAAAATCAGAATAGCTCAATACCAATAGTAACACGAGGATCTCCCAGGATACCGTCCTGTAGTCTCTTTCATCAACAGCCCAGAGGATCGTCTAGGATACCGTCCCTTAGTCCATCATATGTATATATCTGAAGGATCTCCCGGGATACCGTCCCGTAGTCCAACTATCAATGCGCGGGGATCTATCGGGAATCTAACCCACAGTCCAAAAGTAAATATGCAGGGGGATCTATCAGGAACCGAACCCGCAGTCCTAAAGTAAATGTGCAGAGGAATCTATCAGGAATCTAACTCGCAGTCCCAAAGTAAACAAACAAGGGGGAGCTACCGGAATCCCACATCCGTAGTCCCAAAGTAAATACACAGCGACAACAAGGAGATGTTCAGAATGAACTTTCATATCAAGGAAACAAGTAATTCTAACCTAACATACTACATGTAATGAAACCAAGGCAATTTAGCAAATAGGCAATTTAAATCAACTAAACATGCTTTTCTAACTAACAACAGGCTAAATTCGCAAGTATAAATAAGCAGGTAAGAAAGGAACTCAGTTTTAAATGCTTAAGCAAAACCGGATTTTCAACAATTAGCTCAAGTACGCGCTCGTCACCTCACGTACAAGACATTCAATTACCAAATATCATATCCTAAGGGGAAAGTCCCCCACACAAGGTTTAGACAAGCCACTTACCTCGAACCAGCTCCAAAATCAACTAGAAACCACGCTTTTGCCACGAGTATCCGACTCCAAATGGCCCAAATCTATTCAATTCAATTGCATGTTGTAAATAACTCCTCAAATAACTAATTCTATAATTAAATTATAAGCTAATACGCGAAATTATGAAAAATGACCAAAATACCCCTCGGGCCCACGTCTCGGAATCGAGTAAAATTTTCATTTCTAGAATCCTCACATCCTCACAAGTCTAAACATATAAAAATTATCCAATTCCGATATCATTTGGTTCTTCAAATCATCATTTTATATTTTTGAAATATTACACAATTTTTCTTCCCAAATTCCATCCCAAATCACGAATAAAATGATGAATTCAATGATAGATTCATGTACTCTAGCCAAATCTGAGTTAGAATCACTTACCCCGATGAATTTCTTGAAAAACCTTCGAAAAATCGCCAAAATCCGAGCTCTGTCAAAATATCAAATAAAACCCAAAACCTCGTATTTATAGACCACCCCCCAGATTTCCACCTCTGCGGACCGCACAAAAACGACCGCGGTCCACACCAAACCAGTGCGGTCCGCACAAAAACGACGGCGGCCGCACAGGTCTTGACTGCAGTGATAGGCTTTAGTATTTTGGCCATAACTTTCGCTACAGATGTACAAATTATGATTTGTTTAGCTTTCTGGAAACTAGACACGAGGGGCTACAACTATCGTTTTTGAATCATCTAAAAGTTCCTTGTAGATAAAAAGATATGAGCTCCCGAAGTAGGACCAGTGAAACAGCCCCCCACCGCGGACCGCACTACATTTTGTACGGCCGCATGGCCCCCACCGCGGACGCACTGGATTTCGTGCAGACCGCATTGGTGGGTTCTGAGGCCTGCAACTCTTCTGGACCAGCAATGGCTTTGATTTTGGCCTAAAAACATCCCGGAACCTACCCGGAACTCACCCGAGTCCCCGGGACTTCAAACCAATTGCACCAACATAACCTAAAACATCGTTCAAACTTGTTCCAACCTTCGGAATGCTACAAACAACACCAAAACACCTATTTTTCATTGAATTCAACCTTAAGAACTTCAAAAACTCTAAAAAAAATACATTTTCGATCAAAAAGTCTATCAAACCTCGTCTGAATGACCTGAAATTTTACACACACATCCCAAATGACATGACGGAACTACTACAACTCTCGGAATTCCATTTCGACCCTCGGATCAATATCCCACTTCGAACCGGAAACTTCAAAATTCGACCTTTCGGCATTTCAAGCCTAAATTAGCTACGGACCTCCAAAACACATTCCGACCACGCCCCTAAATCCGAAATCACCTAACGGAGCTAACAGAACCATTGGTTTTCCATTCCGAGGCCGTCTTCACACTGTTCCAACTACGGTCAGTTTTCCAACATTTAAGCTCTCATTTAGGGACTAAGTGTCCCGAAACTCTCCGAAACTCAAAACCGAATGTCCCGGCAAATCAAAATAGCAGAAATAAACTTGGGGAAAGCAGTTAATAGGGGATCGGGGCGTAAATTCTAAAAACGACCGGCCGGGTCGTTACATTTTTGTTCAAATCAATTACACACTAGAAAAGATTTTTGTTCAACTCCAACTATATTTAATCTCCTTTTAGGTTTCATCCTTAAAACAATTCTTGTTCGAGCAGCACAAAACTAATGGTTTTGCTTTCTCTTTCTTAGAGCAAGAAGCTTTGTATTACGTATTTATATTAATAGTTGAATTTTACATTCAACTTGTAAACTTTGTATTAGTAGTTGAATTTCACATGCACTTATTTGTATTAGTAGTTCAATTTTGCATTTACGCATTTGTAAGCATTATATTAGTAGTTCAATTTTATATTCACGTATTTTATTAGAACTTTGAATATAATGCAAAAGCAATTTGTATTATACACTGTCTTTAATTTGTATGTGGTGTTTGTAGGCATCTGTTGTAACGACCCGACCGGTTGTTTCGCGTGCTAGCGCTCCGTCCAGCAGTCGGAGGCCATGAACAGCTTCATTTCCGGTATTATGACTTGTACGCGTGGTCGGAATTGAATTTCGGGAAGTTCGGAGTTGATTTGGGAAGAGAATCCTCATTTTGGAAGCTTAAAGTTGAAAGACTGAACTAGGATTGGAATTTTGAGTAAACGACCTCGGAATCGGGATCTGAAGGTTCCAGCAGGTTCGTATGATGGTTTCGGACTTGAGCGTATGCCCGGATTGGGTTTTGGATAACCCGGGAGCGTTTTGGCGCCTAATGTGGAAGTTAGCATTTTAGAAGGAATTTCTTAAGTTTGGCTTGAAGTGCATTTCAGTGTTATCGATGTCCGTTTGAGATTCCGAGTCTGGGAATAGCTCTGTATGGTGATTCTGGAGTTGGGAGCGCGATCGGAAGTGAATTCGGAGGTCCGTAGGTCATTTTGAAGCCATTTGGCTAAAGATAGAAATTTGAAGGTTTTTGGGAAGTTTGACTGGAGGTTGAGTTTTTGATATTGGGGTCGGAATCCAATTCCGAAAGTTGGAGTAGGTACGTAATGTCAAATATGATTAGTGTGCAAAATTTGAGGTCAATCGGACGTGATTTGATAGGTTTAAACATCGGAAATAGAAGTTGGAAAGTTCAAAGTTCATAAAGCTTGAATCGGGGTGTAATTCATGGTTTTAACGTTGTTTGTTATGTTTTGAGGCCTCGAGCAAGTCCGTAATGTGTTTTTGGGACTAGTGGTATGATTGGTTGGGGTCCCGGGGGCCTCGGGTGGATTCCGGGTGGCTAACGGATCGGAGTTTGAAGAAGTGCTGAGGCAGCTGGTATCTGGTATTTCCGCTTCTACGGAAATGGGACCGCAGAAGCAGCCCCGCAGAAGCGAAGAAGAAGCCGCAGAAGCGGACGAGAGCGAGGGCAGCCAGGACCGCAGAAGCGGCCCTTGATCCGCTGATGCGGAACCGCAGAAGCGGTTGGCTCATCGCAGAAACGAAAATGGGCTTGAGCCCAGGGACCGCAGAAGCGGAATATTTTCCGCAGAAGCGGGACCACGGAAGCGGGATTATTTCCGCAGAAGTGAAAATCCCTGGAGGCAGAAGGTTAATTTAAAGTCGGGGATTGGCCATTGCTCTCATATTTCTCATGGCTTGGGGCGTTTTTGGAGAGCTTCAATGAGGGGATTTTCGTCGTCAATGTCAAGGTAAGTTATCCCCATCACTTTTGTGTTAAATATATCAATTATGTATGGATTTAAGAATGAAGATTAGTGTAAATTTGGGTTTTTGGTTGAAAACCTAGGAAATTAGAAATCTTGGATTTTGATTACGATTTTGAGTATGGAATTAAGAGAAAATTATATATTCGAGTTCCTAAGGTTATGGGTAAACTTTATCTTCAAAAATTTTTGGATTATGGGCACGTGGGCCCGAGGGCGTTTTGGTCAACTTTCCAATCGGGGTTAGGAATTCCTATAAATTAGTTGTAATGAATATTTGAGCATATATTAATGGATCTGCGTAACCATTGGCTAGTCTTGGAGCGTGGTGCATCAATTGGAGTCCTCGGAAGAATGTAGAATGCCGGTTTTGAGTCTTCAGAGCGAGGTGAGTCTCCTTTCTAATCTTGTGAGGGGGAATTTACCCCATAGGTAAAGTAATTGATTATGTGCTCCTATTTGTGGGGGCTACGTACGCACGAGGTGACGAGAGTCCATGTGTAGCTACTATTATGCTATTGTCCGGGTAGTTAGGACCCAAAAGCATGTTGCACGTGGATTAATTGTGAACCCATTGGTAGCTCGAATTGTTTAACTCACATCGAATTAGTAAGTAAATTTCTAAAAGGATTAAACTTCATTTCTTAAATTGTTAAAGGAGAATTGGTTTTATTTGAATAAATATTCCCCGATAAGTTCTTATTTGACTGATTGATCATGTATTTTATGTGTGCCTACGTCACATGGATGATTCGCGAGCAGGATATGTGTTTATTTATGGAACGGGCCGAATGCCTCGGTGAGAATAGATGCATCTATGGTTCGTGCCGCTCGACCCTCGGCAGTGCACAATTTACATTTTTGTTAGAGCGGGCCGTCGACCTCGGCATGATTTGCGCGTGTTTATCTGTTACCTGAAAATTTTAAATGTGGAATTGGCCCTACGTGGCTTGATATAAACTGATAAGATAATAAAGAACAAACTTTAGAAGCCCTGGATTTATTGTTGAAGGTGTTTACCTGTTTTTCTGGCTTCACAATCAGAACTTCTATACAAATCCATGATTTTCCTCGCACTTATAGAACATTGCTAATTGACCTCTAGTGAGTGTCGGAGTTGGCCATCTCGTCTCTACCCCTTCGGGATTAGGCGGGATACTCACTGAGTACACGTTGATTACGTACTCATACTACACTTCTGTGCATTTTTGTTGCACAGGTATATATACCTCTAGCAGCCTATTGGGCGTAGCAGCACGAACGACTCTGGGACTAGGTGAGCTGCATTGTTCGAGACGACCCGCAGCCAGTGTAGGTCCTTTCAGCATTTTATTATTTATTCCTTATCCACTGTATTTCGGACAGATGTTGTATTTTACTTTTCTTATCGATAGTTGCTCATGTACTTGTGACACCAGGTTTCTGGGATGGGTTTCAACGGATTTGTACTAATTGTTATTATTTAAATTTGAATTCAAGTAGTGAACTTTTATTTATGAAAATGGAAAGAAAAACTTTAGATTTTCAAAAGTATTAAAAGAGGAATTAATTGATAATCTAGTTGGTTGGCCTGACAGAGGTGTCCGGCGCCACCACGACCCTTAGTGGATTTTGGGTCGTGACAACATGGTATCAGAGCACTAGGTTCCCATCGGTCTCATGAGTCATGAGCAAGTCTAGTAGAGTCTCGCGGATCGGTACGGAGACGTCTGTACTTATCCTCGGGAGGCTACATGGCTGCTAGGAGTACTTCCCTTCTTTGTGTTTCCTTATCGTGCGGTTCAATTCCCTTGAGGCTTATGCCTTTGATTTCTTTCTACTCAATCTTACGCAAGCGCTGTTATAAATCGAAGATCGAAGGATTGCAATGGCACTACAAATGTGGTGCGGGATGATTCTCCCGGTATAGTTGATTAGATTGTTATAGTCGCCTTATGGAAGGATATTCTAGTGTTCAGCTCAGTAACAGAACTTCTAAGAGCCTTGAGGCTAGGCACGGGTTACCATAATGCTATGAGCGATTATTCCGCAGTGTTGTTGTGATGGTAGGGTGTTTGCCCACGTGTCGGGGCAGTGAATGAATTGAAGGCAAGTTTACTCAGTGTGTAATCAAGGGATTTCGTATTTTATTCCCGGCAGGGGAAAGCCAATCGAACTAAGGATGGTCAGATGTGGACTGGTGGAAGTAATGAATCGTTGTAATTGCAAGTGTGGCGGAGTTCTCCTCTACATGGGGGTGTCGTTGTCCTAATTGAACGCTTTAAGTTTGTCGGTGTTATAATCTGCTACAATTCACCTTATGGCGTGATATTATGAAATACTATTGAAGATGCAACCGTCAGATATCGCATGGTGCGGTGGTTTAGGATTGAACCAGTATTTTAAATGTTGGCGGTTCGAGAAAGATGACCTTCGGAGGGGGTTTAAGTCAGTAGCGATCGGTGGATTCAAGTTCTATGAAGAAGAATTTTATTAAGGCAACAACTGAGCAGCAAGAGATGAGAAAGACATATAGGAAGTGTCAGGCGGAGTTTTAAACTTCTAAAAGGTCAGGCTTGGGGAGCACAGGCCGAGCAGTTGATTAAAAAAGTGAGTTTGCCCAAAGTGGNACTCGTGAGGTTTCCGGTTATTTTGCATACTGGGGAGTTATCCCAGCTACGGAAAAATACCATAAGTAGTAATTGGAGCAGAGGAATTTTTAAAGATGTGCTACGGTTGGCCTTATGGGCTCGTGTTCGAACTTGGGAAAGAATTCAGGATTTATGCCTTGTACAGAAGCGGGTTTAAAGGGGAGTAATTCTGCCAGGTGCTTCGTTGAGAGGGTATTAATGTGCTAGAAGGTTCATGGAGTTGATTATATACGGGACCAAATCAGAGCGGGTGGCTCTCAGCAATGGTCTCTAGTAGGTTCAAAGGGATAAAGTGTGGTGCCTAATGAATCTGAGCCTATGAGTACAGTTAAGGATCAAGATTTGTAACAGCTCATGAGAGGGTGCCTGAATGTTCTATGATAATTTGACTTGTGGTGTAGCAATTTGAGAAATATGAAATAGTTCGTGGGATTTGAGACAGCATGGTCTCGTGGTTCAAGGTCCCTTGGGATAAGTGCAGATGGAGTAGGTTATGTGTTGGATGGAGGTGGTATTATCTCCAAGGCAATCAAGGATAAATTGGAAGAGGGTAGATTGATTAGCCATAATTAAATTGGAAGACTGGTGTCAGTGATCAGTTCCTTCAGCGTGATCAAGTTGCGCAAGTGATTTGTGACGGTACGTGTGAGGCTTATCGGCCGCCGTAATTGATATTATTCAGAAGCATTCTTCTATTATGGCCTGTTGTGTGTAAGCAGATCCCGGAAGGGTTATGGCGGCTTGGACCACTACTCAGAGATTTGCATATTCTACAGTCATGAGAATTCGCCTGTGTGTTACTATGTTCCTCCTGAAGTGAGTTCAGTGAAAGCTTTTATGTGACGAAGTGTTAACCTATTAGTGGTTCCGAGTTATGATGAAGATTCGTGTTCTATCGTATATTGGCATGTCGGGTGCAGTGAGTAGTATGAAATTTGAAGTGAGAATCAAGGTCGCAGTTCGGTGTTGACAAGGATGTCACGGGCTCGGATGAGCAAGGAAAAAGGTTGAATGATTAAGTGAATTGGTATTGTCTTTAGCGTAAGCCTGAGATTGATGTTTTGTGAAGAAAGCTTTGCATCCTGGTAAGGATTCTTGATCACTTTTCAGTGTTAGTGCAACCGGTGATTCAGGTGTGCGGACCCGTTGTTTAATTCGAGAGGTTGTGGGAGCGTGTCCCACGGGAAAATTGCATGAGTGTGACATGTAGTCACTCGATTGAGTAAAGATTTAAACCGAGTATGAGGATTGTGGTAATGTCACTGAATTTGAGAATTTTTGCCTGGAGGGCACTTTGTTTATTGGGTTATGAATTGAGGAGGTTGCTCCGGTTACGATGGTTGTTCTTACGTGTTATGAGGCGAAGGGGAGTTACTATGGACCTTTGAAAGGTTATTAGCCAAGTTGGTGCAATCAGAAATCGGCTTGGGATCAGTGGATTGATTTATATGTAAACAGGGCTTTATATCAGGCCAGTTGTGTATGTTTCAGCGAGTGTTCCTTATGGAGGGACAGTCGGGGTGTTATTTTGTCAGCTATCCCAGGTAATGATGTATGGCATCGTATGAGTTGTGAGACGGCTTGGTAAATTCTTATGTGTTAAGGTTCCGCGTGGCGATGATGTTATGTGAGCGGAATGGCTCTCGAGATTTAGATCTTGTATCGCATCTCAGTTGTGCTTGGGTTTTGTAGCTTATGGCGCTATGTGTACCACGGGGAATGGTACTATACATTTAGAGTGCTTGAGACCGAGATTCGGTAATTCATTATAATGAGCAATTTAGCTCGATGTGTATCTCCTTATGTGAGTTCTACGTTTGGATCGGGTGGCACGCTGCCATGGATGTTATTTGGATCGGGTGGCACGCCGCCATGGTTATGTTGTGAGGATCGGGTGGCACGCCGCCATGGTTATGCTGTGTGGATCGGGTTGCACGCCGCAACAGAGTGATATGAGTGTAGTTTCCTATATGCTATTTTTGTGTGTTTCGCTTCCTATTTTCTAAGGGAAGTCCGTAGTAGTGCGGGAGTTAGGTCCCTCCCAGAGTCCTTTTTCCTTTTGCAATGCGTTCGAAATGGTGGCCTATTGGCACAGGGTAGCATCATATGAGATTTTAACAATTTCTGGGGTGGCTTATTGCCTGAGCAGTTGTATCGGATGAGACGAGATCCCTCGATCTAGGATTCTGTGCAATCCAGCTATATGAGGTATGTTATGGAGATAAGACCATTATTGGGTTCAGAATGAGGTGAAGGCCTTGTCAGGAGTATAGACCTAATGTTTTGTTGACTCGGCAATTGTTATGAATGTTAGTACATCTCTTCCATCATGGCGGTATAGTAAAGGTTAGAGTAAGACCTGTATGTGTCATGGGGTGCAATGGGAGCATCAGATTAGTAGGATTTTGACTAAGTTGATAAAAAAAAAAGGGTTATTGTGGCCCTACGAGTGGGTAGAAAGTGTGAATTCAAAAAAGTCATGCAAACGTGTTTGAGTACAGCGTATGGTGATTGATATGGTGATCGTATGTTGGAAACAGGCCTGGCATAGGATTCCGGATGTTGGAATCGGGCTCTAAGGCTTAATTGCTTGAATAAAAGGGAATATCTTCAGAATTTATCGAGCTACCGTGCTCAGCTAAGTTGTGGTAGCACGGGAAGGTGCATGAGGTGCTAAACAGCGATTTTAGACTACTTCAGTATGGTTCTCAGCACGTTCGAGGACGAACGTATGTTTAAGTGGGAGAGGATGTAACGACCCGACCGGTCGTTTTGCGTGCTAGCGCTCCGTTCAGCAGTCGGAGGCCATGAACAGCTTCATTTCCGGTATTATGACTTGTACGCATGGTCAGAATTGAATTTCGGGAAGTTCGGAGTTGATTTGGGAAGAGAATCCTCATTTCAGAAGCTTAAAGTTGAAAGAATGAGCTAGGATTGGAATTTTGATTAAACGACCTCGGAATCGGGATCAGAAGGTTCCAGCAGGTTCGTATGATGATTTCGGACTTGGGCGTATGCCCGGATCGGGTTTTGGATAACCCGGGAGCATTTTGGCGCCTAATGTGGAAGTTAGCATTTTAGAAGGAATTTCTTAAGTTTGGCTTGAAGTGCATTTCAGTGTTATCGATGTCCGTTTGGGATTCCGAGTCTGGGAATAGCTCTGTATGGTGATTCTGGAGTTGGGAGCGCGATCGGAAGTGAATTCGGAGGTCCGTAGGTCATTTTGAAGCCATTTGGCTAAAGATAGAAATTTGAAGGTTTTTGGGAAGTTTGACCGAAGGTTGGCTTTTTGATATCGGGGTCGGAATCCAATTCCGAAAGTTGGAGTAGGTCCGTAATATCAAATATGATTAGTGTGCAAAATTTGAGGTCAATCGGACGTGATTTGATAGGTTTAAACATCGGAAATAGAAGTTGAAAAGTTCAAAGTTCATAAAGCTTGAATTGGGGTGTAATTCATGGTTTTAACGTTGTTTGTTATGATTTGAGGCCTCGAGCAAGTCCGTAATGTGTTTTGGGACTGGTTGGTATGATTGGTTGGGGTCCCGGGGGCCTCGGGAGGATTTCGGGTGGCTAACGGATCGAATCTGAAGTTTGAAAAAGTGTTGAGGCAGCTGGTATCTGGTATTTCCGCTTCTGCGTAAATGGGACCGCAGAAGCGGCCCCAGAAGAGAAGAAGAAGTCGCAGAAGCGGACTAGGGCGAGGGCAGCCAGGACTGCAGAAGCGGCCCTTGATCCGCTGATGCGGAACCGCAGAAGCGGTTGGCTCATCGCAGAAGCGAAAATGGGCTTGAGCCCAGGGATCGCAGAAGCGGAATATTTTCTGCAGAAGCGGGACCGCGGAAGCGGGATTATTTCCGCAGAAGTGAAAATCCCTGGAGGCTGAAGGTTAATTTAAAGTCGGGGAATGGCCATTTCTCTCATATTTCTCATGGCTTGGGGCGATTTTGGAGAGCTTTAATGAGGGGATTTTCGTCGTTAATGTCAAGGTAAGTTATCCCAATCACTTTTGTGTTAAATATATCAATTATGTATGGATTTAAGAATGAAGATTAGTGTAAATTTGGGGTTTTGGTTAAAAAACCTAGGAAATTAGAAATCTTGGATTTTGATTACGATTTTGAGTATGGAATTAAGAGAAAATTATATATTCGAGTTCCTAAGGTTATGGGTAAACTTTATCTTCAAAAATTTTTGGATTCCGGGCACGTGGGCCCGAGGGCGTTTTGGTCAACTTTCCAATCGGGATTAGGAATTCCTATAAATTAGTTGTAATGAATATTTGAGCATATATTAATGGATTTGCGTAACCATTGGCTAGTCTTGGAGCGTGGCGCATCAATTGGAGTCCTCGGAAGAATGTAGAATGCCGGTTTTGAGTCTTCGGAGCAAGGTGAGTCTCCTTTCTAATCTTGTGAGGGGGAATTTACCCCATAGGTGAAGTAATTGATTATGTGCTCCTATTTGTGGGGGCTACGTACGCACGAGGTGACGAGAGTACGTGCGTAGCTACTATTATGCTATTGTCCGGGTAGTTAGGACCCAAAAGCATGTTGCACGTGGATTAATTGTGAACCCATTGGTAGCTCGAATTGTTTAACTCACATCGAATTAGTAAGTAAATTTCTAAAAGGATTAAACTTCATTTCTTAAATTGTTAAAGGAGAATTGGTTTTATTTGAATAAATATTCTCCGATAAGTTCTTATTTGACTGATTGAGCATGTATTTTATGTGTGCCTGCGTCGCATGGATGATTCGCGAGCAGGATATGTGTATATTTATGGAACGGGCCGAACGCCTCGGTGAGAATAGATGCATCTATGGTTCGTGCCGCTCGACCCTCGGCAGTGCATAATTTATATTTCTGTTGGAGCGGGCCGTCGACCTCGGCATGATTTGCGCGTGTTTATCTGTTACTTGAAAATTTTAAATGTGGAATTGGCCCTACGTGGCTTGATATAAACTGATAAGATAATAAAGAACAAACTTTAGAAGCCCTGGATTTATTGTTGAAGGTGTTTACCTATTTTTCTGGCTTCACAATCAGAACTTCTATACAAATCCATGATTTTCCTCGCACTTATAGAACATTGCTAATTGACCTCTAGTGAGTGTCGGAGTTGGCCATCTCATCTCTACCCCTTCGGGATTAGGCGGGATACTCACTGAGTACACGTTGATTACGTACTCATACTACACTTCTGTGCATTTGTGTTGCACGGGTATATATACCTCTAGCAGCCTATTAGGCGTAGCAGCACGGACGAATCTGGGACTAGGTGAGCTGCATTGTTCGAGACGACCCGCAGCCAGTGTAGTTCCTTTCAGCATTTTTATATTTTATTCCCTGTCCACTGTATTTTCGGACAGATGTTGTATTTTACTTTCCTTATCGATAGTTGCTCATGTACTTGTGACACCGGGTTTCTGGGATGGGTTTCAACGGTATTTGTACTAATTGTTATTATTTAAATTTGAATTCAAGTAGTGAA
>NC_031994.1:89326093-89518880 GCF_001879085.1 Nicotiana attenuata | reverse complement strand
ATAGAATGGGAAATATAGAGATGAAAATTTTTTACAATTAAAAATTTAATATTTAAAAATTAAAATATATAGGAATTATCACCCCACCCAACCCCCCCCCCCCCAAATAAAATATTTTTGAACTATTTGGTTTACTTGGCATGATGATTAAGTTATTTTTAAAAAAATAATCCACTTAGATAGGATACACGCGCAACGTGTGTACTATAAGGCTAGTTATAATAAAAGGGAAATCATGATTAAATTTTAGAACTAATGTATTCTAGCTTCTTTTTTAGGAGGAAAAACAAGAAGACATTTTTGAACTAAAATGTTAAATACAATTTTCGGAGGGAAACAAAGGGAAAAGTAAAAATATAATTGGAGGAAAATTGAAAGTTTTTACTCTTTATATATCTCTTAAATACAAGAACAACATCTCCAACTCTCTAAACAAAATAGATACTCTAAACATGAATGCTACCGTATGGATTGAAGAAGAATTCTATCCATGGTTTCGGATGAAGGTGTCCAAATCGTACATTAAGCGTGATTTTCTGGTAATTTTATTTTTCTTAAATTTTCATGATTTGATAACTGTTGATTATCCCGACTAGCAATGAAGCCTGAACCCTATCTATACATTATGTTCTTGAAATTTATTCCAAAGAGTATTGTGGCTATCTTCCTCCTATTTCGGTTATACCAATGCTTCGATGTAATGGGAAGGAGTGGGCTGTGACTCTCACAAGTGGTGTTCGGAGAAGACTCGTCAATGAGTGGAAATAATTTATTGTCGACAATAATCTGAAGAAAGGGAATGTCCTTCTCTTTGAACTAGTTGAGGCTACATCAGGGGTTGTGATCTTCTCTGTTGAAGAGCTAGGATTAAGTAATGCTTAGCTTGATAATTTCATCTCTTTAGTTATATGTAATGACTTCAAATGGATCATAGTAATGGATTAATATGATTGTTCTTTATAATATTGTTTGTGTTTTTTTCCATTTATTATTGTTATATTTATTTATTTTAAGAAGACTACTGGTTTATAAATAGTCCAATTAAAATTGGGAAGTTCATTAAACAATATATTTAGTGCAGAAGTCCCCCAATTTTTTTTAATCATTTTACAACCAAGAACAAGACTAGGAAGACTATTTTCTTTTTTCCAAAAAAGTTTAAAAATCGACATTAATTTGCTCATTAATCAAAACCTAAACCTAAACCTAAACCTAAACCTAAACCTAAACCTAAATCTAAACGAACTGTCACGACCCTTGTTCGCCCTCCGTGAACCATCGTGACGGCACCTAGTCTCTATGACTAGGTAAGCCTAACAATGCGGAATATAAACAATAATCGCAGAAGAAATAACTAAACAGGAATAATAAAAATAAGCAGTGTTTAAGGTGCCGCTCGGCACATACAATAACAACTCTTGAAGCTAACAAAATTCCCAAAAACCCGGAATCTCACAAATCACATGCTATGAGATACATAAGAAGCTCTAACTCCAAAAATATCTAAACAAGGGATAATACTGAAGGGACTATACTTATTACAGAAGATAGAAAGGGACTCCTCGGTCTGCGGACGTAGCAGATATACCTCGAAGTCTCTACAAAACGCCTCCTCCCAAGGATGATAGAACTGAGTGGAAAATACCTGGATCTGCACAACAAAAATGTGCAGAAGAGTAGCATGAGCACACCACGGCGGTGCCCAGTAAGTATCAAGACTAACCTCGGTGGAGTAGTGACGAGGAACAGTCGAGACACCTACCGGTCTAATAAACAGTGCAATGATAGGAACAACGGAACATGATATATATTTATATAAAGACAGTATGAATTGACCAACAATGCTACAATCACAATTAGGGAAAAGAACAACAAGTAACAACGAAAATATTAAAAATGATGACACATAAGAACGGGCAAAAACTCATCCCAAATCCTAAAGTCACAAAACAGAAAAGGGGAAAACAAAACAAATAACTCAGATCCTACGACGGAGTTCAACTCAGGTCTTATCCAACAATTACCACGAATTACCGAATCTCGGACAATTACAACTCACGAGTCCCAGTACCTGAAATCTAACAACTGGCATCCCGTGCCCTCATCAGCCTCACGGTCACACTGACAACTCACCTCACGACTTCCACGAGACAAAGTGTCACGACCCAAAATCCACTAAGGGTCGTGGTGGCGCCGGACACTGCTGTCAGGCAAGCCAACCAAATTACTTGATGAAGTTCTCATTTTAACAATCTTGGAAACTAGGATTTTCCTTCAATTTCATAAGTAAAGAGACAACTGCTTCAATTCAAATTAAATAATAAGCAATTAATGCAAAAATATTATAAAACCATCCTAGAACCTGGTGTCGCAAGTGCATGAGCATCTACTGAGAAGGAAAATAAAATACAACATCCGTCCGGAATACAGTGGACAGGAAGTAAACACAATATACTGGAAGGGACTATACTAGCTGCGGGCCGCGTCGAATACTGCACTCACCTAGTCCCAGAATCATCCGTGCTGCTACCGCCAGTAGACCACTAGAGTTACATATACCTGTGCAACAAAAATGCACAGAAGTGTAGTATGAGTACATAAATAACGTGTACTCAGTAAGTATCCCGCCTAATCTCGAAGAAGTAGAGACGAGATGGTCGACTTTGACACTTACTAAGGGTCCAATAATGTGATGTCAATAAAACATTAAATCGCGGATTTCTATAAACATGATTTTAATCCAATAGAAGCAAACAAGTGAACAATTATTTTCTTTTATAGGAAATTTCCAAAATTCCTTTTCATTATTTATCCAAATGTTCTCAAGCCATGAAGAGGCAATATTAACTTTAATAAGTTTGAGGCAGCAACACAAGCATGCGCAAATCATGCCGAGGCGTACGGCCCGCTCCAACAGAAAATAAACTGTGCACTGCCGAGGGTCGAACGACGTGAACCATAGATGCATCTATTACTCCGCTCGCGAACTATCCATGCGACGCGGTCAACATAAAATAAACAATCACCCTGCTCGCGGATCATACATGCGACGCAGGCACACATAGAAATACATGCTCAGATAGCCAATTAAGAATTTATCGGGAACTATTTATTCAATAAAAGCCACTTTCTTTTTTAACAATTTAAGAAAAGAAGTTTAATCCTTTTTGAAATTTATTTAGCAATTAGACAGGATTTAGGCAATTCAACTGCAAACAACATTACAATTATTCCAAGTACAGCATACTTTTGGGTCCTAGACTACCCGGACAATAACATAATAGTAGCTACGCACGGAATCTCGTCACCTCGTGCGTACGTAGCCCCCACAAATAGGAGCACATAACCAATTATTTCACCTATGGGGACAATTCCCTCTTACAAGGTTAGAAAGGAGACTCACCTCGCTTCGAAGATCCATAACCGGCATTCCACGCCCTTCCGAAGACTCGAATCGATGCACAACGCTCCAAAACTAGTCAATAATTATGTAAACCCATTAATATATGCTAAGGTACTCATTATAATCCAATCTATAACAATTCCTAACCCCGATCGAAAAGTTGACAAAAACACCCTCGGGCCCACGAGCCCGGAATCCAAAATTTTTCGAAGATAAAGTTTACCCATAGCCTCACGAACTCAAATATATGATTTTCTCTAAATTCCATACCCAAAATCGTGGTCAAAATCCAAGAATACTAGTTTTCTAGGTTTTCCCTCAAACCCCAAGTTTTCTACAATTTTCCATGTCTAAATCCATATATAAACCTTGTATATACTCAAAACTAGTAGAGATCACTTACCTCATGCTTGGTGATGAAAATGGCACTCCAAAGTTGCTCCAAAATCGGCTCACATGGAAGAAATGAAGTGAAAATGAGCCAAACTTCAATTTTTAAAAGAACCCCACTGCCTCCAGCAGTTTCCGCATCTGCTGAAAAATGACCGCATCTGCGGACAAATGACCGCATCTGCGGAAAAATGACCGCATCTGCGGTTATGACAGCAACCAGCACTTTTTCCCGACACCGAAATGAGCATAACTCCCTCATACGATGTCCAAATTCGACGATTCCTTTTGCTATGGCTCCACAATTACGATACGGATCTAGTGGTTCAATAAAAACTTAATTTGGAGCTTATTTGCTTAATATGGTACCCCTTTATGTCCAAAGAAACAGCGTTGAAACATCAAATAAGAGCGCGATACAACCCAAAACACACCTGAGGCCCCCGGGACCCTGTCCAATCACACCAACCCACTCCATAACATAACACGGACCTGCTCGAGGCCTCAAATCATACCAAACAACGCTAAAATCATGAATCAACCTCCAATCCAAGCTTTATGAACTTTAGAATTTCAAACTTCTACTTTCGATGTTTAAACCTATCAAATCACGTCCGATTGACTTCAAATTTTGCAGACAAGTCATATTCGACATTACGCGCCTACTCCAACTCTCGGAATCGGATTCCGACCCCAATATCAAAAAGTCCACTTCCGGTCAAACTTCTCAAAAATCTCCAAATTTCTATCTTTAGCCAAATGACTTCAAAATGACCTACGGACCTCCGAATTCCCTTCCGATCGCGCTCCCAACTCCAGAATCACCATACGAAGCTACTCCCGGGCTCGGAATCCCAAACGGACATCGATAACACTGATATGCACTTCAAGCCAAACTTATGAAATTTCTTCCAAAATACTAACTTCCACAATAGGCGCCAAAACGCTCTCGGGTTATCCAGAACCTGAACCGGGCATACGCCCAAGTCCGAAATCATCATACGAACCTGCTGGAACCTTCAGTCCCGATTCCGAGGTCGTTTACTAAAAATCCAATCCTAGGTAATTCTTTAAACTTTAAGCTTCTGAAATGAGAATTCTCTTTCCAAATCAACTCCGAACTTCCTGAAATTCAATTCCGACCACGCGTACAAGTCATAATACCTAAAATGAAGCTGCTCATGGACTCAGACTGCTGAACGACGCGATAGGGCTCAAAACGACCGGTCGGGTCGTTACACAAAGTTCGTATAGGTAAACGTACCATAATCACAACATTTGAACAAACAGAAATGCTCTCAGGCCATCACAAATATTCACAATCAACCCCTGACATAGCCCACCTTGTTCCGCCACGTGTGCAAATAATAACATAATAAGTGCCCGCCTTGTTTCGCCACACGTGCATCATAATGTTCCCACCTTATTTCGCCACATGCGCAACCCATATATAAGCATATATACATATCCCGCCTTGTTATGCCGCATGTGCTATATATATATATATATATCAATAGTGGCAATAGCACGGCAGAAACCTCGTGCGACCCCACAACAACAACCGCACGGCAGAAACCTCGTGCATCACAATATCAATAACCGCATGGCAGAAACCTCGTGCATCACAATATCAATAACCGCACGGCAGAAACCTCGTGCATCAACACACCAAGTACAACAACAACAACAATAACAATATATATACAAGAACACAACAAGTGAATCAACTCAACAAGGGAGAAAATAATATGAAGCAACGACCCCATAGCATGTAGTTCAACAATAAGGGAGTTAACAAGAGTTAAGTAAATTTCAAATAAGGAAATATCAACTAAACATAGAATATCTACTCTTCAATTAAGATATGGGTGATAATAATGATTTCCAATAAAACAAGCAGTTATGAAAGTTAACGCGACAATAGAGGAAAGATCTTCAGTTAGGCAAATGTAAGAGTCAATTAGGCAATAAGAATGAACCATAAAGCAGTAAATTCCAAGTAAAACATGTAGAGGTGAAACTAGTAATAGAGAATTCAATCATATCAAGAACAACTTCATACTCAGTGAATATAAGGACCTAAGAATCCTAAAAGGCCAAGTTTCCACAAATAAGTCCGAGCACGCACTAGTCAATTCCCGTACTCGGATTACAATCAACAGAGAAGACTCAAATCCTAAGGGGAAGTCCCCCACACAAGGTTAGGTAAGATACTTACCTCGAACCGGCTCAAATCAACTAGAAATCACGTTCTTGCCACGAGTATCCGACTCCAAATGGCCCAAATCTATTCAATTCAATTACATATTGTAAATAACATCTCAAGCAACTGATTCTACGATTTAATTCAAAGCTAAGACGCGAAGCTAGGTAAAATGACCAAAAATGCCCCTCAGGCCAACATCTCGGAATCGGGTGAAATTAACATTTTCAGAACCCTTGTACTCTCACGAGCCTAACCATATAAAAATCCCTAAAATCTGAGGTCAAACACCCACTCAAAACTCAATAATTCGGTCTATCAAGTTTTATCATTTTTTCATTCAAAATCCGAAATTAAAAGAGGAATTTACGCTTAGATTAGTGGGTTACAAGTAAAAAGGAGTTTAGAATCGTTACCCGATCGATGCCCCTGAAAATCTCTCGAAATCTCGCTCAAATCCGAGCTCCCAAGCTTGAGTTTTAGTAAAAATGGCTAAACCCTCATTCTGAAATGTTATATCTGCCCAGGTATTTGGTTCTATGCGATCGCAAGAGGAGAAATGCGATCGCGAAGAGTAAAATTTAAAGGCTCAAAAAAATAGCCTACGCGAACGCAGCCCAAGCCATGCGATCGCAAAAGAGAGAGAAACAGACATATGCGATCGCAGGCAGTGCCACGCAATCGCGAAGAGGAAATTGCAACGAAGTACCAGCTCATAATTTCTACTATGCGAACGCGGGAGAACACTTGCGAACGCGAAGAAAGGAAAGGCTGACTTCCGCGATCGCGAACCAGCTATCGCGATCGCGTAGAACAAAATCATCACCCTCCAAAATTACACTATGCGATCGCGGAGTGGAAGATGCGATCGCAGAGAAGGAAAACCTGCAGCAGAACTGAAGAGAAAATCTGCAACTCTTTTCAACACAAAAATGCCCCGTTGAGCATCCGAAACACACCCGAGGCCCCCGGGACCTCAACCAAACCTACGGACATATCCCATAACATCATTCAAACTTGTACCAATCCTTGAACCACCTAATACAACGTCGGAAACCCGAATTAATCAAGGATTTAAGCCTAAGAACTTCATATTCTCTCAAAATACGCTTTCGATCAAAAACCTAACCAAAACACGTCCGAATGACCTGAAATTTTTCACACACATCCCAAATGACATGACGGAGCTACTGCAACTTCCGGAATTCCATTCCGACCCTAGAATCAAAATCTCACTATCAGACCGGAAATTTCAAAAATTCAAACTTCGGCATTTCAAGCCTAAATTGGCTACGGACCTCCAAAATACATTCCGAACACACTCCCAACCCCGAAATCACCTAACGAAGCTAACGAAACCATCAGATTTCCATTCCGAGGCTGTCTTTACACTGTTCCGACTACGGTCAATCTTCCAATACTTAAGCTCTCACTTAGGGACTAAGTGTCCCAAAACTCTCCGAAACCCATAACCGAACATCCCGGCAAATCAAAACAGCAGAAATGAACTTGGGGAAGCAGTTAATAGGGGATCGGGGCATAAATTCCAAAAACGACCGGTCGGGTCGTTACATCCTCCCCCTCTTAAAACCAACGTTCGTCCTCGAACGTGCTAAGATTTGCCTCGCACTCCTCAAGTCACTAAATGCACACTTCCAACATACACCCGCGGGTGATCCCACGTCACCCCAATCCACATAAGCCTGACGACACATCTCAACTGAAATTTAGCCTTTCCAGCAATACCAATAAACCTTAGAACCAGAATTTTCACCTTACATCCATTTCCCAAAGATCCGATTCTAAATCCATACCCGATATCAGTCTCAACCAGCTACTTCAATTTGTGCCAACACCCACAGGGTACAACCACGCAACATGACACATCACACATAGGCCCACAATAACATTTCTGATAACAATACTTGCTTGAGATCAAATCCGCAACGACCATAAGCCTCATATTCAATAGGAACTCTTCTCAAACCTCCACCACACTGGCGATGATACAATAACCACGAAAACCACATAACTAAACACCCGAATAACCAAATCTCAGATAATACCAACGGGCACACACCCCACAAGCTAAAACTCAAGAAGCACAAAATGAAAATGACTGAATATGGGAAGGGGAACACATAAGGGAACTATCAACAAGTCAGACACGCACAGATTTTCTATCAATGCTAATCTACAAAATAATCTAACGAAAAAGAATTAAAGCATATAAAAAGACTCACAAGGATCTTATACTGATATAACTCTCGTCGCGGTACAGAGCCCGGTCTCAGCACATCAATTCATATGAAATCAGGAGGGCCCCACCCTCAACTCTGAATCACAAGTAGGGTACACGTCAAGCCATCTAGAGACTCTCACTAGATCAATTTCGTCGACAAAATTACAACACGGACTGGCTCCCACATCGTGCAGCATAAGAAATCACAGCTCGCAACTAAGGATACTCAGAAATCACATCAAACCTATCGAAACGGACAACAGGAATTCTACTACTAGTCTCATAACTCTCGATAACGGCTAGAAATGGAAGATAGACACGGCTATCACTCATAAAATCTTCCAACAGGATAATCACATAAACAGAGTGCAAATCATGAAACGCACCCATAAGGGATCGGCAAAATAGGGGAATTCATCCCGTTAAGCAGGAATGTAATGAACTACGGATGGTGCTCCTTTATAACAAACTGAGGCATACCTGAATGACATCACTTGGCATAGCAGCCTTAAGCCTACTATATGAAACACATCAGCAGGTTGGGCCTCCCCCTTTTAGGCGCCCTCTACTCGTCTGAATACCTCGCGGTGACACCGGTCCAAAGTCTGGGACAATCTCTCACCATGTGGCTAGTATCTCCACACTCAAAGCACCCTCTCTACTGACGAGGCGGTGGGAACTTTGCGGTACGGGTACTCCGAGACCCATGAACACCTAAGTCACCATGCAAATCCTGAAGCGCGAACTGAACTGGCTAACCCACAAAACCTCTACCATGACGTACCCTGCCTCCAAAATAAGGACCAGTATATCTCCTCGGTCTACGAGGTCCCCTCGCCTCCTCAAACTCTCTCTCCTGATCTCGTCTGCCCTCCCTCTCATGACCCCGTCTATCCTCTTTCTCCCTAGCATGCATACCCTCTATCCTCCTAGCAATGCTCACCACCTACTGATAAGAAATATCCATCTCCAACTCACGAGCCATGCTAGACCTGATGCTGGGAATAAGTCCCTCAATAAACCGGCGAACCTTCTCGCGAACAGTAGAAACCAAGGCTGGGGCATGTCTAGCCAAGCTGGTGTAACGGACAGCGTACTCCGATACGGTCATAGTACCCTGGCGCAAATGCTCAAACTCAGCGCGCCATGCGTCCCTGAGGCTCTAAGGCACAAACTCTCTCAGGAACATATCTGAAAACTAGATCTAGGTCAGTGAAGTAGCCTCGTCCGGACTGTCTAACTCATAAGCACGCCACCACTGATAGGCGGCTCCTCGAAGCTGGAAGGCGGTGAAAGAAACCCCACTCGATTCTGATATACCCATGGTACGAAGAATGCGGTAACACTCATCTAGAAATCCAAGAGCATCCTCCGATGCTCGACCGCAGAATATAGGAGGCTTGTACTTCTTGAACCTCTCAAGCCTCAGTTGCTCCTCCTCGGAAGTTGCTGCCCTGCCTTCGGGCTGATCTCGGACTGCAGGCTACACAGGAATAATCTTAGGGACCTGCTCGACATGCACTCGTTGCTCAGGAGTGCGGGCGGCGGGAGTCTGTGCTCCTCCCCCGGCCTGGGATATGGCTGCAGCAAGGGGAAGCAACCCCGCCTGAGCCAAAGTGGTGTACATGCTCATGAACTGTGCCAGAGTCTCCTGAAAGGCTGCAGTAGTAGCAGCAGGCATGTCAGGTGCCTGGACTCCGGCTGGTTCTGCTGGTGGTGCCTCGGCGGCAACTCGCGCAGGTGCTCTCGCTGCACCACGTGCGCGTCCTCGGTCTCTACCTCGGTCCCGGCCTCTGATGGCTACAGTACGGGGCGCGGGTGCCTGATCATCTCGGGTAGTACGTGTCCTCACCATCTGTGAGAGAGTAGAAGACAGAGGTTTAGAATTGGGATGTCAAAAATCTCGCACGACAGGGAAATCAAATGAAGTGGAACTTTCCTAACGGTTACATAGCCTCTCGTAGATAAGTACAGACGTCTCCGTACCGATCCACGGGACTCTAATAAATCGGCTTGTGATTCGTGACTCCTATGAACCTAGAGCTCTGATACCAACTTGTCACGACCCTGGTTCGCCCTGCGTGAACCATCGTGACGGCTCCTAGTCTCTATGACTAGGTAAGCCTAACAATGCGGAATATAAACAATAATTGCGGAAGAAATAACTAAACCGGAATAAAAAAAAATAAGCAGTGTTTAAGGTGCCGCTCGGCACATACAATAACAACTCACGAAGCTAACAAAATTCCCAAAACCCGGAATCTCACAAATCACAAGCTATGAGATACATAAGAAGCTCTAACTCCGGAAATATCTAAACAATGGATAATACTGAAGGGACTATACTTATTACGGAAGATAGAAAGGGACTCCTCGGTCTGCGGACGTAGCAGATATACCTCGAAGTCTCTACAGAACGCCTCCTCCCAAGGATGATAGAACTGAGTGGAAAATACCTGGATCTACACAACAAAAATGTGCAGAAGAGTAGCTTGAGCACACCACGGCAGTGCCCAGTAAGTATCAAGACTAACCTCGGTGGAGTAGTGACGAGGAACAGTCGAGACACCTACCGGTCTAATAAACAGTGCAATGATAGGAACAACGTAACACGATATATATTTATATAAAGACTGTACGAAGTGACCAACAATGCTACAATCACAATAAGGGAAAAGAACAACAAGTAACAACGAAAATATTAAAAATGATGACACATAAGAACGGGCAAAAACTCATCCCAAATCCTAAAGTCACAATACAGAAAAGGGGAAAACAAAACAATAACTCAGATCCTAAGACGGAATTCACCTCAGGTCTTATCCAACAATTACCACGAATTACCGAATCTCGGACAATTACAACTCACGATTCCCAGTACCTGAAATCTAACAACTGGCATCCCGTGCCCTCATCAGCCTCACGGTCACACTGACAACTTACTCACGACTTCCACGAGACAATGTTCGTATAGGTAAACGTACCATAATCACAACATTTGAACAAACAGAAATGCCCTCAGGCCATCACAAATATTCACAATCAACCCCTGACATAGCCCACATTGTTCCGCGACGTTTGCAAATAATAGCATAATAAGTGCCCGCCTTGTTTCGCCACACGTGCATCATAATGTTCCCACCTTATTTCGCCACATGCGCAACCCACATATAAGCATATATACATATCCCGCCTTGTTACGCCGCATGTGCTATATATATCAATAGTGGCAATAGCACGGCAGAAACCTCGTGCGACCCCACAACAACAACCGCACGGCAGAAACCTCGTGTATAACAATATCAATAACCGCACGGTAGAAACCTCGTGCATCACAATATCAATAACCGCACGGCAGAAACCTCGTGCATCAACACCCCAAGTACAACAACAACAACAATAATATATCTACAAGAACACGACAAGTGAATCAACTCAACAAGGGAAAAAATAATATGAAGCAACGACCCCATAACATGTAGTTCAACAATAAGAGAGTTAACAAGAGTCAAGTAAATTTAAAATAAGGAAATATCAACTAAACGTATAATATCTACTCTTCTTTCAAAGGTTGGGCAGGTTACAAATTATATACAACAATTTCAATTAAGACTAAATAATTACATGGGTGATAATAATGATTTCCAATAAAAGAAGCAGTTATGAAAGTTAACGCGACAATAGAGGAAAGATCTTCAGTTAGGCAAATGTAAGAGTCAATTAGAAAATAAGATTGAACCATAAAGCAGTAAATTCCAAGTAAAACATGTAGAGGTGAAACTAGTAATAGGGAATTCAATCATATCAAGAACAACTTCATACTCAGTGAATATAAGGACCTAAGAATCCTAAAAGGCCAAGTTTCCACAAATAAGTCCGAGCACGCACTCGTCACCTAGCGTACTCGGATGACAATCAACAGAGAAGACTCAAATCCTAAGGGGAAGTCCCCCACACAAGGTTAGGCAAGATACTTACCTCGGACCGGCTCAAATCAACTAGAAACCACGTTCTTGCCACGAGCATCCGACTCCAAATGGCCCAAATCTATTCAATTCAATTACATATCGTAAATAACATCTCAAGCAACTGATTCTATGATTTAATTCAAAGCTAAGACGCGAAGTTAGGTAAAATGACCAAAATGCCCCTCAGGCCAACATCTCGGAATCGGGTGAAATTAACATTTTCAGAACCCTCGTACTATCACGAGTCTAACCATATAAAAATCTCTCAAGTCGGAGGTCAAACACCCACTCAAAACCCAACAATTCGGTCTATGAAGTTTTATCAATTTTTCATTCAAAATCCGAAATTAAAAGAGCAATTTACGCTTAGATTAGTGGGTTACAAGTAAAAAGGAGCTTAGAATCGTTACCCGATCGATGCCCCTGAAAATCTCTCGAAATCTTGCTCAAATCCGAGCTCCCAAGCTTGAGTTTTGGTAAAAATGGCTAAACCCTCGTTCTGAAATGTTATATCTGCCCAGGTATTTGGTTCTATGCGATCGCAAGAGGAGAAATGCGATCGCGAAGAGTAAAATTTAAAGGCTCAAAAAAATAGCCTACGCGAACGCAGCCCAAGCCATGCGATCGCAAAAGAGAGAGAAACAGACCTATGCGATCGCAGACAGTGCCACGCGATCGCGAAGAGGAAATTGCAATGAAGTACCAGCTCCTAATTTCTACTATGCGAATGCGGGAGAACACTTGCGAACGCGAAGAAAGGAAAGGCTGACTTCCGCGATCGTGAACCAGCTATCGCGATCGCGTAAAACAAAATCATCACCCTCCAAAATTACACTATGCGATCGCGGAGTGGAAGATGCGATCGCAGAGAAGGAAAACCTGCAGCAGAACTGAAGAGAAAATCTGCAACTCTTTTCAACACAAAAATGCCCCGTTGAGCATCCGAAACACACCCGAGGCCCCCGGGACCTCAACCAAACCTACGGACATATCCCATAACATCATTCAAACTTGTACCAATCCTTCAAACTTGTGCCAATCCTTGAACCACCTAAAACAACGTCGAAAACCCGAATTAATCGAGGATTTAAGCCTAAGAACTTCATATTCTCTCAAAATACGCTTTCGATCAAAAACCTAACCAAAACACGTCCGAATGACCTGAAATTTTGCACACACATCTCAAATGACATGACAGAGCTACTGCAACTTCCGGATTTCCATTCTGACCCTCGGATCAAAATCTCACTATCGGACCGGAAACTTCAAAAATTCAAACTTCGGCATTTCAAGCCTAAATTGGCTACGGACCTCCAAAATACATTCCGAACACGCTCACAACCCCGAAATCACCCAACGAAGCTAACGGAACCATCAGATTTCCATTCTGAGGCCGTCTTCACACTGTTCCGACTACGGTCAATCTTCCAATACTTAAGCTCTCATTTAGGGACTAAGTGTCCCAAAACTCTCCGAAACCCATAACCGAACATCCCGGCAAATCAAAATAGCAGAAATGAACTTGGGGAAGCAGTTAATAGGGGATCGGAGCGTAAATTCTAAGAAAGACCGGTCGGGTCGTTACACGAACCTAAATCAAAAGAGAACGTAAACCTAAACCTAAACCTAAACAAGGATCAAATTTCTTTACATGGATTAATCAAGTCTTCTAAGGTAAGACTATGAGATAAAACCTATGAAGTGCACTGCCACTATATGGCAGAATTTTTTTAAAAAAAAAAATCCACAATCTGTATAAGCGGATGGATAAATTAAAGACAAGCTTCTATAATTAATTATAGTCATGGAGGAGTGTAATGGTGCATAGAGGAGTAAAATAGACTACTGGAAAGTATAATTATTGCATGAAGGAGTGGAAGGGGCTCCTGGGAAGTGCAATGGATGCGTGGAGGAGTGGAAGGGGCTGCTAGGATGTGTAATGTCCGCATGGAGGAGCGGATATGGCTATTGGGAAGTGTAGTGGTTGCATAGTAGGGTCTCTACAAAGAGACTTTAATTCCTACTGGGAAGTGGAATAGCTATTATAATTGAGAGATTATAATCATCCCTATATATTTTGAGTGAAATATGCTAGATCTACATAAAACAATCAAACTGAAAATATTACTACATCTAAGCATAACGATGGATAGGACTCCGACCAAGAAAGCTATTGAACAACCGCTCCATGGCTCACCAGTTAGTCATAATATTTTGTACCAAGATCTTAAGCGTGACTATAGCAAGCTGAAGCGTGAGATTAATGAATTGATTGAGAGGGTGGTTCGTGATTCAAGCATTGATTACCTAAAAAGTGTGATGTTGGAGGAGCATCCCCTAACTTCACTCTATACTATGCTTGACGATATGCCCACACCATCCATCCAGAATGGAGCTAAGAGCAATTCTATCATTGTTATCACTAGTGATATCGAATCAGCCTCCAAGACCTCAAAGTCTCTTTTCGTGAACCAGAATATTGAGTAGTCCATGGATTATGAAGTTTTATCTCATGTTGTCTTTTTGATTATGGTGATGTTTTTCTACTAGTTTATAAAGTTGTCTACCCCCCTATGGTGATGTTTTTATTTTTCTCGTTATGTATTGGTGATGTTATCATGCAATCTAATATTAATGAATAAAATTATTATTATGTTTTGAATCTTTTTTTATTTTTTATATTTTTTTATGAACTTTTTCCAGATTACCTGAGGTCTTGTATTAGCAAAAATAGAGTTTGATGATACAACACAAGGGTATAGAAAACCCTTCAAAAGATAGTGAGGCATAATGATCGTTTGATTCAAGTTAACAAAACAGTCCTATTGTCTACAATATTGCAACTGTTCGTTTGATGCCTAATGAAATGAAAGTACTAATAGTAACATCTATAAAGATTAATTAAGTCCTCTAAAATTGGTCAATTTATTTTCCAAATTAATATAGCACATTCAACTTATGACACCAACATTGGACAATAGGAAAATGTATTGTCAATAAATATGAAGATAGTTTAGTACTTCAAGATGCAAAATATAGCACATACTGAACTTATGAAGATAGTTGATGAGTACTTGAAGATAGTTGAGTGCTTATGAATCAATGTAGTACGGATTAAAACAAGTTCACACTTTGGCACTTACAAGGTTCCAACAATATAGACAAATTAAAACATTCAGTTTAGTTCAAAATAATTTGTTTTTATAAATTCAAGAGACATATTTTATTTCATTCCAACATGGAGTACAAAAGACAAAGGCTTTGGCATCCTAAATACTCTATTCTACAAAGATTGAATGCGGCACCAGTAACACATCAAACTAAACAATCAAACTGATAATAACCAAGCTAAACAATAATCAAAAGCTGAACAAAATACTCTTATCAACAATCAAACTGAACACTTTTTTGAAATCTTCATCCCTACAAACATTCAAGCTAACAACACAGATGACATAGCACTTGCTCCAACATCACTTTCATCAACACACGAACTTGAAGATTGTTCTTCACTATAAACATTTTCCTTTTGGAATTCATTGAATGTTGATACTGCTTCATCATAAGATTTGTAAGACTTGAAGATGCTTCCTTTGAAACCTATAACCATAGGAGCACACTCACACCAACAGTTGTATAATCCTGGCTTTTTACCACGAAATACCACATACACCTTCGAGGCCGATATATTATCAGTTTGAGATCCATTTCTAAACTCATTAAAAGCTGCTATGGCTTCATTATACATTTTTGATGTCCTTGAAGATACTACCCTTGACACCAATAACCATAGGAGCACACTGATGCCAAGAGTTGTACAATCCAGGTCTCTTACCACGAAATACTACATAAACTTTCGAAGCATTATTCCTCTTCCCGTGGTCCATTCCTTAATCTAACCCTAAGAAGGATAAGAGATGAAGAAGGAGAAAACAAAGATAGAAAAATGGGGGCTGGAAAAGCTTTTTAGGTTTGGCCTAATATATTAAGTGTTTAGGGTTAGAAAGTGACCACTTTAATCATAAATCCGTAATTTTTATACGTATTTTCTCTAATTTTAATACATATTTCCTCTAATATATTATCCGTATATTTTAGTGTATTTCGATTAATTGGTATAGAATATGTATATTTTAGTGTATTTCGTTTAATTAGTATAGTATATGTAAAGGAGCTTTATGGAAAATGATGAAGCATGCATCTTGGGAAGGTAAGACGATTAAATTAGTAAGAGAGAATTGTTGAAAAAAATTAAATTAAAACGAAAAATCTGCCAAAGGGTACATATGGAAAATAAAAATGCACAAATATCCATTATGCCCTCAAAAGCCACGCGAAGTTACCATTATGCCCCCATTTGGGACATTTGGGCCATTCTTGGTCTGGCCAAATATATTTTCCGAATATTTTTCCCTTAGGGGATGGTAGATATCTACTCAGTAGAATCTATGGTTACATCACATCAATAAATACAATATACACATAGACACTTTTATTACATAACTAGTTTCTGGGCAGATACGTTGCGCGTGTGTTCCCATATCAGTAAATAAATATAAAATTTCAAACATTACATAAATATTATTAGATGATGTATTTGGGTTACAAAATAAAAATTAACAAAAATATAAATTTCCTTAACCGATGAATATTTATTCACTTCCTTGTTATATAACATAAGTGAAAGTACATATAAAAAGTTAAAGCTCGTTCATGTGAGAGAATATATGATATTCGGATGATCACTGGCTCATTCAAGATGACTGAAATATCCTAAAAACCTGAAAAGATGAATTTAAATCAAATTAATTATATCATTAGTGAAAGTACATATAATTCGAGGAAGAGACTTTGCTATCTAGATGAGCAAATTATCGCATTCAAAATAACTGAAATATCCTAAGAACCTAAGAAGATGAAATAGAAATCAAATTAGTTATATTACACAAGTGAAACTACATATAATTTGAGTAATAGAATATATGCTATTTAGGGGATCAAATTGGGACATCCAAAATGATAATCCACAGTATGAAAAATAATTTATTGCTACGTTCTAAGAAGAAACCAAAGATTGATAGTTGAACTAAAATTATTTGCACACCAAAAACTAAAATAAAAAGTAAGAGAAAAAGAATAATTACTATCTCAAATAAATAAATAACATTGAATAAAGCAAAATGCTAGATAAATAGTTAGTAAAAAAGAACTCTTTTGCTTTTGGATCTGCTAGTAAGGACAGGAAAAGGTTAGATGTGATACTATTAAGGCAAGCATAAAAATGATTATGGTGGTTTCCGTAAAGGAAATTATCAGGATTCAATTCAGGGAAAAATCCCTCATATACACCGGCTTCTGGCCAAGTGTTACGCACGATTCCATGAGTATAATATATATGTTAAATATCGAGGCGTACGGCCCGATCCAACATAAAAGCAAACTGTGCACTACCAAGAGTCAAACGGCGCGAACCATAGTTGCATCTATTAACCTGCCGAGGCGATCGGCCCGCTCCCATGAGAGTAGTAAAAGTAAATATTCCGCTCGCGAATCATTCGTGTGACGCAGTCAAATATAGATTTAAGGAATTTCCCCGCTCGTGAATCATACATGCGACGCGGTCAAATATAAATTTATTAATAAATCAAAATTATTTTCTTGACCCTTTTCAAAAATAGAGACAATCGACGTGAAGCTTTTAACGTAATTTTCCCCGTTCGCGAAACATACATGCGACGCGGTTACACATAGATTCCTTAAGTCATTACAAGATTTCCCAATTCTTTTTGAAAGTACTATGTTTAACGGTAACACTTAAATTCTTAAATTCCTCAATTAAAATACCTTTCAACACAATTATTACGCAACCTCCATCTTATTTCTTCTCAAGGCAAACAATAACATCGATCAACAACAATATCAATAAAGCATGATGTAACCTAGGACTACCCGGACATAGGCATAATAGTAGCTATGCACGGATTCGCGTCACCTCGTGCGTACGTAGCCCCCAGAAATAGAAGCACATATCCAATTAATTCACCTATGGGGACAATTCCCTCTTACAAGGTTAGAAAGGAGACTCACCTCGCTCCAAAGTTCCATAACCGACATTCCACGCCCTTCTGAAGACTCAAACCGTTGCACAACACTTCAAAACAAGCCAATAATTATGCAAATCCATTAATATACGCTAGAATACTCATTATAATCCAATTTACAACAATTTCTAACCTCGATCGAAAAGTCGGTAAAAATCACCCTCGGGCCCACGTGCCCAGATTCCGAAATTTTTTGAAGATAAAGTTTATCCATAACCTCACGAACTCAAATATATAATTTACTCTGAATTTATGTCCAAAATCGTGGTCAAAATCCAAGAATACTATTTTTTTAGGTTTTCTTCAAACTCCCAAATTTATACCAATTTTCATGCTAAAATCCATACATAATCAATGTATTTAACTCATGATAGGTAGGGATAGCTTACCTTGTCATTGATGATGAAAAACCCTAATTGAAGCTCTCCAAAAATCGTCCAAACAAGAGTGAATGGAAGAAAATGGGCCAAACCCCCGATTTAAAGAACCTCACTACCTCCAGCATTTCCGCACTTGCGGTCACATGACCGCTTCTGCGGTTCCGCAGGTGCGGCCCCACTACTGCTCCTGCTATTTCTCACCAGGCTGCCTTTTCCGCTTCAGCGCTCACCTACCGCAGGTGCAGTCCTGCATCTGCGGTCTCTTCACTTCTGGCCCAACACCGCATCTGCGTCCCTTATGGCCGCTTCTGCGGCTTCGCACCTGCTGCCCAAGTCTCGCAGGTGCGGTTACACCAGAAGGCAGCTGTTTTACTTCTTCTTCAAATTCCAAAATTGATCCGTTAACCATCCGAAATCCACCCGGGACCCCGTCCAATCACACCAACCAGTCCCATAACATAACGCGGACCTACTCGAGGCCTCAAATCACATCAAACAACGCTAAAATCACAAATCACACTCCATTTCAAACTTGAAGAACTTTAGAACTTCAAACTTCTTCATTCGATGCCGAAGCCTATCAAATCACCTTCGATTGACCTCAAATTTGCACACAAGTCATATTCGACATTATGGACCTACTCCAACTTCCGAAATCGGAAGCCGACCCCGACATCAAAAAGTCCACTTCCGGTCAAACTTCTCAAAAACCTCCAAGTTTCTAACTTTCGCCAAATGACTCCAAAATGACCTACAGACCTCCAAATCCACTTCCGATCGCGCTCCCAATACCGGAATCACCATATGGAGCTATTCTTAGACTCAGAATCCCAAACGGACATCGATAACACTGAAATGCACTCTAACTCAAATTTATGAAATTCTTCCAAAATGCTAACTTACACAATAGGCGTCGAAATGCTCTCGGGTCATCCAAAACCCGATCCGAACATACGCCCAAGTCCAAAATCATTATACGAACCTCCTGGAACCTTCAAATCCTGATTCCGAGGTCTTTTACTCAAAAATCCAATCTTAGTCAATTCTTTTGCTTAAAGCTTTCGAAATGAGAATTTTCACTCCAAATCAACTCCGAACTTCTCGGGATTCTATTCCGATCATGCGTACGAGTCATAATACCTGAAGTGAAGCTGCCCATGGCCTCAAACTGTCGAACAACGTGCTATAGCTCAAAACGACTAGTCGGGTCATTTCATTATCTCCCATTTAAACATACGTTCGTCCTCGAACGTGCTGAGAACTGCACTGGAGTTGTCTAAAATCACTGTTAAACACCTCGTGCACCTACCCGTGCTACCACCACTCAGTTGAGCATATTAGCTCGATCAAATCTGAAGATATTTTCTTTTATTCAAGAAAATAAGCTTAGAACCCAATTTCAACACCCGAAACTCTCTGCCAGGCTTGCTTCCATCCTACGAACACCGTATCAATCACCACACGATGCACCGATACATGATTGTATACCTTTGCTGAATTCACACTATGCACTGCATCATTCACGGACCACAATAACCTTCTCTGATCATAATAACCGAAACTTCCCGAATCTGGTGCTCACAATGCATGTCATGACATATATAAATCTTGTCCCAACTTTTGCAATACCGCCACGACAGAAGGGATGTGTAGTAATCCATTACCAACTGCCGAGTCAACATATCATTGAGTCTATACTCCTGACAAGAACCATCACCACATCTAAACCAAATAATGGTAATTGCTCTTTGATATACTTCATATAATCCGATCGCATTGATCCTAGATCCAACAATCTCGTCTTACCCAGTACGAGCTGCTCAGGCAATAAGCCACCTTAGACATGACCAAAAGTCTCATATGATGCCACAACGTGCTAATAAGCTACAAACTCGAATGTGATACCTAAGAAAAACGAACCCTGGAAGGGACTACTCAACCCACGCAACTAAACCTTCCTCAGAAAATGGGAAGCAAAACACACAAAAATTTGAATATAGGGGACTGAACTCAACATCACACTGTTGCGACGTGCAACTCGATCCAAATAGCATACGACTCGCATAAGGAGATACACACCGAGCTAAATTGCTCATTATTACCGAATATCGGTCACAAACACGCTAAGCGCATAATACCATCCCTAGAGAGACATATAGCGCCATAAGCTAGTAAACTCCAGCACAACTGAGGTGCGATATATGATCTAAAACTCAGGAGCCATCCTGCTCACATAACACCATCGCTACGCGGAACCCTTACGCATAAGAAAATCATCAAGACGTCTCACAACTCATACGACACAATATATTATTGCATGAAATAGCCGACGACGAGATAACACCCAACATCCGAATACTCCTCCATAAGGAGCGTTATGCTGAAATGAACACATCCGGCCTGATATAGAGCCCACCTACATATTTAAATCCATCCACAGACCTCAAGCCGATTTTGATCACTCCGTACTAGGGAAATAACCTTTCAAGGGTCCATAAATACCCCTTTTTCCTATAACTCACAAGAACAACCATCATAACCGGAGTAAACCTCCATAGTCTACTTCCCAATAAACCGAGTGCTCTTCAGGCATAATTCTCAAATTAGCGATATCACCACAATCTTCATACTTAGTTTAAATGTCCAATCAATCAAGTGACTACATGTCACACTTATACAATCTCCTCGTGAGACACGCTCCCACGACCCTTTGCACCAGATAACTAGTCTGCACATCCATACCACCGGCCGCACTAACGCTGTAAAGAAAATCAAGAATCCATAACTAGGTTGCAAAGCCTCTTTTACAAAACACCGATCTCAGGTGACGCTGAAGACAATACCAGCTTACTCTAAACATTCAAATCCCTTTCCTGCTCATCCGAGCTCGTGACATCCTTGCCAACACTGAACCGCAACCTCTGTTCCTCACTTCCAAATTTTCATACCACTCACTGCACCTAACATGCTAATATGCGATAGTGCCAGAATTTCATCATAACTCCCGAACCACTAATAAGGTAAACACTTCATCACATAGAAACCTTTTACTCATCCCATACCAAGAGAGCCATAGCAACACGCGAGTAACTTTTTCATAACCGTAGAACATTCAAATCCTAACGTAGTGGTCTAAACCATCGTAACCCCTCCGTGATCCGCCTACACATAACAGGCCATAATACTTGAATACTTCCAAATAAAATCAATTACGGCGGCCGTCGAGCATCGCACGCACCGCCACGAATCACATGCATAACTTAATCATGCTGAAGGAACTGATCGCCGTCACCATTATACCAATTCAACCATGGCTAACCAATCTAACTTCTTCTAGTTCATCCTTAACTTGCCTTAGAGATAATAATAGCTCCATTCCTTACATCACCAACCTAAATCCACACTCACCTTGAGTGACTCCATTCCATGAGACCACATTATCTCCAAACCCACGAACCACCTCATACCTTGTGCGCATATTTGCATCCTCAACTTTCACACCCGTTCCGATAACCCCTCTACTAATTCGAAGTATGTTTCTCCCATTCATCCAAATACCGCACTGCAAGCTGAAGATATCATAGAACATTCCGAGCCTCTTATCATAATCCGCTACAAAATCTCGATTCTTAACGGCGCCGCATTTTTAACCTTTAATTTCACTAGGACCATTGTTGAGAGTCACCCACTCTGGCTTGGTCCCGCATATAATCAACTCCGAGGCTCCGCTAGCACATGAACACCCATCTCGATGAAGCACCCGACTGAATCACTTCCTTTGTTCAAATTACCACTTATGTTCTTTTCCCTTAGCTGAAATAACTTACCAATACGCCGATAACCCGAAACCTCACAAGAAGATAACCATGCACCCAATCGTAGGCGGTGGGACTCTCCCACTTAGCTTGAAGCCACCATTACACAACTCTAGAACCCACCAAGATTCTTTCTTCATTGTTGACATGATCTTGCACAACCAACCCGTCAACTTCCTCGAAATCCTTCTGTTCGACCTGTTTTACTTCTTCTTCAAATTCCAAAATTGAACCGTTAACCATATGAAATCCACCCGAGGCCCCCGGGACCCTGTCCAATCACACCAACCAGTCCCTTAACATAATGCGGACCTACTCTAGGCCTCAAATCACATCGAACAACGCTAAAATCACAAGTCACACTCCATTTCAAACTTGATAAACTTTAGAACTTTGAACTTCTTCATTCGATGCCAAAACCTATCAAATCACCTTCGATTGACCTTAAATTTTTGCACACAAGTCATATTCAACATTACGGACCTACTCCAACTTCCGAAATCGGAATCCGACCCCGACATCAAAAAGTCCACTTCCGGTCGAACTTCTCAAAAACCTCCAAATTTCTAACTTACGTCAAATGACTCCAAAATGACCTACGGACCTCCAAATCCACTTTCGATCGCGCTCCCAATATCGGAATCACCATACGGAGCTATTCCCAGACTCGGAATCCCAAACGGACATCGATAACACTGAAATGCACTCCAACCCAAACTTATAAAATTTTTCCAAAATGCTAACTTACACAATAGGCGCGAAATGCGATCCGGACATACGCCCAAGTCCAAAATCATGATACGAACCTGCTGGGGCCTTCAAATCCTGATTCCGATGTCGTTTACTCAAAAATCCAATCTTCATCAATTCTTCCATCCTAAAGCTTTCGAAATGAGAATTTACTTTCCAAATCAACTCCGAACTTCCCGAAATTCAATTTTGACCACGCCTGCAAGTCATAATACCTGAAGTGAAGCTGCTCATGGCCTCAAACCGCTGAACGACGTGCTAGATCTCAAAACGACCGGTCGGGTTGTTACAGACCAGCCAATTATTTTTCGGAAGATTGCTCATGTTTGCTAAAATTTCATCCTTCGTTTATCTAGAAAAATAGTACTCTCCTATTATTTCCCAATCTTGCGAAACTTTAGGAATTGACACATACTTTTCAAGTAAAAGAAAATTTAAATGTATAACAATGCTCTCTTTATATTGGAAACAATAATCAAAAAGTGCAAGAATAATATTTGAAAGAAAAAAATAAATATTATATCTAAAATAATAAAATATGTTTGAACTTTTATTGGCAGGACATACATAGATTCTTTACCTCAAAACTAACATAGATTCTATACCTCAAAATTAATGTTGTCCGGCACTTCACTTGTAGGATTAAAATAGGACGCAAAAAGAATGATGCCGAAGACATGTGACACTGAATTAGATGAACTAATCTTGATTAAAAAAATACTCAAACAAAAAAATGCTCAAACAAAAAGCAAGGGAATGAAAATATATTTATACAAATACACCGTAAAAGAATAGTGTTGAGGGAGAAAACAAAAGGTCCAAAAGGAAATTTCAATAGTTGAAGTCCATCGATGAAGGAAACAAAATCTGCTATATTACGTACTCTTAGTTTAATAAGGAAGAATCTAATATATAAGTTTAGTTGATTTCGAAATCTTAAATATTAAAAAAATAATTAAATGACTATATCTAAATATTAGAAAAATAAATAAATGACTATTTTATCCAATGTGAAATCTATTTTTAAAGGGTAAAATAGGCGAACAATATTTCGCTAAGGGCCTTCATGCTTTTAATATAATACTAGTTTCTACGCTCGTGCGTTGCACGAATATTTCAAGTCAAGTATCTCATAATTTATACAAAAGATAGTACTACATATATATATATATATATATATATATATATANAGTAATAAATGGAGTTAATTAATGTATATAATGAATGACCACTGATGGTGAACTAATAATTGAATTCAGTACGTAATTGGACACCAAATTTCACCACTGCTAATTCAATCTATATTGAGACCCTTTATGTATATTGAACAAATACAAATATTATTCTAACATCGCTAATTTCAGTTTGGTGATATAAGATATACTGTATATAGTCGAGGTCATCCATCTTTGATTGGCTAAGCTATTCGCACAAGCAAAGAAGAAATTGATATATTTAAAAGCTAGATATTTATTTTTAAAAACAATTTAATATTGGATAAAATAGTGAATTATTTATTGTTTTCAATATTTAGAACTTCAAATTGAACTAAATTATTTTAGTATAATTGTGTATGTTATGAATTAGAGTCTAATTGAATTTGAAGTTTTCCACGAGGAAGTCGAAGTTCTTCACGAGGAACTTCTATTTAGTTTTTGTTTATTAGAAAAAGAGAAATCTAGTCCCAATAGAAAAATGTTTTGTTTTGTCCTAATATAAAATTACATTTACACCCATTATTAAGTTGCCAGATGGAAGAAATTTTAACTTAAAAGGGCAAAAAAGTCAATCAATTTTTAGTGGATATTTTTCGTTCAACATTTAATCTTTCAACATTCGTGCTTTTATAATAATATAGATAGATATAGATAGATGGATAGATAGATATAGATATAGATATGAATAGCAAAAGAATCATATTATACATGAGTTATTATTATGCAATCAATTAAAAAAATTACATTCGATAAATATATATATATATATATATATAATAATTTATTTAATAAGAAAAGAGTTGTGTCTTTTACTATGTTTTTCTTCGCCTGACTCTTCTACCTGAGCAAGTGCAAAATGGAGTTAAATGCACACATAATTTTCTTTTTAAAAAAAAATATATATTTTCCTTCAAGATATGGAGTTGCTTAGTGAATAGCTGGTGCTTTTTCTCAACAAAGAGGGTTCTTCGTCGATAGGGGTGGCAAAATGGTTAAAAGAAAATAGTTAATCATCCATCCATATTATCCACTAAAAAATGGGTTGGATAATGAACTTTTTAAAAATGTGTCAAACATGGATAAGAACCATATTATCCATTTCTAAATGGATAACCAATGGGTAACAAATGGATAACCAATGGGTCTAACTTTTACATTTGTAAAGCCTCAAGTTGGGGGTTTCTCAAGTTAGAGAGACTAAGAATTCTCTCAAAAGTGATCATATGCAAGAAGCCATGGATAATATCGTTACCCATATTATCCGCCGGTTAACCCCTTTTTTATCCGTATTAAATATGGGTCGGGTCGGATAATTTATCCGTTTTTATTACCCGTTTTCGATCCGAACCATATCCGACCCGACCCGCCCGTTTGCCACTCCTACTTGTCAATATGCGAATGATCATCAATTGTGATGTATAATCTTAAAACTTAAAATAACATTGTTCATCAAGAAAACTTAAATTATTAGAGGAGAAGAGGAATAGAGAAAAAATTATCTATTGAGTAAACATAAGGTCTATGGACATATGTACTTGGTTTACCTTTGGAAAGAAAGCTTGACTCGATCATTCCAGGATTATGTCTACATAATCACAATATGCTTGCTGATCAATGTGTCTTCATATAGTTATATCATTGCATGCTCCTCAACTGATAAATGATACAATAACTCTAGGACGGGAAGTTCCCTAACTTTGATTATTGAAATGAAAATTCAGAGACAATGTTAGCCTCTCATGGCACATGAAAAAACATTTTGTTTTTCACTTGATATTAGTCTTCCAGATCAGTTGGTAGCATGTCTTGCCAAATAAATTTTAAATAGTAGTTACTAATGTAAGGACACAACTATTTAGAGGAGGCACAATATAAATAATTACATTTTAATTTTTTATATAATTATTATTATTATTAAATATTAGGATATTATTAGAAGGGTAATTTGGTTATTCAACTTTCTAGTTTAGGGCTACCTACTTTTAATATAGCATAGATGATTATGGTTAAATAATAAATTTCCCAATTTTAGAAGTTTAAAGTTTAAACTGGAAAAGATGGGGGTATTGGGAGATATAACATAGCTGTAAATATGGCATAATATTATTTTGTGTTTATTTTAGGAAGTTGTATATGTTTAAGAGACTATAATAATGGTTACCTTATTTTCTACGATAGCTTTCTTAGTTAACAAGACATAGATTTTGTATATATTAACACATGATTATTCAATCGAAGATATAGAACTTCATTCTCTCTTAAACTCTTCATGGTACCAGAGCCATAACCTAGAAGGAATTGGGTGAGATGGTCGGCGACGACAAGAAGAAGGACGGAGACAGAGGCAGTGGATCATGAAGCAGCAAAACTCCCATGAATGATACAACATCGCCATATTTCTTGCTTTCAGCAGACCACACAGGAATATGCATAAATGTTACACTCCATGCTTTTGTACGTGAAAGTATACCATAAGTGAATTGATGAAAGCTCGGGAATGAGATGTTACTTCCCGCATCTTCGGACGTTAAAGTTTCATCGTAAGTTAATCGGGGCAAGCTCGGGAATGAGATTATTTTGAGGTCACAAATATTATGCTATTTCAAACAAAGTGATAAGTAAATTCGTGAAGGTGAGAGGATAAGTGAATCGAAGAAAATGAGTTTCGTCGAAGGTTGTCATTTTGGAATATAATACGGTCCAAGCTACAATACCCGATATTTATGAACTAGTGCCATATACAAGGTACCACATGACCATGATAGTATGATGTATATGTGTTAAAAATGAGTAGTATTTTAAGTAATTTGAGATAATTCTTAATTATATGGGTAATTGGTTAATTATTGAATTTATAAAAAATTACCAAGTTAATTTAGGAATTGGTAACTAATTAAGATGTTGATGGATAAGCCTAAAAGGCCTCCCCAACGTGGCAGCAAGTTTTGGCCAAATTGGTGACTCTTAAAGTCACATAAAAGGTTTCACATTTAAAGAAATTTGTGGCCAAGTCATCACATAGTGGGGCCCACACCAGCTAAGAATAAAAACCCCTCCAAATTACTTAAGAAAGGTTCATACATCTCTACAATGAAGTGAAATGGAGTTCCAACCTTTTCATAAAATTATTTACGTGATTTGCTACAATCAAATCTCATACAAGATTACTTAATACTTAGCAACGTGAGATTTTCCGGTTCTATGGAAGTACGGTGCAATCTTTATCAAGAATATCATACGGATTTTTCCCTGCTCCGATCTTGCCGTTACGTGTTTTGTCGCAACTGACGTGGGTTAGAGGGATTGCTAAGAGAATCGGCTCAGGTATGTTAAGGCTATCCCTTCTTTCTTTTTGGCATGATCTATACGACACAAATGAACTGAGAGAATGCACAACTTTCATAAATAACTCTATTCATAGAAATGCTAGAGATGCTTATATTCTTGATTTCATATGTCTTATCATTCTATCGTTTGTTCATGGGTCTTAGAAAATATGTAAGTTAATAAAGTTTATTTCATGATATAAATCGGAGGTATAATGGTCTTATGACGTTCCAAGATATTTTATTGACGTAATTCTCATGCATTGCATTCATTTATACATGTACATTGACCCATGACCAGATGGCGTTATATACGCGTATATATGTATATATATGTATATGGGATATGGGAAAAGGTTACTGTGATGACCCGGCCCGTCGTCACGTGAGTTACCGCCCCGTTTCCCCCATATTATGTTTCTTTACGTTTCAGTATCGGTATTTGAGGTGATCGGGTAGAATTGGATTGGTTTTAGTTGGAAATGAGGCACTTAGCCTATTAGAAGGAAGCTTGTTTTGGAAAAGTCAACCGGAAGTTGACTACATAGGTAGAGGGCTCGGATGTGAATTCCGGTGATTTGGTTAGCTTCGGGGGATGATTTGTGACTTAGGAGTGCGATCGGAATTGAATTTGGAGGTCCGGTGTGGAATTAGGCTTGAATTGGCGAAGGTTGAATTTTGGCGAATTCCGGTTGGTAGGTGAGATTTTGATCCGGGGATCGGAATCGAATTCCGAGAGTTGCAGTAGCTTTGTTAGGTGATTTTGGATGTGCGGGTAAAATTTCAGGTCATTTGGACGTCGTTTGGTTGGGTTTTTGATCGAATGTGAGTTTCGGAAGAATTTGATAAACTTAGGCTTGAATCCGTGGTGAATTGATGATTTTTGTGTTGTTGGACGTGTTTTGATGATTGGAACAAGTTCGTATGATGTTTTGGGGTAGGTTGGTGTTTTTGGTCGAGGTCCCGGGGGCCTCGGGGTGATTTCGGATGATTTAACGGGAAGTTTGGACTTAAGTTTTGCTGCAGAAAATTCACAGCAGGTGCAGCCCAGATTTGGTCATCGCGTTCGCAGGGGTAGAACGCGTTCGCGGAGAGATGGGTTGCCAGTGCATCGCGTTCTCGTGGGTGTCATCGCGTTCGCGTAGAAGGGGCCAGGGGCCCTGCCTAAGTTGTTCAATGCGTTCGCGAGGGGCTGACCGCGTTCGCGTAAGAGGAGTGGTTTGTGAAACGCGTTCGCGTGGAGTAGGACGCGTTCGCGAAGTTATAAGACCTGGAGCATCGCGATCGCGGGTTGGGTACCGCGTTCGCGTAGAGTAATTTTTGGTCAAAGTAATTTTCTTCATCGCGAACGCGGAGGTTTGACCGCGTTCGCATAGAGTAAATAACTGCTGGTCAGTAGGGCTTTTAAATCATTTTGTTCCGCGAAGGTTAGCCATTTTCCACCATTTTTGAACCACCTTGAGAGCTTTTTGGTAGAGTTTGAAGAGGATTTTGTCGGGAATTGATTGGAGGTAAGTCTCGTGACTTAGAAACATCATTTTATTGAAGAATCAACCTTTAATTCTTAGAAACTTGGGTAAAAATTTGAAGAACTAGGGCTTGGTTTTTGGAGTGTAAAATTGGAATTTGAAGAGGCATTTGAACTCCGATTTTGATGAATTTGATATGTATAGACTCGTGGCGAGACGAGGAATCCGGTGATGTGAATTTCGGAATTTTTCGAGAAGTGGGCCCGGGACTCGGGGTTTGCCAACTTCATGATTTTTAGACATTTTTCGAGTCTTTACGATTGGGTTATGACCCATTTGACTATTGTGATGTATTCCTTATGGTTTTGATCAGATTCGACGCGCGAGGAGGTCGATTCGAGGGGAAAAGGCATAGCGAGCTAGACTTTTGGCCGGCTAGAGGTGAGTAATGATTTTAAATGATGTTCTGAGGGTTTGAAAACCCCGGACTTGCACAACTTGGTGCTATGTTGAGATGAGACACGCTCTCCATGACGAGCGCGGGGTCATTTACTATTGGGGACTGTGACTTGGTCCAGTCCGGATGATATTTTACCGCGTATTAGCAATGACTTGTTGTTTTCACTATGATTTGGGCTTATTGCCATATTTGGGGCTTATTGCCGACTGTTTGAACTCTTTATGAACTATCATCACTGTTTTTCTCACGGTTTGAAATATTATTTGAACTCAGTCCATGTGATTCACACTGTTTCTTGAACTCAGCCATATTTACTCAAACTTGGAGTTTTAAACTAATATTTGAACTATTGTTTGAGCTGAGTATTATTGCTTTACTGTTGCCCGAGGGGCTGTTGATTATTTTTGGACTGATTGAGGCCGAGGGCCATATGTGAGGATATGCTGAGTGACGTGAGGAGGCTTTCAGGCCTCGAGTGCATTGTGAGGAAGCTTTCAGGCCTCGAGTGTATTGTGAGCAGGCTTTCAGGCCTCGTATTGATATTGTTCAGACTTTCAGGCCTTGTTGATAGCGCTTGGGCTGTAGGAGCCCCTCCGGAGTCTGCACACCCACAGTGAGCGCGGGTACCCATCTAGAGTGATTAAATATTGAACAGTGGTAACAATGACACTGTTATACGTGTTTGGTCAGGTAACAATGTCTAACCGGTCAGGTAACAATGACTGACCAGTGGTAACAATGGCACTGTAATACGCGTTTGGTCAGGTAACAATGGCTGACCGGTCAGGTAACAATGGATGACCATACTTGAGCATACTTGTTTTATTAATTGTTTTCAAAAAGATTTTTCTTACTATATTTCACTGGTTTCTACTGTTTATCTGATGTTGCTGCTTCAAATAGCATTATCTGTGCCCTTGTGGGATTTTATGTTCTCAGTCATTATTTATTTTTATTGCTCACTAGGTCGGAGTACTCACATTACTTCCTGCACCATGTGTGCAGAGACAGGCACAGCTGAGTTCGTACCTGAGCGCTGATTTCCTTCCAGACCAGGCGGACTAGGAGGGACGAGGTAGCTGTCGACGTCCACAGCCCCGTTTCTTCCTTATCTTTTGCATATTTTAATAATCTTTAGACTATGTTTCCAGACTTGTAGTAGTTCCATCAACTCCGTAGTAGCTCGTGACTAGTGACACCCCAATCATCGGGCTAAGTTTGGGATGGTTTTTCCCCGTTATGTTACGTTTATTTCCGCACTTGTGATTAATCAGTATCTATGGTTTAAACCTGTTTATGCTAAGAAATTGTTAAAAGCAGTGTTGATTGTTCATGTTGGCTGGCCTTGTCTTCACGAGAGGCGCCATCACGACCGGGTGGGAATTGGGTCGTGACAAGTTGGTATCAGAGCCTAGGTTACTAGGTCTCACGAGTCATGAGCAGGTTTAGTAGAGTCTCGCGGATCGGTACGGAGACGTCTGTATTTATCCTCGAGAGGCTGCAGAACCCTTAGGAAAACTTCACATTCTTGAAATTCTTGTCGTGCGATTTTGTTGATCCGGGAACTAAACTTCTGTGTTCTATCCTCTCGCAGATGGCGAGGACCCGCGCTACAGGACGAGACGGACGCCCCCCGGTACCACCTACTGAGGGCACTAGAGGCCGTGGGCGCGGTCGTGGTCGTGGTAGGGGCAGAGCCGCGAGGGCAGCACCTGTTGCTCCACCAGTTGCTCCGGCTCAGGATCAGGCCCCAGCTGCAGACATTCCAGCAGCACCTGTACAGGCACCGGCAGTGCCCATTGTGATTCCGGGTCTCCAGGAGACCTTGGCTCAGATACTATCAGTTTGCACTAGCCTAGCCCAGGTAGTTTCAGCCACTACTAAAGCGGCTACCTCTCAGGCCCGGGGAGGAAGTTAGACCCCCGCCGCTCACACACCGGAGCAGGTTATGCAGGGTTTACAGACACCGGGAGCAGCTCCAGCTCAGCCAGTTGCACCAGCAGCACCAGTTGCACCAGTCGCACCAGTTCAGAACTTTGTGGTCCCAGTTATGCTAGACGACGAGCAGCGTCGTCTTGAGAGGTTCAGTAGGCTCCAGCCTCCATTTTTCAGTGGTGCTCAGGGCGAGGATGCCCAGGGATTTCTGGACAAGTGTCAGCATATGCTTCGGACAGCAGGGATTTTGGAGACCAGCGGGGTAGCATTCACCGCATTTCAGTTCACTGGGGCTGCCTTCACATGGTGGGAGTCGTATGAGCGGCGTAGGCCGGCAGGTGCAGTGCCTTTGTCATGGCAGGAGTTCTCCACTATCTTTNNNNAGTTGAAGCCCCATGAGAAACTACCCTGTTCATGATTTGGAGTTAGCTGCTATAGTTCATGCTTTGAAGATTTGGAGGCACTACTTATATGGCGTATCTTGTGAGGTGTATACGGATCATTGCAGCCTTCAGCATTTGTTCAAACAGAAGGATCTTAATTTGAGGCAGCGGAGGTGGCTTGAGTTACTCAAGGATTATGATATTACCATTTTGTACCACCCGGGGAAGGCCAATGTAGTGGCCGATGCTGAGCCGGAAGGCGGTCAGCATGGGTAGTTTGGCATACATTCCAGTTGGGGAGAGGCCCTTTGCAGTTGATGTCCAGGCTTTGGCCAATCGGATGGTGAGGTTAGATATTTCGGAGCCTAGTCGGGTGTTGGCTTGTATAGTTTCTCGGTCCTCCTTGTATGACCGTATTAGAGAGCGCCAGTATGATGACCCGCATTTGCTTGTCCTTAAGGACAGGGTTCAGCACGATGATGCCAGGGATGTGACTATTGATGATGCTGGTGTGTTGAGGATGCAGGGCCGGATTTGTGTGCCCAATGTGGATGGGCTGCGGGAGTTGATATTAGAGGAGGCCCACAGCTCGCGGTATTCTATTCATCCGGGTGCCGCAAAGATGTATCAGGATTTGAGGCAGCACTACTGGTGGAGGAGAATGAAGAAAGATATTGTGAGTTATGTAGCTCGGTGTCTCAACTGTCAGCAGGTCAAATATGAGCATCAGAGGCCCGGTGGTGTACTTCAGCGGATGGATATTCCGGAGTGGAAATGGGAGAGGATTACTATGGATTTTGTGAGTGGTCTCCCTCGTACCTTGAAGAAGTTTGATTCGATTTGGGTGATTGTGGATCGGCTGACCAAGTCCGCGCACTTCATTCCGGTGTGTAATACCTATTCTTCGGAGCGGTTAGCAGAGATTTTCATCCGGGAGATTGTTCGGTTGCATGGGGTCCCAGTTTCTATCATCTCAGATAGAGGTACTCAGTTTACTTCTCAGTTTTGGAGGACTTTTCAATGCGAGTTGGGTACACAGGTAGAGTTGAGCACCGCATTTCATCCTCAGACGGACGGGCAATCCGAGCGCACCATTCAGATATTGGAGGACATGTTGCGTGCCTGTGTTATTGATTTTGGAGGTTCTTGGGCTGAGTTCTTGCCACTTGCAGAGTTTGCTTACAACAACAGCTATCAGTCCAGTATTCAGATGGCACCGTATGAGGCCTTATATGGGAGACGGTGCAGATCTCCGGTTGGTTGGTTTGAGCCCGACGAGGCTAGGCTATTGGGGACAGAGTTGGTGCAGGATGCCTTAGAGAAGGTGAAGGTGATCCAGGAGCGACTTCGTACAGCTCAGTCGCGTCAGAAGAGTTATGCGGACCGGAAGGTTCGAGATGTATCTTATATGGTGGGCGAGAAGGTCTTGTTGAAGGTTTCGCCTATGAAGGGCGTTATGCGGTTTGGAAAGAAAGGGAAGCTGAGTCCGCGGTTCATTGGCCCTTTTGAGATACTTAGGAGGATTGGGGAGGTGGCTTATGAGCTTGCTTTGCCACCCAGCTTGTCTAGTGTGCATGCGGTATTTCATATATCTATGCTCCGGAAGTATGTTGGGGACCCATCTCATGTATTGGACTTCAGCACGGTTCAGTTGGATGATGATTTGACATACGATGTGGAGCCAGTGGCTATTTTTGGTCGTCAGGTTCGAAAGTTGAGGTCAAAGGACATAGCTTCAGTGAAGGTACAGTGGAGAGGTCGGCCCGTGGAGGAGGCTACTTGGGAGACCGAGCGGGAGATACGGAGCAGATATCCTCACTTGTTTGAGACTCTAGGTATGTTCCTTGACCCGCTCGAGGACGAGCGTTTGTTTTAGTTGGGGAGGATGTGACGACCCGGCCCGTCGTCACGTGAGTTACCGTCCCGTTTCCCCCATATTATGTTTCTCTACGTTTCAGTATCGGTATTTGAGGTGATCGGGTAGAATTGGATTGGTTTTAGTTGGAAATGAGGCACTTAGCCTCTTAGAAGGAAGCTTGTTTTGGAAAAGTCAATCGGAAGCTGACTATATAGTTAGAGGGCTCGGATGTGAATTCCGGTGATTTGGTTAGCTTCGGGGGATGATTTGTGACTTAGGAGTGCGATCGGAATTGAATTTGGAGGTCCGGTATGGAATTAGGCTTGAATTGGCGAAGGTTGAATTTTGGCGAATTCCGGTTGGTAGGTGAGATTTTGATCCGGGGGTCGGAATGGAATTCTGAGAGTTGCAGTAGCTTCGTTAGGTGATTTTGGATGTGCGGGTAAAATTTCAGGTCATTTGGACGTCGTTTGGTTGGGTTTTTGATCGAATGTGAGTTTCGGAAGAATTTGATAAACTTAGGCTTGAATCCGTGGTGAATTGATAAACTTATGAGCCATTTGACTATTGTGATGTATTCCTTGTGGTTTTGATCAGATTCGACGCGCGAGGAGGTCGATTCGAGGGGAAAAGGCATAGCAAGCTAGACTTTTGGCCGGCTAGAGGTGAGTAATGATTTTAAATGATGTTCTGAGGGTTTGAAAACCCCGGACTTGCACAACTTGGTGCTATGTTGAGATGAGACACGCGCTCCATGACGAGCGCGGGGTCATTTACTATTGGGGACTGTGACTTGGTCCAGTCCGGATGATATTTTACCGCGTATTAGCAATGACTTGTTGTTTTCACTATGATTTGGGCTTATTGCCATATTTGGGGCTTATTGCCGACTGTTTGAACTCTTTATGAACTATCATCATTGTTTTTCTGACGGTTTGAAATATTATTTGAACTCAGTCCATGTGATTCACACTGTTTCTTGAACTCAGCCATATTTACTCAAACTTGGAGTTTTAAACTGATATTTGAACTATTGTTTGAGCTAAGTATTATAGCTTTACTGTTGCCCGAGGGGCTGTTGATTATTTTTGGATTGATTGAGGCCGAGGGCCATATGTGAGGATATGCTGAGTGACGTGAGGAGGCTTTCAGGCCTCGAGTGTATTGTGAGCAGGCTTTCAGGCCTCGTATTGATATTGTTCAGGCTTTCAGGCCTTGTTGATAGCGCTTGGGCTGTAGGAGCCCCTCCGGAGTCTGCACACCCACAGTGAGCGCGGGTACCCATCTAGAGTGATTAAATATTGAACAGTGGTAACAATGACACTGTTATACGTGTTTGGTCAGGTAACAATGACTGACCAGTCAGGTAACAATGACTGACCAGTGGTAACAATGACACTGTAATACGCGTTTGGTCAGGTAACAATGGGTGACCGGTCAGGTAACAATGGCTGACCATACTTGAGCATACTTGTTTTATTGATTGTTTTCAAAAAGATTTTTCTTACTATATTTCACTGGTTTCTACTGTTTATCTGATGTTGCTGCTTGAGATAGCATTATCAGTGCCCTTGTGGGATTTTATGTTCTCAGTCGTTATTTATTTTTATTACTCACTGGGTCGGAGTACTCACATTACTTCCTGCACCATGTGTGCAGAGACAGGCACAGCTGAGTTCGTACCTGAGCGCTGATTTCCTTCCAGACCAGGCGGACTAGGAGGGACGAGGTAGCTGTCGACGTCCACAGCCCCGTTTCTTCCTTATCTTTTGCATATTTTTAATCATCTTTAGACTATGTTTCCAGACTTGTAGTAGTTCCATCAACTCCGTAGTAGCTCGTGACTTGTGACACCCCGATCATCGGGCTGAGTTTGGGATGGTTTTTCCCCGTTATGTTACGTTTATTTCCGCACTTGTGATTAATCAGTATCTATGTTTTAAACCTGTTTATGCTAAGAAATTGTTAAAAGCAGTGTTGATTGTTCATGTTGGCTGGCCTTGTCTTCACGAGATGCGTCATCACGATCGGGTGGGAATTGGGTCGTGACAGTTACGTCGTTATATACGCACCACAGCTTGGTCAGCTGGTATACGTTGATGATTTAGTCCACAGTGGCCGAGATAATACGATGGGATGCCCTTGGAGGCTTGATGATGTTATGAACACATGTACCTATGCACGACATGACATTTATACGCATATGCATGGCATTATACATATTAATGATTCACAGAGTTATTCAGACTTACATGTCGAGTCTTTTACTCCATGTTTCTCTCATGTGTATTATTTACCGATTTTCATTCCTTACATACTCGTTACATTATTTATACTGACGTTCCTTTTGCCCAGGGACGCTGCATTTTATGCCTGCAGGTCCCGATAGACAGGTTGAGAGTCCTCTAAGTAGGTTATCAGCTCAGCGAAAAGTGTTGGTGCGCTCCATTTGCTGTGGAGTTTCTCATTTGGTCAGTATGATTAGTACACGTATTGATTTGTATGGCGGGGCTTGTCCAGACCTTTACAATATTATGTACTCTTAGAGGCTAGTAGACAGAGGTCATGTATACGGATACTTGTATGGCCTAGTTGGCCTATGTTTTAAGTTTACAAATGATCATGTTGGCATTATAGTCCCGTATGTCACATGTATAAGTTTCTATATCAGGTTGGGTCGTTTTATGTCGGGTATTCCCTCATGTTTAATCTGGTTATCTCATGACGCCCCTTCTGGCCCACTTACCTATGATGATGTAATTAGAAAGATACGTTACGTTGGTACTCGGTTGAGTAAGGTACCGGGTGCCCGTCGCGGCCCATCGGTTTAGGTCGTGACAATAACTCATGTGGTTTTGAAGGGCGACAATTATGACGAATGGGCTAAGGCCGTGAGAAAGGCTTTTAGAGCCAAAAAAGAAATTGGGTTTTATCGATGGAATGATTACAAAGCCCAAGGAAGAAGGATTTGAAGTCGAGGATTGGTATGCCGTCAACTCGATATTGGTTGCTTGGGTCTTTAACACCATAGATCCGCCAGTTCGTTCTACGATCTGTTAAATGGAAACTGTTAAAGAACTATGGCAAGACTTGAGGGAATGGTTCTCAATTGGTAATGACATGAGAATACACCAGTTGAAAAACGAACTTGCATCTTGTAAACAAGGAGAACCGACCGTTGGTGCGTACTACGGTAATAAAAGAGCATGTGGGATTAACTTATTAGTTACACAAAGGATCCAATATGTACATGTGCTGGGTGTAGGTGTGGGGCAGCAAAGGAACTAGTACAAGAACGCGAAAAAGAGAAATTACATCAGTTCTTAATGGGACTTGTTGATGATGTGTTTGGGACTATGCATTCCAACATATTAAGCATAGAGCCCCTACCTACGTTGAATCGAGTTTATGCCATGATTATACAAGAGGAGCGACATCGGAACGTTACTCAAGCTAAGGAGGAGCGTGCAGACTCTGTTGCTTTTGTTGTGCAGTCCTTGTCTAATGCTCGCATCAACTAAAATGGCAGAACATCTAATAATTCGGATATACCAACATGTGGTAATTGCGAGAAACTTCTACATAAAAAGAAAGCATATTGATCGGGTATCCTGAATGACGGGGTACAGGACGAGGAGGAGGAAGGACTACTGGACGTGGTCGTCGTGGACGATCTAGAAACTTTGGTAATTATGGATGTGGTGGCACAGGACGTGGGATTACACCAGTTGTTAATGCTGCACAAGCAACTGAGTCAAATAATAAAACAGAGGCAAATGTTAATGCTTGGACGGGATTATCTAATGACCAGTGGAGCGCAGTGGTATCCATGCTTAATTCCCACAATAAGAACCATGATAAATTGTCAAGTAACGCTTTTGGAATTCGTTAGATTGTCGACTCAGGGGCATCTCACCATATGAGTGGTGATGTCAAGTTATTTACAGATTTATGTGATGTGACACCATATCTAATAGGCCTTCCAGACGGTTCCACGATTACGAATTCGAAGGCGGGGACAATTATGTTCGAAAATAATCCGAAATTGCATCATGTTCTATATGTACCTCAACTAAAATGCAATTTAATTTCTGTGTCTAAGCTCTCTAATGAAAATAATTGCTTAGTCATATTGACATGCTTTGCGTGATACAGGACCGGAATTTGAGGACAGTGACTGGTGTGGGTGAACAATGTTGTAACGACCCGAACAGTCGTTTTGAGCTCTAGCGCGTCTTTCAGCAGTTTGAGGCCATGAACAACTTCATATCGGGTATTATGACTTGCACGCTTAGTCGGAATTGAATTTCGGGAAGTTCGGGGTTGATTTAGAAAGAAAATTCTCATTTCGAAAGCTTTAAGTTGGCAGAATTGACTAAGATTGGATTCTTGGGTAAACGACCACGGAATCAGGATTTGAAGGTTCCAGCAGGTCCGTATGATGATTTTGGACTTGGGCATATATCCGGATCGGGATTTGAAGGTTCCGAAGCAGCCTTGGCGCCACATAAGCGGGACCGCACCTGCGGAAGGAGGGGGCCTAGTGAAGGACCGCAGATGCGGTAGTGGGGCCGCACCTGCGGAACCGCAGAAGCAGTCACGTGACCGCAGGTGCGGAAATGCTGGAGGCAGTGAGGTTCTTTAAATCGGGGGTTGGTTCATTTCAATCGCATTTCTTCCATTGGAGCCGATTTTTGGAGCAACTTTGAGGTGCCATTTTAACCATCAAGCATGAGGTAAGTGGTTTATACTAGTTTTGAGTTAAATACATGATTGTATATGGATTTGAACATGGAAATTTTTATGCTATATAGTCAGAATGAGGTAATGACTCTTGTTAGGAGTATAGCCTCAATGATTTGTTGACTCGGCAGTTGGTTATGAATTTCTACACGTCTCTTCCGTCGTGACGATATTACAAGGGTTAGAACAAGACTTATATATATATATTTCATGAGGTGCATTGGGAACATCAGATTCGTGGAATTTCGGTTATCGTTATCAGAGGGTGATATTATGGTTATGTAAATTGTTCAGCGCATAGTGTGGATTCAGCAAAGGTATGCAATCATGTATTGGTACACCATGTAGTGATTGAGACGGCATTCGTAGGTTGGGAGCAGGCCTGGCAGAAAATTCCGAATGTTGGAACTGGACTCTAAGGCTTATTCGCCTAAATGAAAAAGGATATCTTTAGATTTGATCGAGCTAATATGCTCAACTGAGTTGTGTAGAACGGGTAGGTGCTCGGGATGTTAGACAATAATTTCAGATTACTTCAGCGCAGTTCTCAACATGTTCGAGGATGAACGTATGTTTAAATGGGAGAGAATGTAATGACCCGACAGGTCGTTTTGAGCTCTAGCGCGTCATTTGGCAGTTTGAGGCCATAAGCAGCTTCACATCAGGTATTATGACTTGTACGCTTGGTCGGAATTGAATTTTGGGAAGTTCGGGGTTGATTTGGAAAGAAAAATCTCATTTAAGCTTTAAGTTAGCAGAATTGACTAAGATTGGATTCTTGAGTAAACGACCTCGGAATCAGGATTTGAAGATTCCAGCAGGTCCGTATGATGATTATGGACTTGGGCGTATGTCCGATCGGGTTTTGGATGACCCGAGAGTGTTTCGGTGCCTATTGTGTAAGTTAGCATTTTGGAAGAATTTTATAAGTTTGGATTAAAGTGCATTTCAGGGTTATCGATGTACGTTTGGAGTTCTGAGTCTGGGAATAGCTCCTTAGGGTGATTCTGGTATTGGGAGCGCGATCAGAAGTGGATTTGGAGGTCCGTAGGTCATTTAGGAGTCATTTGGCGAAAGTTAGAAAATTTGAAGGTTTTTGAGAAGTTTAACCGGAAGTGGACTTTTTGATATCGGGGTCGGATTCGGATTCCGGAAGTTGGAGTAGGTCCGTAGTGTCGAATATGACTTGTGTACAAAATTTGAGGTCAATCGGACGTGATTTGAGAGGTTTCGGCATCGAATGTAGAAGTTTGAAGTTCTAAAGTTCATGAAGCTCGAATTGGGGTGTGATTCATGATTTCAAAGTTGTTTGATGTGATTTGAAACCTCGAGCAGGTCCGCATTATGGTTTGGGACTGGTTGGTATGATTGGTCGGGATCTCAGGGGCCTCGACTGGATTCCGGATAGTTGACGGATCAAATTTGAAATTTGAAGAAGGAAGGAAGCAGCTGACTTCTGGTGTAACCGCACCTGCGAGGCTTGGGCCGCAGGTGCGGAGCCGCAGAAGCAGCCTTGGCGCCGCAGAACCGGAAGTGGCTGGGCTAGGCTGGGACCGCAGATGCGGTCATCTTGCCTCAGAAGCGGGACCGCACCTGCGGAAGGAGGCACGCAGAAGCGGAAGGAGGGGGCCTGGTGAACGACCGCAGATGCGGTAGTTGGGCCGCACTTGCAGAACTGCAGAAACGGTCAGGTGACCGCAGGTCCGAAAATGTTGGAGGTAGTGAAGTTCTTTAAATCGGGGGTTGGTTCAATTCAACCCCAATTCTTCCATTAGAGCCGATTTTTGGAGCAACCTTGAGGTGCCATTTTCACCACCAAGCATGAGGTAAGTGGTTTATACTAGTTTTGAGTTAAATACATGATTGTATATGGATTTGAATATGGAAATTAGTGGAAAACTTGGGGTTTGAGGGAAAACCTAGAAAATTGGTATTCTTGGATTTTGACCACGATTTTGGACATGAAATTGAGAGTAAATTATATATTTGAGTTCGTGAGGTTGTGGGCAAACTTTATCTTCGAAAAATCTCGGAATCCGAGCACGTGGGCCCGAGGGCGATTTTGTCAACTTTTTGATCGTGGTTTAAAATTATTATAAATTGGATTATTATAAGTAATTGAGTATATATTAATGGGTTTACATGATTATTGGCTAGTTTTGGAGCGTTATGCGTCGATTTGAGCCTTCGAAAGGGCGTGAAATGTTGGTTATGGAACTTTGGAGCGAGGTGAGTCTCCTTTCTAACCTTGTAAGAGGGAATTGTCCCCGTAGGTGAGTTAAATGGATATGTGTTCCTATTTGTGGGGGCTATGTACGCACGAGGTGACGAGAGTCCGTGCGTAGCTACTATTATGCTTAAGTCCGGGTAGTCTAGGGCCCAAAAGTATGCTTTACTTGTAATATTTGCAACCTTGCTGTCAATTTAAGAATGCTTAAAACATACCGAACGTGTAAATGAATTTCTGAAAGGCTAGATATTATTTCTTGACTTTTATAAAGAGAAACTTGCCTTTTTCCTGAATAATTGCTCCTTGATGAATCCTTGATTTGACTGTTTGAATGTGTTTATCTATTGTGGAACGGGCCTAACGCCTCGGTAGATTAAATAGATGCATCTATGGTTCTCACCATTCGACCCTCTGGCAGTGCACAGTTTAAATATTTTTGATCGGGCCATACGACCTCGACATGATTTGCGTATGCTTGTATTGCTGGACTTGAAATTTTATAAATGATGATATTGCTTCCCTGGCTTGAGGTAAATGTATAAATGATGAAAATGAAATTAGAAATTTCCTATTAATAAAAAGAATTATTTACTTGCTTTATGCTATTAAGTTACAGCTGTTTTTATATAAATCCTCGATTTGCTATATTATTGGTGTATATTATTGGACCACTAGTAAGTGTTGAAGTCGACCTCTCATCTTTACTTCTTCGAGATTAGACGGGATACTTACTGAGTACACGTTGTTTTTGTACTCATGCTACACTTGCTATGCATTTTTGTTGCACAGGCACATGTACCTCTAGCGGCCTAATCGTCGTAGCGGCATGGATGATACGGAGACTTAGGTGAGTTGCATCCCTCTAGGCGATCCGCAGCCAGCACAGTCCCTTTTAGTGTATTGTATTTATTTTCTGTCCAAATTTGTATTCCGGACAATTATTGTACTTCATTTGATTTCTTAGAAATAGCTCATGCACTTGTGACACGGGTTCTGAGATGATTATGGAGTTATTCAATATTAAGTTTGTTAAAGACATCATTTGATTTCAGTGAATTTCATTATTTATTGTTTAATGTATAAAAGAAATAATTTCAATAACTACTAAAATGGGAATTTGATTAACTTCTTGGTGTTGGCTTGCCAGACACTGGTGTCCGGCGCCATCACGACTCTTAGTGAATTTTGGGTCGTGATAAATGTGATGGGGTATATTATTTGAAGTCAGTGGCACGAGCACAAGCAAATAGCACCCTTAAGGTGGCTAATTTTGATTTATGGCATCGTCGGCTTGGTCATCCCTCTAATAAAATAGTTTCTCTTCTGCCCAGAATTAGTAGTCATAGTAGAACAGATGAGTTATGTAATGTTTGTTTAAGAGAAAAACAAACAAGAGAAATGTTTCTAATAGTATGAATAAAAGTAACGATTTATTGAATTAGTCCATTGTGATGTGTGGGGCCCTTATCGTGTTCCTTCTACTTGTGGCGCTGTATATTTCCTTACTATTGTGGATGATTTTTCTCGTGGTGTGTGGCTCTACTGAATGGCTGAGAAAAGTGAGGTTAAACATAAAATAAAACAATTTTGTTCCATGGTTATGACTCAGTTTCAGAAAAGGGTAAAAATAATTAGAAGCGACAATGGTAAGGAGTTCACTTGTCTTCATACTTTCTATGCGGAGCAGGGAATAGTCCATCAAACAACTTGTGTTGATACATCTATGCAAAATGGATGAGTGGAAAGGACACATAGCTTTTCTTTTAGGAATTTGAAATAGTTGATTTTTAATTATTCCGAAATTAAGAAGTGAAAAAGTTAGTAAAATGAGAAAATAAATAATTTTAAAAGCAATGGGGCGAAGTACATACTCAATAATCAACAGGAGTCTACTAGCATAAATCTCCAAGACCTGGTATCACAGGTGCATGAGCTACTAGTAGAATTACAAAAGAATACTACACTACTGTCTGAAGGCAACTCGGAAGAAAGACTTCGGCTGCTGCAGAACGGCTCGGAAGGCAGATCACCGCAACGTCTCCTGGAATCAAGGATGTGCGCCGGACTGATATCCAGATGCACCTGCCTCAGATCATGCACATTTAGTGCAGAAGTGGAGCGTGAGTACATAAACAACATGTAAGTAAGTATCTAGTCTAACCTCAAAGAAGTAGTGACGAGTGGTCGACTTCGACACCTACTATGGGCTAACAATAAAATACTGAAATTATAATTAAGCATGGACTATATAAATACAGCTGAAAACTCAATAACAAGAAATAAATGAACAATTATTTCACTAATAGTAAATCCCAAATTAATTTTCATCATTTAACAAATTAATCTCTCAATCCAATGAAACAATATCAATTATAATTGGGCTCCAAGAAATATTACGCACAGATTATGCCGAGGTCGTACGGCCCGATCCAATATACAAATATATAAATTGTGCAATGCCAAGGGTTGAACGGCACAAACCATAGATGCATCTATTCTATTACCGAGGCGTTCGGCATGCTCCACAAGAAGAGAAAATACTTTATAAGCAACCGATTCAAAGATTATTAAGAGGCTAATATTCAAGGAAACATCAATTCTCATTGACGGTCAAGTAACCCGTCCAAAACTCAAGTAAATAAAATTCGACCCTTTACAATTCCTTTATCAAGTTTCGATATGATTTAAGCATTTAAATTAGCAAGTAGGGTGCAAACATCGCAAGTATCACATGATTTGGGTCATAAACTACCCGGACATAAGCATAATTGGTACCTACGTACCGACTCTCGTAACCTCGTGAGTACGTAGCCCCCACAAATAGAAGCACATATTAAATCAACTCACCTATGTGGTAATTCCCTCTTACAAGGTTAGAAAAGAGACTTACCTCGTCTCAAAAACTTAATTTCCGGTCTACAATTGTGCTTTAAACCCTCAACTCGGTGCCAAACGACTCGGAACTAGTCAAATGTTATAAATAATGAATATATGTTCAAAAGTTCATATTCTAACTATTAGAGTGATTACCCAAACCTATTTGAAGAATTCCTAAAATTTACTCCCGGGTCCACGTGCCCGGATTCCGAAATTTTTTGAAGGAAGTTGTTACCCATAACCTCGTGAACTCAAATATATAATTTTCACCCCATTCCATAATCATTTTCGCGGTTAAATCCCATTTTTATCAAAACCTAGGTTTTTCATCTAAACCCATGATTTCCACAAATTTACATGTTAAGTCTACCCATAATCTATGTATTAAAGTCACATTAGGTAGAAAGTACTTATCTTCAATAGCTAGGTTGAAGTCCCCCTTTTGAAGCTCCAAAATCGCCCAAGAGTGCAATAAATGAACCCAAAAACGGCTAAGTCACGATTTTAAAACACACTGCACAGCTACCCTCTTCTTCGCGAACGCGGAAGAAGCCTCGCGTTCATGAAGGCAAACGGCCAGGCCCAGAAAAGCCAGGGCCTTGTGATCGCGGAGGTGTACCATCCATGCCCTACGCGAACGCAAAGAGCAATAGGCACTGACTCTCCCTAGGCCCCTTCTTTCTACGCTAACGCGAGAGGGCTTACGAGAACGCAAAGGGAGAATTTCCCCACTACCCAAATCCTTCTCCGCGAATGCGAGAGGGCTTACACGAACGCGAAGAAGGAAACCAGAACTGGAAAATCTGGTTTCTTTAACTTGGCTCCGGGTTGTCCAGAAGACACCCGAGCCCCTCGGGATCACGTCCAACTACACCAATTATCACTCCCAACTATGCCTTATAAAAAGGATTTAAGCGATCGTTGCAAATATAATCTGGTTTACAAGTCCGGAGTCGAATCCCACAGAGAACTAAGGCTTAGCTACAGTTGTTCAATATCGCTAAGAAACACAAGTCCAAACAATTTTCTAATTATAAAGATTATAATATTTATTTTTATCTAATTAATTAACAAATACTAGAAAGCAGTAAAACTATCAATTAACAAGGATAAGGATTGGAAACAAGATTAAGGAGGTCTAGAGTTATGATTTTCCCTATTGTCGGAATCCTTTCTGCTATGTTTTCTATAAATTTGGCTAAGTCTTCTCTACCGATCATGAGCGCTCTGAGTGTTGTAATTCTCTCCCGAGTAACTACCATAATTTACTAGACATATTCTCCCGAATTACGCTAGTTGGCATTAAGTACGGCTCACTCGGATCGCACCAAGGTTTCGTTATCCCTAATCCCACCTTTAAACCCTCCGTATTGATCCCTCATATACGTTAGGAGCGATGTCTTTCAACAACTACATAAATATGCACTCTCTCCCCAGTAATACACACTAAATAGGCACACTCGATTGAGAGCTCTTCAACCAACCACAATAATAACATAGTTGAACAAATAGAGAAAATACTACGGCAAATCTATATTAACGTAACAGAAAAATCATCCTTCAAAAGGTTCCATCAAAACCCTAGATAACAAATTAGCTATTCATAATAGTATGCAAAACTACAAGACTAGAATTCATAACCAATAATGGAAATAGGAAGAAGGAAGTGAAAAACTCGTAAAAGAATTCTCCGCCTTGCTCCTAGTGTGTTCTTGCCTCCTTAGGTCGAAAAGTGTGTCCAAACTCGATATCCCTCTTGTCTGTCTAAAGTATGTCAAAAGTGACGTTTTAGGTCTATTTATATGTGTAGGAAAAGACCTAAACGTGTAGGACAAGTCCTAGTCAAACTAGGAGCCTTCAAAACTCGGACTGGACCTGGCCCCAGGCCTGGCGTCGCCAGCCTCAGCCTGGCCTTTGGCTGGCCTGCCAGGCTAAAGCCTGGTTTAGCCTGGCTTTTGGTTGGCCTCGCCAGGCTAAATCCTGGTTGAGCTAGCCTTTGCGTGGCCTCTTTTTTTTACTGCTCTCGAGCACAGTCTCAACGTTTAGGTATCCCTTTTGCTCTACTTTCATCTCCAATTCACCTACACATAAAATAGACTCAATTACACGCAAATAAAGTGTAATTTATCATTAAAACATGTAAAATGCAAGGCACATAATGTACGAAACTATGGAATTATATACACACATCAACCAACAAGTCTATAAACATAATAAGGACCTGCTCGAACTCTCAAAACATGTAAAATAACAATAAAACCAAGAATCACACCCCAAAACCAAATTGAATCAAGTTATGAACTTCAAGGTTCCAAATCGCTCCGAACGCGCCGAATCATATTTAGACTACTCGGAATGACACCAAATTTTGCGTGCAACTCTTAAATCACCATACAGAAATATTCCTGATCTTGGAATCCCAATTAGACCTCCATAACACCAAAACCTACTCCAAACCAAATTTAAAGAACTTTAGAACTTTCAAAGAGTCAACTTTCACTATTATGCGCCGAAAAGCTCCCGGGTTATCGAAAACCCGATACGAACATATGTCCGATTCTAAAATCATCATACGAACCTATTGAAATCATCAAAACCCGATTCCGAGGTCATTTACCCAAATTTTTGACCGAAGTCAAACTTAGCCATTTTGGCCAACCTTAAAGGAACCAAGTGTTCCGATTTCAACCCAAACCTTTCCAAATCCCGAACTAACCATCCCCGCGAGTCATAAAATAGTAAAAGAATATACGGAAAGTCTTATTTAAGGGAACGGGGTTCTAAAAAGCAAAACGATCGATCGGATCGTTACATTGCCGATCTCATTTTGGGGAGAATGTGTTTTGACTGCAGTTTATCTTATTAATCATACTCCTACTCCCATATTAGATGGAAAGACTCCTTATGAGTTAATTTTTTGGAAAAACACTTCCTATAAGCCTCTAAAAGTATTTTGATGTCTATGTTTTGCTCATGTTAGGTCCCGTTTAGCTCTAGGAGTCGTCGATGTATTTTTGTTGGTTATCCTTTCGGGAAGAAGGGACGGCGTGTCTATGATTTAGAGAATGGAGATTCTTTTGTGTATCGTGATGTTATTTTTGATGAAAAAGTCTTCCCTTATGTTAGTTCAGTGTTTGACTTTGAGCCTACCACTCCGCCGGATTCCTCTGGTGCTTCCCCACTAATGATCATATTATGCAACCTGATCACTCACCCTCTATTCACTCAAGGGGGAGTTTTGATATTTAGCCCAACGTAAATGAATGAGGGTAGATGTTACTTCTCCTAGTCCCATTCAGGAGGAAAATATGAACACAAGTTCTACCATTGTGGATACAGAGACTCTTCCTACTACTATTACTACTGTGAGTGAAGCTCTTGGTCGGGGAACATAAAGTGTCCACCAGATTAAAAGATTATGTTTGTTACACAACTTAGTGTCATACTACTATGTGCATAGATAACCCAACGCAAAGCTCATCACCCACTCATTCACAGTCCTCAGGTACGTCGTATCCCATAGCTAACTATGTGACTTGCAATAATTTTTCTTCTAAACACGAGCTTTCTGGCAGCTGTTACTGCAGGTAGTGAACCCACAAGGTTTTATGATGTTGTATGTGACCCTCTTTGGCGACGTGCTATGAAAGAAGAAATTGATGCATTGGAAAAGAATGGTACATGGACATTAGAGTTTCTTCCCCGGGAAAGAAGACTATCGGATGCAAGTGGGTATATAAAATAAAATATACTCCCTCCGTTTTAATTTATGTGAACCTATTTCCTTTTTAGTCCGTGCCAAAAAAAATGACCTCTTTCCCTATTTGGAAACAATTTACCTTTATGCAATGATTTATAGCCACACAAAATATATGTGTTTCATTTTACACCACAAGTTCAAAAGTCTTCTCTCTTTTCTTAAACTTCGTGCCCACTCAAATGGGTTCACATAAATTGAAACGGAGGGAGTAATTTTGATGGTACAATTGAGCGATTTAAAGCTCGGCTTGTGGTTCTTGGTAACAAGCAGGTGGCTGGAATTGATTACAATGAAACTTTTGCTCCGGTGGCGAAAATGGTAACTATACGAGTTTTTCTTAGCATTGTTGTGGCTAAAAAATGGGAGTTGCATCAAATGGATGTTCATAATGCGTTGTTGCATGGGGATCTAGATGAAGAATTTTATATGCAACTTCCACCCGGATTTGAGACCTCAACTCAAGGGAAAGGGTGTCGCCTTCGCAAATCCTTATATGGATTGCGACAAGCTCCAAGAAATTGTTTGCTAAACTTGCTACTGCCTTAAGGACATTTGGTTTTGTGCAATCATTTGCAGATTATTCTTTATTCTCTTATATAAAGAATGGTTAACATTACATGTTCTTGTTTATGTCGACGATCTGATCATTGCCGGAGACGATTCTGGTGTTATTTCTAACTTCAAACAATATTTGCATCGTTGCTTTCACATGATAGATCTTGGGCCATTAAAATATTTTTTGGGGATAGAAGTGGCTAGAGGTATAGATGGTCTGTTTCTTTGTCAGAGAAGATATGCACTCGATATTTTGAGTGAAACTGGACTTCTTGGAGCAAAACCGGCTAGCTTTCCTATTGAGCAGAATCATAAGCTAGGATTGAAGTATGGTAATGATTTTGCTGAACCTGAACAATATAGACGATTGGTCGGTCGACTAATTTATTTGAACATCACTCGTCCCGAGCTGTGCTATTCAGTTCATATTAGCTTAATTCATGCATTGTCCAAAAGAGAGACATTGGGAGGAAGCATTGCGTGTACTGAGATATTTGAAGGGCAATCCAGGTCAAGGAATTTTCTTACGAGCTGATAGCAATTTGCTCTTACATGCATATTGTGATTCTGATTTATGCAAGTTGTCCGATGGCACGACGTTCTTTAACTGGTTATTTTATTCTACTGGGAAATTCACCTATCTCTTGAAAAACCAAGAAACAACATATTGTCTCTCGCTCCTCGGCCGAAGCGGAATATCGTTCTATGACGACAACGGTGTGTGAGTTAAAATGGCTCAAGGCTTTGTTACAATCCTTAGGTGTCTTTCACAAGGATCCTGTTTGTTTATGTTATGATAGTCAAGTTGCTCTACATTTATCTGCAAATCCAGTTTTTCATGAGAGTACAAAGCACATTGAGATTTTTATTCTTTTTTTTTTTTTTTTTTTAACAGCTGGTAACGTTGTTGCATCTCATGTGTGCACTTCTGCACTTCTGAACAACTAGCAGACATATTTACTAAAGCACTTGGGAAACAACAATTTTTCTACCTACTTCGCAAGTTGGGCATTCGCGATCTTCATGCTCCAACTTGAGGGGGAGTATTGGGAGATATAACATAGCTGTAAATATGATGTAATATTATTTTGCGTTTATTTTAGAAAGTTGTATATGTTTAGGAGACTATAGTAGTGGTAACCTTATTTATTACGATAACTTTCTTAGTTAACAAGACATAGGTTTTGTATATATTAACACCTGATTATTCAATAGAAGACATAGGACTTCATTCTCTCTTACACTCTTGGGGGGAGGGGGGGTGAGGTGAAAGCAAATAGTGTTGAGGGCTAAGTTTCGATGAATATGAAATAGAGATACCATAATGCCAGATTTCACATACTTAACAGCAAAGGCATCATGTAATTTGCATCGTAATAATTAGCATTATAATACCTATGACAGTCTTATCTGAAGCGCGGACACAGCAATCACTAGTGAATAGAAATTCATCATATCATTCCCTTGAACTTTTACCAAAAACTTCATTATGCTAAAAACAAAAGTTTTTTTTTCGGTTGACATCAGTAGCTGTAGATTCTGCGTGCTTTTACACATATCTAAGATGTCATATAGTTATACATTATTTTTTTTCCAATATAAGAGAAAATGAGCTAAAATTTTCAGTTTTTTTCTCCAGGGCAGCATGCTTACACCTCAACTATTCCACCAGATGCTTGCTGAGCACAAGTACCGACTAACTCTGCCACCAAGGCTTAAGTAGAGTAGATCGAAAGAAATCACCTAAAAATTTTATGCCTTACTGAAATATGAACCTGATCTCCAAAGTTCGCACCCACTTCATTAACCACTAGGTCACGTCCTTGGACTAAAATTGTTCTTATCTTTCAAATTAATAGCAAGAACATAAATATAAATATGAATTTAGATATTGGAAAGCACCAAAATAACTACAACATAGAACATCGCCAAGAAGCTCTGCAGGAAATTTCAGCATGCTCTTGTATGAGCTGCAAACTGTTCAATCCAATATTTCAAGAAATGATCACTTTTTCAGAAAAAGTTAATCAGGGGTGGAATTTGACCAACAAGAATGAATCATGAGTTCTTGTTCAAAGATTGGAAAAGAACATGCCATGGTTGTTGAAGCAGTAACAAAACAAAATTCAAGACAAGATTACTGCTCGGACAATGATTTCCAAATCGTCTACTCACATTAAGTACAAGCCCTTGAAAATCGTATCAATATATAAGCCAATTTCAAAAAAGGAACCATTATGCACTGTCATAAACAAATAAACAGCGATCCTACTGGGAAGATTAAGCAATTAACCTAACTGCAAAACAAGAAAGCATAATTGTCACAGTACATATACAATAACAACAACTACTATGCCTCGTTCCCAAACAAGTTAGGAACTGTCACAATGCATATATAAGCATAAAATTGAACATCAAGAGAACTAACACAGTTGCAAGTCAAAGCAACTATTTTAGATGGGTTCATAGATCATAATCTTGATTTGACCGTCAAAGAATAAATGGCAACTATTACATCTCAAGAACCCAAAAATGACTACAGCAAAAATAATTAGCTACTGCATGCCATCTAAAAGTGCACCTTAAATTTAGCTGTCCAAATGCTATCTACTGAACAGCTTTTTCAGTAACTAACAATTGGTACAAAACTAGGAGCGGAAAACCATTACACAGGTGCATCCTTGAAATTTTGTGCAATTGCTAAAGATGCATTCTTGAAATTTTGCACAAATCTGTCTACCGGGTTTATTGTTGTTGTCGTAATAACAAAAGACAATTGACGGAGAACACAAAAGTAAGGGAACAACCATTTGAAGGAGCTATATTCACTAGCAAGTCTCTGTTTGTAAATTTATTCATACCAAGTCTCTTTTAAACCTAATTTCAGAGTATATGTTCAAGAAATATGAAAACGCATCTAAAAAGCATACAACATTCATGAAATAATTATAGCACCCAAAGTGAGGCCCTAGTAGTCAATAAAGTGAAAGGAGAACAATGAGGTATCAGGTTTAAATCCCAATAGAGGTGAAAAACATTAATACATGATTTCTTCCCACATGCCTAAGTCTTTGAGCATAGAGTTGCCCCTAATGAAATAGTGTGTGCAGGCTGGTCCAACCACCACAGTCATTAAAAAAAATTATTGCTTTTCAAGGTGCAGTTTTGATGGCATGCAGTAGCTAACTAATCATATAATACAAGTGTCTTTTATACCTAATTTCAGAATATCTATTCAAAAAACATGTAAATACATCTAGAAAGCATGCAACTTTTCATGAAATAATTACATTACTGCTCAGCTTGAAAACAATTACTCAATGTATCATCTAAAATTGCAGTAACAATTGAAAGCTACCAACATTAGGGCCCAAAAATATAAACCAGTCGAAAAGCTCAGATGGGTACGTATCGTTTCACGGCCTGTTTTGCTGCAACACTGAGCCCAACAACAGCACCACCAATAACCCCAGCAACAGCCGCCGACCTCAGCCCCGCCGCTGCCCTATAAAAAGCTCCAGTCCCTAAACCCGCCACCACGCTATTGATCACATCATCCGTATCCCTAATCGCCACCATCCCGCTCTCCATACCCGCATAAATCAGCCCAATTATTCCGACACGGTTCCCGAATTTCCTTCCCGTATGACCCGACCCGTTTAAGATCCTGTTAACCCGGAGCTTTAAGGTATCCCCTGGCTCGGAAGCTTTTACGCCTTCGATGAATCCCTTACCGGCGCCGAGGACAGAACCGGAGAGGTAACCGATGCCGGTGAAGTACGTTAGGTTTTCTCCCCATGATCGGCGTTGTGCGAGAGATTCTTCTTGGAAGAGGAATTCAGGGGAAGTGGGGAGTTTGTAAAGGTTTTGTATAGGGACTTGGAGATCTTGGTATGGGTTATATAGCCTCCGTTTCTGGCCGTCGCCGTCGTTGTCTCCGGCGTGATGTGCCATGGCCGTTCGGATTTGCTTCTAAAATTAGGGTTTAGGGTTTAGGAATGTTGAATTTGAGTAATTGGAGAGACACGTCTAGAAAGAGAGAAGTGGTACCAAGGTTTCCCGTACGTTGGACCTAAAATAGAGTGACGTGCTCTAGCTGCTCTAGGAAAATACTAAAATATTGTACTTCTTACAAAAAAGAATGATTTATTTACCTATTTGGAAATAATTTATCTTTATAAAATAATTTATAGCCATACAAAATATGAGTTTCATTTTACACCATAAGTTTAAAAGTCTTCTTTCTTTTCATAAACTCAATTCCCACTTAGGCTGATTCCAAGATGTATAATTGAATCAAAGTGATTTTTACTTCATTCAAGCATTGGATCTCCTGTCTCATCTCAATTAAGAGGGGTCACGGAAAGAACAGGTTCAAAGTCACGATCAATTCCTTTTTCAAATTCTGATGCAGCTGCACGAGCCCTTCCTGCGTGCCACAAATGACCTACGAAGAAGAAGAATCCTAGAACAAAATGAGAGGTAGCTAACCAACTTCTAGGAGGTAGAACCAAATGAGTTCAGATAAATTAAAACGGAGGAAGTATTACTTAAGTTATAATGATATTTAGGGTAGGTTTAAAATAATCCTTTAAATACACCTATTTCGAGTTCTTTAAATTTCCTAAGCACCATCGCCTTTTTTTTTTTGTTGGTATTTAGAGATTTTATATACCAGGGAAAAAAAAGTATACAAGCAATTCTAAAAAACCCTCAAGGTAGGCAGGAATGCCCACTCTACAATCTACCTTACTACAAAGCTTCAAAATTTATAAAAGTCAAAACTACTACATTCATAACTAGCAGGAAACTAGGATAGTAATTCATTCTGTTCATTTGGCCTGCTATTCTTCTACTGCCTGCACCTCGAACATGTATATCTTGAACAATCTGTCTCACCAGAGTAGCATCTTCTCTCATTCTATCTTAAAATATCTGTTGGTTTCTTTCTTGCCAGACATAGTACGCACATCCAGCCAAACTCATTCTATAGATCTCTGCCTTGGCATTTTTACCATTCATGAACTGGACTGCCCATGCTTGCTCATTCACCCACCCCGTTACTTTTCTGTCCACACCCCGCCAACTTAGCAATTGATTCCATATTGAAGCAGTGAATGAGCACTTGAAGAACAAGTGCATTACAGATTTAGCTTATACATCACATAAAGGACATATAATATTACTCGTCACTCCCTATTTTACCGGCCTATCTCTGGTATACAACCTTCCATGGGCTACCATCTTAAGCAAAAAGATCCATTTTGGGCATCCCATATTATTACAAACTAGTCTCTTTCATGGAACCTTTTGAAACTCCCCTCTTAGCTTTATATACAACTCCCTGATAGGGAATTGTCGTGTCTCTATTAGCTCATCAAAAGAAATGCCTGCTTACTCCAAGAACTCTTTAGCTTTAAGGATTTTTTTCAACATCCACGATGTTTGTTTAGCACATATTACCCAATCAGGTTTTCCTTTTATATAGTAAGTGTATAACCCATTGAATCCATAGTCTATCTTTCTTCTTATAGAGATTCCAGTAATGCTTACAAATTGCTGCTTTATTCTAGAATGTTATACCTATCACATTTAGTCCACCAGCAGACTTAGGTAAACACACTTTTGTCCCAAGACAATAAAGCTTTCTTGCTTAAGCCATTTCCACTTGTGCACAAAAACTTCCTACATACAGTCTCAACCAATGTAAATAATCTTCTTAGGCAATACAAAAATTTGTGACCAGAAAGTCTGTATAGAAAATAAAATACTTTTAATAAACTAAGTTTTCCCTGCATAAGACAAGTATTTTGCAGTCCATGAGGTAACCCTTCCAACCATCTTGCCAAGCAAAGGCTGATATTGTATTATTGTCAATCTTTTGGAACTTAATGGCACCCCTAAGTATCTGACTGGAAGTTCTCCTTTAGGAAAGCCCGGCAAGTTAAGAATCTCTATCTGAATATCCTCAGGCACCCCTACAAAGAAGATTGAGTTTTTGGCCTGGTTAATAATCAATCCTGAAGCCAATAAAAACTATTGGAAACATACATACATTAGTTTGACCGATATCACATCACCCCTGTAAAACATCAGAAAGTCATCGGCAAAGCTCAATTCACTAGCTAGATTTTGCTAAATCTAGGATAATAGCTCAAATCTGGTTTTTGTATTAGGGCCTTCAGCACTCTAGTTAAATATTTCATCGCTAGTACAAACAAGAAAGGGATAATGGATCCCCTTGCCTCAGGCCTTTCCTGGCATCAAATGGTGTCGTCGGCCTTCCATTTACAAGAATAGAGTAAGACACTGTCTTCAGACAACTCATGATCCATTTAACAAATCTAACAGGAAAAGCCAACCCAATAAATATTTGTTCTATGAACACTCACTCCAAGGAATCATATGCCTTTTGCATGTCTAGCTTTATCATACATCTAGGTGATAAACCCTTTCTTCCATACCCTTTAACTAGTTCATGCTCCCATAATAATGTTTGTAATGACTCTCCCTAGGACAAAAACTTATTGGCATTTATCAACAAGATCATCCATAACTCCTTGTAGTCTTCTAGTTAGGATTTTAGAGATAATTTTGTATATTGTCGTGCAACAAGATATAGGTCTAGAGTCCTTGACAGTTGAAGGGTTCTTGACCTTAGGAATTAATGTCAGTGATGTGCAGTTTATGGGCTGAAACATCTCATTTGTATCAAAAAATGAAGAACAACTTGTTGTAGAAATGTGATAGGTAGCAATCCCCCTTGGAGTGACTGTAAATTCCTAATGGAGTTCTGCCCACACATGTTCTTCATGTTAACAAAGAAATAAGCAAGAGTTGGAATATCCTAACGCAAGCCATTTGATTCTAGATTTCTGCTTGTATATACTCTCCTCAATTGCTCCCCATTTCTCTAATTGTGCTCTCAGCTCCTTCTCTTCTTCTATTAAATTAGCATGTAACAACAGAGTTCCCATTTGTTGTTGTACCACCTGGAGATTTTTTCTTATTTCTTCTAGTTTCCTGTCTACCCCCGTAAATTGTCTTGTGTTCAACTTCTTCAAATCTTGCTTAACATCCTTGAGCTTATGCCATATCTGCCTCATACGTACATTTGAACCAATACTATCCTAACAATTTTTGTTCAACGGTAAGAAGTCTAGATACTCTGCTAGGCAACTGAAAAATCTGAATGGCCTAGCCTTCCCCTGCAGACCTTCAGTAGTAAGTTTTAAAGGGGAATGATCTGAAAAGAAAGGCTCCATTACTACAACTTTCCAAGTTGGCCATAAGTTCATCACTATAACCCTATCAGTCCAGCTCTATACACTATTGTTGTCCAAGGTATAGTCCCTAGCCAGTGTATTGTAACTCGGTCATACTAGTGTCAAATAAAAATTCTTTAAAATCTCTGACTTCTGCTTCTTGTAGAGGAGCCCCAAATTATCTATCCTCGGTATACTCTATAGTGTTGAAATCACCCATTACCAGCCATGGGCCTTGTTGTGCTCCTGCTAGTTTCCTGTGTTTCTCCCACAAACCCCTTTTGTCTTGAATTGTGTGGTATCCATATATGACAGTGAAATTGAACAACAAGTTAAGCATAAATTCTCGCCATTCCATGGATGCATTAAGCACTTATGTCAGGAGACCCAAATTCTTCCCTTGCTGGTACTTGTAGCATTAGAAATCCAGCTCCATCCTCCTGAAATCTTAGCGATTATTTTAGCCTCCTTTATTGTTTTAACTCTATGCTCTAATACAACTATCAATTTATTCTCCCTTAAAAACCCTTTTATCTCTTTTTTCTTATACGACTTATTCATTCCTCTTACATTCCAAGTAATTAGACTCATACTGGAACAAATAGATAAAATGTGTTATCCCTAGCTCCTATCTAGCTACTTTGTCCCCTTTCAAATGATTGACGACCCTGCAAAGTATGATTGTATGTTGGCTCAACTAATGGACTACATCCATTATTTGTGCCAATGTTTTCACCTTCATTACTCACTATTTTATTTGATTTACCAGCTGATTTCCCTGTAAAAACTTTCCACCCTTCTGTTTGAGGTTGTTCATTGTTATTCTCTGGCTGAGTAGGAAACCCTGTTTCCTTAGCTACCTTCTCCGATTTTTCTGTTGCTTTTGTATACCCTGTTGTTGAACATGTGTCACCTTTCGAATATCCGCCACTGATTCACTCATTGCTAAACCTGTTTGGTGATGACATTCTTTCCTTTAGCTAGCTTAGGTTGAGGCTTCTTTTCAATCACTCGCTTATAATCATGCCCAATGGTTAGACATGTTAAGCAATATTCCGGTTCCCAATCATAAACTATCTCTTGCTAAAATATTCCTCTTGGATCTTTCACCTTCACCTTTTTGCCGAGGTCTTGTAATGTCGACCTCAATTAATATTCAAGAAAACGAGATACGAGCGACTGAAGTAGTACACTCATCTGCAAAAAGTGGTTTTCCTAGGCCACTACCAATACGAATAAGAGTCCGTATTCCCCAAGAATTAAATAGCAAATTGGGAAATTTCACCCATAATGGCACAGTTCGTAGCACTTCATCATAAATTCAGAACTCCATGACTTCATTATCACAAACCTATTGTTAATTGTTTGTGGACCAGAGAATAATAACTCATTCCTTTCCTCGTAGCAGCTGACCAAGATCACAAAATAGTCTTCATGGAAACAATAGATTTTTGATTTTTGAGCGAACCTCCACTGAGCGGAAAGGAAACTCTCAACAGCTCCAATTATTGGTAAGATGCCAATGACATACAAGATAATAGCATGCTCCCAATTCTTATTTTCTTCTTCAATCTCTTCTTGGTCCAATTCCACAATTATCTCCCCTTCTTGTATTACCGAAATTATGAAGTCCAATTTCATTCCCCTAGAGGCCAACTTAATCCCGTTGACAATATTAGCCCAGGTAGGGACACATTTGGTAGCATCAGTCTGATCAATCTTCATATCTCTTCAGTAGGGTTCTCCAGCTGAAACTTATCACGAATAGCTCTTCCAAACTCAGACCTAAGGCTTTAAGTTTCCTTCAATTGCATTACAATTCCATTGTCTCTGCTATTCGCAAACCTTATTGTTGAGATAAGCTTAGTTATCCCCGATACAGAAGCTATTGTCCCTGTAGTGTCATCATTCCCTGGTAAATCACTTACATCTTCCTTGCCCCTTATGGGCGGAGTATGCGTGCCCTCATCGTTGTGGTTTGGAATCCTAGTTGACAATTTAATAGACCCTATTCCCGATCGATTTTCCAATAGCTCTGGCTTCTCAATTTCTCTAGGATTCACCTTTCCTATCTTCACTTCTGATAATTGAATTTTGTTCGCAGCTTTTTTCGTCTTGCCCCTAGCCATTTCCGGCATAGGCGTATGTTAAGTTTCACCACTAACGTGCGGCGAGAAGAGAATTAGATAGAGAGTAAAGAGTATAGAGTACACCACGCTTTTGGTATAAGTCAAACGATCTACGAACGAAGTCTCACATTGGTAGTTGAAAAAATTGGGAATTCACGTATAAACTGTAGGGATTTATTAATAGTGTCAGTCTTCTGGGAAAGTCGCGGGGCATAGCTTAAAGAGTACCAACATGTTTACTTCCATTATAGGTAACGTATTTGGGTTCAAAGCCCTGCGCGGTCTACGTCTGGAAGATCAGTGAATCCCTCCTGCTTATGTTAAAACTTTCCAAGGTTCGCCTCATGGGATCCAAGTTGAAAGCGATAAATTGAACAAGTATGGTCGTCCCTTGTTGGGATGTACTATTAAACCTACATTGGAGTTATGCTAAAAACTACGGTAGAGCTGTTTATGAATGTCTTCGCGGTGGACTTGATTTTACCAAAGATGATGAGAACGTGAAGGACAATATCACACCGTATTCAGAAATTAGCACGACGTGACCCCCAAAGGGGATGGTCTTGGCGAAATGTCCCAAATTTTTATGGTCTTAGCAAAACATCCTCCTTTTTACTTGAACATCATAGTTCTTTAATTTTTAAAGCTGAAAATTCTTGTTTGATGGTGAAAAGCAAAAGTTAATAATCTTTTATTGTTAAAATCATTTGAATGTTGATAACTTATGCTTAAACCATTAGTTCAAACACAGCTTTTTGGTGATTTACCGTAAAATTCTGAAAACTCCATTGTTGGACCTTAGAAAGTGATGGGTCTTTTTTAATTTGGTGCTATTCGACTAAATTGATGGTTGTTTGTGTTGGTATTTGAAAGCTATGTTTCAAAGTTGAGATCATTTGGAGCAGATTTGGGATTTTTTTATGGAAATGGAAATTGCAAATTCGAAGAACACTTTGTTAAAACAACCCAAAAAAAGTATGTCAATCCAGTAGACTTCAATGAAAAAACTTAATAGTACAGAAATCCAGAAGAGAAATAGAATGACAATTCAATGGAATCCAATGAACAATTTAATCAGGTAGAAAAACACCTAAAGAGCTTGTGCGATTCCGGGGTCATTTTTTAAATAATGCCAATTTTAGGGCATTTCGCTAAGACCACCCCCAAAAAGTCCCTTTTGTGTCAATCACCCCCACCATATTACGAGTATCTTTAGGTTGGTTTAGCCAACAATTGGTGTCAGAACCTAAATTCGCCAATCGAGTATGATGATGACAGAGTGATGTTACGGGGCTCAATTTGATCATATTAATGGTAATAATAAGAACCGGGTTAGAGGAGCAAACTTTTGTGGGTTTGCGTAAGGCATGAAAGTAAATGTTCTCACAGAAAATATATTGTTGAAAAATGATTTTTAGAAAATGTGTAATCTTTTTTATTTATTTTTCAGTATTTAAGTAAAAAAGAGCAACCCGGTGCACTAAGCTCCCGCGATACCCGGTTCAGAATTTTATATTTCTTATTTGGGAAATATTTTCCACTGTTCGATTGAAAGTCTTGAGATTCATCTTTATATGTGCTTATTAAAATTGTTTTCTTTTTGGTTGGTCAAGTGAAAAACTTAAATTTGATTCATTAAGAATATTGGCTTTTTGTTGTAATCTCAAATAATATAGTAGAAGGGACTATACGATATCACATTGAAATATTGTTGAAAACCAAAAATAAAAAAATAAAACAGTTGTAACTACAAATTTGGTTTGTCACGGTTGGAAATTCGTGATTTCTTCATTATGAGAAATAATTCAAAAGAACGTCTGCAATTGGTTAAAAAAATCGAGAAAATACTGTTAAATATTTGTTTTGTGAGGACAAAAAATCTGAAGATAGTTCAAGTCATGTATACTTACTGACTAACAGAACTCAAACATACCTGCACCAAATTTATATTATTCGTGAACGGCCTGAGCCTGTTAAATAAATATTTTAACAAGAAACAATAAGTTGAAGTGTAGCTTGGGTCATCATCTAGTAAATCTGCAGCCCAGCCTAATCTCTTGTCCATTACCACTAATGCTTCTAACCTTGATTACAGAATTTGCAAATGCTTTAAAGAAATCCTAAGAGTTAGCACTAGTTTTTTGGTCCTTGAAATTGTAAGTAAAGATTCATCAGAAGAGAAAAGTCTCTTGCCCTTCATTAGTACCTTATAATAGCCATTGTCGAATAATGTTGTTGTAGAATTCATAGTGGCACCTTCATTTTTTACCTTGTTGTGCATGGGGCAAACATTCTGTAGATCAGGTAGAAATGATTTTTGTAGTGTTGGATCAACGTCGTGATTTTTGTCGAACTTTTGGATTCTGTTTTGGAAGGAAGAACACCGAGAAAATCCAAGAGTGAACCCTCCTATCAGCAGAATAAGAAAGAACTTTAATTTGTTACTGCCAAAGAAAAATCTTTGAATCGTTGAAATCAGTATAGGAGATATTACATTTTTTCTGGAGGTAATTAGGAAGGTGAGAAGAGAGGTGTATCGAGAATTTTAAACCAATAAGAGGGCATGTCTACCCGCTGCCATTTTATGACAGTAAATATGAGTTTTGTATATACATGTGGGCACGCTATATATATATATATATATATATATATATATATATTTGAAAATGAGAATGCAACCAAATCATCCAACAAAATAGAAGAATGAAGTTGCTTACCTGAAAGTGCAACCAAATATCCAAAGAAAGGCCTCTTTTGGTGAAGTTTTCTTGCAGTTAAAGAAATGTTGGAAGTGAGAGAAGGTAATTGTCTCGTTTCGGTAGCTTTGGAGATTTTTCCATCTTTTCTACTTTTGGCACATCCCAAGTGGGACCTCCAGACTGACAACGTATATACATGCCCAATAAATAATTTCACATTAATGGAGAAATAATATTGCGCTATTTTGGTTGCCAGGAATTGTATATGGTAATAACAAATCCAATGTAATTCCACATAGTGGGGTCTAGGGGGAGAAGAATAGAGTATACGCAAATGTTATCCCTACCTTGTGAAGGTAGAGAGGCTGTTTCTGATAGACCTCAGCTCAAAGAAAAAAAGGAAAAGAAGTAGAAATTTTTGAATAGTAATATATTAGTGTTATGACTTGTATTGTTAGTTTGTACTGTTAGCTTGGTTGTTAGTCTGTTAGTTCATCGTTAGTTAGTAGTAATTGTTAGTTTAGTCATTTAGTCAGGATGATGTAGCAACGTCTTATTGGTTAAGTTAATTGGTAAGTCGGTTAGTGGAAGTCATGTATATAACTACCTGCACAGTACCTGATGAAAAAGAAGCTTTCATTTGTCTCTGAAAATGCTCTCTTCTTCTCCTCTCTAGAAGCTTCCTCCATTGAAGGACTTGTCGAGCTTGAGGCTTCAAGTGCAGATTAGCACCGGTTTTAGTATGGTATCAGAGCGAGAGATACTGAAAATTCGCTCATATTAATCAGTGTGATTTACAACATCCTCGAGTTTAACGATCCTTCATTTACTGAGAGATTTTTTGAATTTGAGCTCTTCAATGGCAGAAACAACAATTCCCTATACACATCCACTATATTTAGTCCATCAGACACTCCAGGCATTGTTCTAATCCCTATGAAGCTAACAGGATCCGAGAACTATGGCCTTTGGAGCAGGACGATGAAGACCGCGCTATTGGGAAAGAAAAAGCTAGGGTTTGTGACTGGCACTTACACAAAGGAGTCGTGTTAGACAGAGTTGCATGAACAGTGGGAAACGTGTAATGCAATTGTTCTCTCGCGGCTCATGAACACAGTGTCAACAGAACTCCTTAGTGGGATTGCATATGCTTCAAATGCTTATTTGGTTTAGGAAGATCTAAGAGAACGATTTGATCAGGCCAATCGCATGAGGATCTTTCAAATTCGCAAAGCAATTGCTACTCTATCTCAAGGTACAGATTTTGTCTTTACTTACTTCACCAAATTGAAAGGTTTGTGGAGTGAGTATGATGTCATGGTGCCTGCTTCTAATTTGAGAGAGTATACTGAACACCTACAACAACAAAAGTTATTACAATTTCTCAGTGGCTTGAATGACTCTTATGATTAAGCCATGAGACAAATTTTATTGAAATCCAATGAGCCATCTCTGAATCAGGCATATGCTATGGTAATTGAAGATGAGTCTCAGCATTCCTCTTCTGGCCTGAGCTCTCATGAGTGAAAAAGGTGATCTAATGGCCAAGTTGGCAGGGGTCAGGGTTACAGGGGAAAGAAACCTTTTATGCAATGTGAGCATTGTGAACTTATAGGTCAGACAAAGAACAACTGCTACAAAATCATAGGATATCCTGAAGATTTTAAAGGGAAGAAGAAGTTTAGCAATAGCATCACTGGTGGACAATTTCGTCGAGGTAATGGCAATTTTGGAGGACTGTTTGGAAATCAACAATCTATCAATGCTGTGAATAATGTCTGCGAAAATGCTGGAAATGCTGATGTTTACTCCCAAAGTTCTTCAGCTGCTGATTTACAAACTACTCTGGCTGGAAATGGACCCTATTTTACTGAGGAGCAATACAAACAGATCCTAGGATTGCTAAGCAAAGACACCACTGATGCCCAAGCTAATATGGCAGGTATTGTTACTTGCTTGATAACTAGTAGTTTTACAAATGAACGGATTGTTGATTCTAGCGCTACACATCACATAGCAGCAACTGAAAACTTATTGAAAGATGGAGCTCATACTAGGAAGGTTTCTAAGGATAATGTACATCTGCCCACAGAAGATAAGGTTACAGTCTCATATGTTGGTGAATCCTGCCTATTTGGAACTGAGTCCATAAGCAATGTGTTGTTTTTACTTGACTTCAAATTCTATTTGTTGTTAGTGTCCAAGTTAACCATGGAACTCTCATGTTCAGTCAATTTCTTCCTCGACTTTGTTTTGTTTTAGGACATTTACAGTGGCAGGGTAAAGGGGATTGGTAAGGAGAATGCTGGACTGTACATATTGAAAGAAGCAATTGACAAAAATAAGATCAAAACACAGAGGTTGTTTGTTGCAGTAAATGGAAAAGACTGCAAATCATGGCATATGAGGCTTGCACATCCTTCACCAACTGCTATGAAGAGCATGAATTTAGAGAGTTTTGTAAATAGTGAATTGTTTAATAAGTGTCTTGTTTGCCCACTAGCTAAGCAAACTAGACTAGTGTTTCCTACTAGCAACTCCAGAACTGATTCTCCCACTGCTCTTGTTCATATGGACCTTTGGGGACCTTATAAGGTTGCCACTTTTGATAAGAAATGTTACTTCTTGACTATCATGGATGATTTCAGTTGTTACACATGGATTCATTTATTACAGCTTAAATTAGAAGTCATTGTTGCTATTAAGAACTTTATCTTGATGATAAATAACAAGTTTGGAGCTACGGTGGAGATAATAAGATCTGATAGTGGAACAGAGTTTTATAATTCTCAGTGTAATGCATTCTTGAAAGTTCTTGGTGTGCTATATCATAGTAGTTGCACACAGACTGCACAACAGAATGGTGTTGTAGAGAGGAAATATAGGCATATACTAGAGGTAGCAAAAGCTTTAAAATTTCAGTCTAAAATGTCTATTAAGTACTGGGGCATCTGTGTCACAACTGTTGTGTACTTGATCAATAGTTTGCCATCTGTAGCCATCGAAGGAAAGAGTCCCTATGAAATGCTATACTTTAAATCTCCATCTCTGAAATACTTGAGAGTAATAGGATGTTTATGTTATGCAACTACTATACCTAGAGGTGATAAATTTGTTGCAAGAGCTAGACCTGCAGTTCTTATAGGTTATATTGAGAGACAAAAGAGCTATCTGTTGATGGAATTGGATAGCAAGCAACTCTTTGTAAGTAGGGATGTAATTTTCAAGGAATCAGAATTTCCTTTTGCTGGAAATTTGGACACTGATCATTCTTGGTTTCTTGACATGCCTGATAATGTACAAGATCAAGAACTGCAGACACCTCACACAAGTGTTGATACTCCTGATACAGTTGATGACCTTGAGTCCGAAGAATCAGTCACTGAAGGTGCTGAGCAGGGACAGGCCACAACATTACAAGAAATGCCTACTCAGGAGAATACCTCACAAACAGTAGAAACAACAGCACCACCAGCACATGCCAGAAGGTCTGTTAGGTAGTCCGAATAGCCTATTTGGATGAAAGATTACATAACACCGAGCAAAGCTTCCAGCAAATATCCTGTGGCAAAGTATCTCTCCTATTATAATGTCACTCCAACTTACTGCATCTACCTGTCCAAAATTTCCACCTTAGTGGAACCACAGACTTTCAAGCAAGCAGCCAAAGATACTATATGGATTCAAGCTATGCAACAAGAAATCCAAGCTCTAAAGGATAATCACACCTAAAAAATTATTGATCTACCTGCAGGAAAGAATACTGTGGGCTCAAAATGGGTATATAAGATCAAGTATCATGCCAATGGTGAAGTTGAAAGATTCAAGGCTAGATTGGTTGCCAAGGGGTACAGTCAGCAAGAGGGTCTTGATTATCATGACACCTTCTCTCATGTGGCCAAGATAGTCGCAGTAAGATCAGTGATAGCACTAGCAGTATCCAAAGGGTGGTCTTTATACCAAATAAATATGTACAATGCTTTCTTGCAAGATGATCTTTGTGAAGAAGTACACATGGAATTGCCTGAAGGTTTTAGAAGATAGGGGGAGCAGAAGGTTTGCAGGTTACTTAAGTCTTTATATGGGCTTAAGCAAGCCTCTAGGCAATGGAACATCAAGTTGACAGAGGCATTGCTTGATGCAGGTTTTACTCAGAATAGTCATGACTATTTTTTGTTCACCTTGAAGAAGAATGGTGGCATAGTGTTTATTTTGGTCTATGTAGACGATCTACTCATTACATGTAGTAATTCAGATTTGATCATTGAAGCCAAGCAGGTGCTTCATCAAAAATTCAAGCTGAAAGATTTAGGGAAACTCAAATACTTCTTGGGAATTGAGGTTCTTAGGTCCAAAGATGGTATTATATTAAATCAAAGGAAGTATGTGCTTGAGCTAATCTCTGGTATGGGCTTCAGTGGAGCTAAACCTGCAATCACCCATATAGAAACCAATCTGAAGTTAACCACAGTGGAGTATGATAAAGCCAACTGGCATTGTGGGAGATGTGACATTGCAGGTTCCTACTATGTACCAAAAGCTAATTGGCAAGCTTATGTATGTTACAATTACAAGGCCATACATCAGTTATGCAATCCAAACCTTGAGTCAATTCATGCAACATCCTAAGAGGTCACACTAGGAAGCTGCACTTCGAGTGTTGAGATACCTAAAGAATGCTCCAGGTCAAGGTGTGTGGCTGAAAGCCGGGGCTGCGACTAAGTTGAGTTGCTGGTGTGATTCAGACTGGGCCGCATGTCCCAACACACGCAGGTCAATCACAGGTTATACGATCAAATTTGGAGGATCCTTGATATATTGGAAATCCAAGAAACAACAGACAGTATCAGAAGTTCTGCTGAGGCTGAGTATAGAACCATGGCTTCAGTTGTAGCAGAGGTGACTTGGTTGCTAGGTCTGTTTATGGAGCTGGGAGTTGCCATTCAAGTCCCTGTTACAGTCTTCAGTGACAGCAAATCTGCTATGCAAATAGCAGCCAAACCCATCTTCCATGAACGCATTAAGCATATAGAGATTGTCTGCCACTTCATTCGAGATAAGATCAAAGATGGTGTTGTCAAGACAGTCTGTGTGAATACTCGAGACCAATTAGTTGAGCTACTCACAAAAGGGTTGTGTTAAGCTCAACACCTGTTTCTTCTAGGCAAGCTTGGTGTGCTAAATATTTTGCACCCTTCAGCTTGAGGGGGAGTATTATGACTAGTATAGTTTGTATTGTTACTTTGGTTGTTAGTCTGTTAGTTCGTCGTTAGTTAGTAGTAATTGTTAGTTTAGTCATTTAGTCAATACGACGTGGCAGCATCTTATTGGTTAAGTTAATTAGTTAGTCGGTTAGTAGGAGTCCTGTATATAACTATCTGCACAGTATCTAATGAAAAAGAAGCTTTCATTTGTCTCTGAAAACGGTCTCTTCTCCTCCTCTCTAGAAGCTTCCTCCATTGAAGGACTTGTCGAGCTTGAGGCTTCAAGTGCAGATTAACATTGATTTTAGCAATTAGCAGTAAATAGTTTAGTTATACATATATAGAACTTACAAGTGCAACAGCATCCCGAGCAGCGAGTGCCAAAATATCAGCACAAGAGGCAACTCCAGGGCACAAATCTTCGATTTTCTTCTTAACAACGTCGATATATAACATAGAATGCATGCAATAAGATGTTAGGAAGTTCATCTTTCTCTACTTTGATGTTTCTTGTTGAGTTTAGCGGCACAGAACCATCACAACTCTTTCATATACATAATGCATATATAATTATTTACTATGTATATAACTAGTAATCTTGTCCATCATAAGCAAACAACAGCATAAGATGATCACAATAAAAAGAAATACATCCTTGGCAAATTAAAATAAGATGATTATCGAGTGAGGTTGGCTTAGGTGATAAACGCCTTCAACTCCAACCAGGGGTGTAAGTTAAAGAGCCCGGCTTATTTTTAAAAGGATTTTTGTTTAAAAGTGCTTCAAAGAAGTACTTTTGCAAAGTAGCAGTTTGTGTTTCACCAATTCATTGAGTATTACTTTTTGCAAGCAAATAATGTTTGGACAATCATATCAAAAAGTACTTTTGAGTATCAAATTACGAAAAAGGAACATAAAAGTTTTGCAATTAATATTATTTAAAGAGATAAATAAATTTAAATATTTCTTATCATAAAAAATATAATTTAACAATTTTAATCAATATAAAGTATAGTTACTCCAAAACAATAATATTGGGGCTAGTATATTACTTATTATTTATACGAGGATTTAAATATATTAAAATCCATCACTCATTATAAATCAAAAATATACTTTTATAAATCACTATATAAAAGAAGAGAACTATTTGTAGTAGAGAGAATATCTATAGAGAAATATGAGAAAAAGAATAAAAATATAATACTAGAATAATAAAGAGAAGAAATTTATGGTAAAATGAGAAAAGGAAAATAGAAATGTTAAATTAATGAGGGATACTTTGGAAATATAAATCCAATGTAAGGATATTTTTGTCTTGAATAAATTAATTTTCTGCTTCTGCTTCTTGAAAAAAACTAGAATTTGTAGCTTCCCTCAAAAGCAGAAAAACTGCTTCTGCTTCTGCTCAAAAGCACAAACATCGTAAATTTTTCATAAAATATTTTTTGACAAAAAATTACTTTTTTCTTCACAGAAGCTTGGTCAAACAGGCTCTAAGACAAGAAAGTTCAATTGAATTCCCTTCCTCGAAAAATTATATGCGTCGATAGGGCATATAATCATGGAAGAAACAATCATGGAAGTTGTAACGACCCGCCCGGTCGTTTCATGAGTTACCGCTCCGTTTCCCCCATTTCTGCTTCTTTATGTGTTGTTCATCTGTATTTCATCATGTCGTGTTGGTTAGTTTGGGTTCAGAGTGGTTTTGTAGAGGAATAAGACACTTAGTCTCTTATTTGGAAGCTTCGGTTGAAAAAGTCAACCGGAAGTTGACGTGTGAGTAACTGATCTCCGAATTTGGTTTTTATGGTTCGGATAGCTTCGTTAGGTGATTTGGGCCTTAGGAGCGTGATCGGAATGTATTTTAGAGGTCCGCGATAGATTTAGGCTTGAATTGGCGAAAGTGGAATTTTGGCATTTTCCGGTTGGTAGTGGAAATTTTGATATCGGGGTCGTAATGGAATTCCGGAAATTGGAGTAGGTCTGTTGTGTCATTTGTGATGTGTACCAAATTTCAGGTCATTTGGATAAAGTTTGATAGGCTTTCTGATCGTTTGCGGAATTCGGAAGTTTTGGAATCCTTAGGCTTGAATCCGAGGGTGCTTTGGTGTTTCGGCGATGTTGTGAGTGTTTCGAGGGTTGGTATAAGTTTTAATAGTGGTTTATGACTTGTTCGCATTTTTCGTTGAGGTCCCGGGGCCTCGGGATGAATTCGGAAGGTTGTTGGAAAGTTTGGAATTGGAGTTGAGCAGCTTCAGCTGCAGTTCCTGTCATAACCGCACCTGCGGATTGGGGACTGCAGGTGCGAGACGCAGAAGCGGGAGGTAGACTGCAGAAGCGGCAAGGAATGCAGGAGCGAGGTTTGGACCGCATCTGCGAGCCGCAGGAGTGGCGTCTGGGGATCTTAATGAAAAATCGCAGATGCGGTTAGTGCGGTTTGCAGGTGCGTTAATTTGTCCGCAGGTGCGAAAATGCCTTGGCAGAAGTATAAAAGGCCATCTTCGCAATTTTCAGCTTATTTCCTCCATTTTTGAGACGGGTTTAGAGCTTTTTGAGAGGATTTGAAGAGGGATCAAGGCGTAACGCTTGGAGGTAAGATTTTTGAACTCAATACTCGATTCTATGGTGATTTCTAACTGATTAGACATGAAATTATTGGAATTTAAGAGTTAAAACTTGGAGAATTAGGGCTTGAAATTGGAGAGTCTCATTGGGGAATTGAGGGGCCATTTGAGGTCCGATTTGGATGTTCATGGTATGTATATACTCGTGGGAGGATAAGGATTCTAGTGATGTGATTTTTATCGAATACCGAGACGTGGGCCCGGGGGTCGGGTTTGGCCAATTTCGGGATTTTTGATGTAATTTGATTATTTTCGCGTGGGCTTTGTTCCTTTAGCCTATTTTGATGTTATGATTCTGATCTTGGATAGATCCGGGGCGAGTTGAGGCCGATTCGAGAGGCAAAGGCATCGCGGACTAGAGTTTGGACCGGTTTGAGGTAAGTAATGATTGTAAATGTTGTCCTGAGGGTATGAAACCCCGGATTCATATTGTTTCACTACTTTGAGGTGACGCACACGCTAGATGACGAGTGTGGGATCGTGCACCATTGGGGATTTTGATTTGGTTCGTCCCGTACGACTATTAAGTCGTGTATTTGATTGAAAACTGTTTGATATTATTGTGTTTTGGAAAGTATTACTATGTTTGGGGCTGAATGCCGTGTTTTGGCCTCGTGCCGACTGTTTAGATTCTTAGGGGCTTTTTATTACTGTTTTCTCACTGTTTTTGGTTTAATATTTACACTCAGTCCTGCTATGTTTTACTGATTTCATAACTCGGTTCTATTTACCCCGTTTTGATTCTATAAATGATATTTTGGACCGAGCACCTATTTTACTGGTAGCCCGAGTGGCTTGAGAGGCTTCTGACTGAGTGAGGCCGAGGGCCTGTGTGGTGAGGATATCATGGGATCGGGCTGCGCGTCGCAGCATGTTGTACTGATTTGTGATATATGATAGGCCGAGGGCCTAATTTATTATGCCACGAGATGGCTTGTGATAGCGCTTGGGCTGTAGGAGCCCCTCCGGAGTCTGAACACCCCTAGTGAGTGTGGGTACCCAGTGTGTGTGATGTGATGTTGCCCGAGGGGCTGATCTTGATTACGTTGTTGCCCGAGGGGTTGGTCTTGTTGATATTTTACCCGAGGGGCAGTTTATGGTACATATCTTGCCCGAGGAGCTGTTTCCGTTTTCTATCATTTTTACTCACTGATTTTGTAACGACCCGACCGGTCGTTTTGCTTTTTAGAACCCTGTTCCCCTAAATAAAACTCCCCGCGCTTGCTCTATCTGATTTACGACCCGCGGGGATGGTCGGTTCGGGTTTTGGAAGAGTTTGGGTTGAAATAGGCTCACTTGATTCATTAAAATTTTCTTAAAAGGCTAAATTTGACTTCGGTCAAAATTTTTAGTAAACGGACCCGGACTCATAAATTGACGATCCCGGAGGGTCCGTAGGAAAATATGGGACCTGGGCGTATGCCCGGAATCGAATTTCGAGGTCCCTAGCCCGAGTAATGAATTTTTGTTGAAAATTGTTAAACTGGAAATTCTAAGGATTTAAAGAAACTAAATAATGAGTGATCACCTTGGTATCGGGCTCGTAGGTTGGTTCGGAAGCCCAGTACAGGTCCAATATAGCAGCTAAGACTTGCCCGCATAGTTTGGTGTCAATCCGAGTAATTTAAGTGTGTTTCGGCTCGTTAGAGGAGAATTAAGAACTTGAAGTGTATAAGTTTGACTCAATTTGTTTTAGGGGTGATTCTTAGATTTAGCGTTATTTCGGGTGTTCCGAAGGTTCGAGTAGGTCCTTTTCATGATTTCAGACTTGTCGGTATATTCGGGCGGGGCCCGGGAGCCCCGAGCGTCAATCTGACGAGGCTCGAATGAAGTTGGAAAAATTGAAAAGGGCTGAAGCATGGTTTCTGTCATAACCGCACCTGCGGTTGGCCAGCCGCAGGTGCGAGACCGCAGAAGCGGTCGTCCTACCACAGATACGGCCAAGGCAGGCCAGGCCCAAAATCGCAGAAGCGACTCCCAAGCCGTAGAAGCGGCTTCAAGACCGCAGAAGCGGTCCCAACCCTCTTGGCCCATCTCCGCAGATGCGGCATATTTCTCGCAGAAGCGGGATCGCAGATGCGGTCCCCTGACCGCAGAAGCGAAAAACGCTGAAGCAGTGAGCTTCATTTAATACGAGCTCCAGCCACTTTTGACCATTTGGCACATGGGTATTGAGCGATTTTGGAGCTCTTGAGCCGGGATTTCCACATAGCATCATAAGGTAAGTTCATCCCCCTTATTTCTAAGTTTAATACTCGAGTTTTTTAAGATCAATAAGGACACCAGGGCTGACTCAGCTCCAGGTAGAAATGGTGCTTACAACCCTTCCATTAAATGTTTGCACTATTTAGCAAGAAACACTGCCAACCTGTATATTTGGACTTGCTATATGAAATATAACAAATGCAGCATCCCCATCAAAGAGATGTCAGTACAGAATGACTGTACCAAATATGTAAGGCAGACAAAAAAGAATGTGTAAATACAGAAACTCATACAAGAGACAAATGGAATAAAATCGACGAAATACATCAAAAGACTTAGTAACATCCTACATGAACTCATACTAAGTCTTACAGTATTTAACTCGTTCTGAATATTTTTCCGAGTCTTTCTGATGATATCTTTGGGTCGCTATGTGGAGCGTCATTCTAGGACCGTTGGGATAATCGTACATTAGGTTCGTTCCTTTACTTATAATACATTACTTATGCCACAAAGGACTATATGACATATAGGGCCATTTCCAACCGGTTATAGCTCGGTGGTGGTAATTATAATACAGTAGAAATGCCATATTAGGCCTCCCTTCATCTATATTCCTGCTTCTTTCATGTAATTCTGGAGACAGTGTCGAGTTTATTTCTTTTAGACCTTTATGTGTAGTATTCTTAGAACGTTTGTGAAACTGTGACACCAGTCTTGGGTAGAGGCTTTTGTCGATATTTTCCGCATTTTTATTCAGTTTTCAATAATATTGAGACTTCCGCTTGTTATTTAATCTCGTTGCTTTTGTATTATTGCCGAAAATTGTTAAAAAGGAATTATGTTATTAATTAAAAAGTAATTAAATTTAGCTTGCCTAGATTTTACGAGTAGGCGCCATCATGACTCCCGAGGGGGGGGGGGGAATCCGGGTCGTGACACAAACATAATCAAATTCCAGTAACAACTCTTATTTTGGGTCGTGACAACATGGTATCAGAGCACTAGGTTCCTAGGGTCTCACGAGTCATGAGCAAGTCTAGTAGAGTCTCGCGGATCGGTACGGAGACGTCTGTACTTATCCTCGGGAGGCTGTAGGACTGTTAGGAGTACTTCCCTTCTTGATTCCTTATCGTGCGATTTGATTCCTGTGAGGCTGATGCCTTTGTCCCCTTCCTACTCAACCTTATGCGACGCAAAGAGTTTGTTATAAATCGAAAATTGAAGAGCCATGATGGTATTACAAGATGTGATGCAGGATGTTTCTCCAGGTATAGTTGATCGGATTATTATCGTCGCTTTATGGAAGAATATTTTGTTGTTTCAGCTCAGTAGCGGTACTTCTGAGGGCTCTGAGGCTAGGCACAAGTTGCCATGATGCTTATGAACGATTCTCCCGCAGTAGTGATATGTTGGTAGGATGTTGCCCAAGTGTCGTCACAGTGAATGACTTGAAGGGAGGTTGACTCAGTGCATAATCTAGAGAATTCAGTATTTTATTCCCGGCAGGGGAAAGGCAATCGGGCTAAGAATGGTCAGATGTGGGCTGGGGAAGTAATGAGACTTGGTAATTGCAAGCGTGGTGGAGATTTCTTCTATGAAAGGGAGCTGGTATGGATCTTCGAAAGGTTATTGGTTTAGTTGATATGATCGGGATCGACGTGAGGTCGGTGGATGAATATAAATGTGAATATGGGCTCTATGTCAGGCCAGTTGTGTTCATTTCAGTAATGTGTTCCTTGTGGAAGGGTAGTCAGGGTGTTATTTCGCTGTTAGATATTTCGTGTAGTAATGCGTTGCACCGTGTGAGTTGTGAGGCGGCTGGAGAAATTGTTTATGTGTTGAGGATCCGCGTGGAAATGACGTATTATGAGCAAAATGGCTCTTGAGATTCAGACTGTATATCGCACCTCAATTGTGCTTAAGTTTTGTAGCTTATGGCGCTATATGTCCCCTCAGGGATGGTATTATGCACTTAGCATGCTTATGACCGATATTCGATATTTTGTTGTAATGAGCAAATTTAGCTCGATGTGCAATCTCCTTATGCGAGATCTATGTTATTTGGATCGGGTTGCGCGTCGCAACAGTGTGATGTTGAGTATGGCCTTCTATATTTTATTTTTGTATGTCCTGTTTCCTATTTTCTAAGGAAAGTCCGTATTAGTGCAGGAGTTAGGTAATTCCTTCCAGAGTTCGTCTTCCTTTTGTATTGTGTTCGAATTGGTAGCCTATTGGCACATTGCGGCATCATATGTGACTTGATTATGTCCGGGGTGGCTTATTGCCTGAGCAGTTCGTACTGGGTGAGATGAGATCATTGGATTCAGGATCAGTGTAACCTGACTGTATGGAATATAGTAAGGAGTAAATGTCATTATTTGGGTCAGAATATGGTAATGTTTATTGTCTGAAGTATAGACTCAGTGATTGGTTGACTCGGCAGTTGATTATGAATTTCCGCACATCTCTTACGTTGTGGCGGTATTGTAAAGGTTTGGGTAAGACCTGTGTATGTCATGGGGTGCAATTGAAGCATCAGATTAGTGGGATTTAGACTAAGTTGGTCAGATAAATGTTATTGTGGTCCGGTGAGTATAATGATGCAGGGTGCGAATTCAGCAAAGTTATACAGTCATGTTTGGGTACAGCGTGTAGTGATTGATACGGTGTTCGTATGTTGGAAACAGGCTTGTCAGAGAATTTCGGATGTTGGAATTAGGCTCTAAGGCCTATCTACTTGAATAAAAGGGAATATCTTCAGAATTGATCGAGCTAATGTGCTCAACTAAGTGGTGGTAGCACGGGAAGGTGCATGAGAAGTTAAACGGTGATTTCAAACTACTTCAGTGTAGTTCTTAGCACGTTCGAGGACGAACGTATGTTTAAGTGGGAGAGAATGTAACGACCCGATCGGTCGTTTTGAGCTCTAGCGCTCCGTTCAGCAGCCTGAGGCCGTGAGCGGCTTCATTTCAGGTATTGTGACTTGTGCGCGTGGTCGGAATTGAATTTCGGGAAGTCCATAGTTGATTTGGAAAGAGAATTCTCATTTCGGAAGCTTAAAGTTGAAAGAATGAACTAGGATTGGAATTTGAGTAAACGACCTCGGAATCAGGATCTGAAGGTTCTAGCAGGTTCGTAGGATGATTTTGGACTTGAGCGTATGCCCGGTTTGGGTTTTGGATAACCCGGGAGCGTTTTGGCGCCTATTATGGAAGTTATCATTTTTGAGGAAATTTCTTAAGTTTGGCTTGAAGTGCATTTCAGTGTCATTGATATCCGTTTGGGATTCTGAGTCCGGGAACAGCTCCGTATGGTGATTCTGGAGTTGGGAGCGCGATCGGAAGTGAATTCGGAGGTCCGTAGGTCATTTTGGAGCCATTTGGCTAAAGATAGAAATTTGAAGGTTTTTGAGAAGTTTGACCGGAAGTGGACTTTTTGATATCGGGTCGGAATCCGATTCTGAAAGTTGGACTAGGTTTGTAATGTCAAGTATGACTTGTGCGCAAAATTTGAGGTCAATCGGACATGATTTGATAGGTCTAAACACCGAAAATAGAAGTTTGAAGTTCTAAAGTTCATAAAGCTTGAATCGGGGTGTAATTCATGATTTTAGCGTTGTTTGATGTGATTTGAGGCCTCGAGCAAGTCCGTAACGTATTTTGGGATTGGTTGGTAGGTTTGGTTGAGGTCCCGGGGGCCCCGGGTGGATTCCGGATGGTTAACGGATCGAGTCCGGAGTTTGAAGCTGGGGCTGCTGCTTCTGGTATTTCCGCTTCTGCGGATTTGGGACCGCAAAAGCGGCCCCGCAAAAGCGAAGAAGAAGCCGCAGAAGCGGCTGGAGGTGGAGCAGCCCAGGACCGCAGAAGTGGACCAAGATCCGCAAATGCGGATCTGCATATGCGGTGGGCCGTCCACAGAAGCGGAAATTGGGCTGGAGCCCAGGACCGCAGAAGCGGCATTTTTGACCGCAAAAGCGAAACCGCATAGGCGGAAATAATTCCGCAGAAGCAGAAATCCCTGGAGGCAGAAAGTTATTTTAAATCGGGATTTGGCCATTTCTCTCATAATTTTCATGGCTTGGGGCGATTTTTGGAGAGCTTCAAAGAGGGGTTTCGTCACCTACTTAAGGTAAGTTATCCCCACCTATTTTGAGTTAAATACATCAACTATGTATGGATTTGAGCATTTAAATTAGTATAAATTTGAAGTTTTGGTGGAAAACCTAGAAAATTAGTAAACTTAGAATTTAGCCACGATATTGAGTATGGAATTTAGTGATTTATATATTTGAGTTCCTAAGGTCATGGGTAATCTTTATCTTCAAAAAATTTCGGATTCCGAGCACGTGGGCCCGAGGGCGTTTTGGTCAACATTTCGATCGGGGTTAGGAATTGCTATAAATTAGATTGTAATGAACAATTGAGCATATATTAATGGATTTGCGTAACCGTTGGCTAGTTTGGAGCATGGTGCATCAATTGGAGTCTTCGGAAGGGCGTGGAATGCCGGTTATGGATCTTCGGAGCGAGGTGAGTCTCCTTTCTAACCTTGTAAGAGGGAATTGTCCCCATAGGTGAGTTAATTGGTTATGTGCTCCTACTTGTGGGGGCTACGTACGCACGAGGTGATGAGAGTCCGTGCGTAGCTACTATTATGCTATTGTCCGGGTAGTCTAGGACCCAAAAGCATGCTATATTTTGAATATTTGTAATCTTATGGACAGTTGAATTGCTTAAACCACATCAAAATGGTAAATGAATTTCTAATAAGATCTAAACCTCATTTTCGTGATTCGTTAAAAGAGAATTTGTTCTTCTTTGAATAATTGCCCCATGTTGGCTTCCTGACTGAATGTCTCTATGTGTTTATTTTGGAACGGGCCGAACGCCTCGGCAGATTAAATAGATGCATCTATAGGCGCGCCGTCGACCCTCGGCAAGTGCACAGTTTATTTCTGTTGGATCGGGCCGTCGCCTCGGTGTTATTTGCGCATGTTATATTGTTGCTTGAGGACTTTAAATGTGAAATTTGCCCTTCGTGGCTTGATATGAATTAAAAAGATAATAAAGAGTAAACCTTGAAAATCCTTGATTATTGGCTGAAGGTGTTTATCTGTTTTCTGGCTTCGTGAATTAAAACTGCTATATAAATCCATGATTTCCTCACATTTTTAGTATATTGTCAAATGACCTCTAGTAAGTGTCCAAGTTGACCATCTAGTCTCTACTTCTTCAAGATTAGGCGGGATACTCATTGAGTACACGTTGTTTACGTACTCATACTACACTTCTGTGCATTTTGTTGCACATGTATATTTAGTTCTAGCAGCCCACTAGGCGCAGCAGCACGGATGGATTTGGGGGCTAGGTGAGTTGCATTATTCGAGGCGGCCCGTAGCCAGTGTAGCCCTCTTCAGTACAGTGTATTTACTTCATGTCTTGTATTCTGGACGGATGCTATATTTTATTTTCTTGACAGTAGATGCTCATGCACTTGTGACACCGGGTCTGGGATGGTTTGAAATATTTTGTATTAATTGCTTATTATTTGATTTGAATTGAAGCAGTTATCTTTTTACTTATGGAATTTAAAGGAAAATCTTGGTTTTCAAAATTGTTACAATTGAAGTTTAATTAAGTATTTGGTTGGCTTGCCTGACAGCGGTGTCCGGCGCCATCACGACCCTTAGTGAATTTGGGTCATGACAATCCGGGTCGTGACACAAACATAATCAAATTCCAGTAACAACTCTTATTGTAGTCTTCTGCCTCTATTACAATGTCTTCCCTTTAGATGCACATTGTAAAGTTCCTTACTCTCACAGCAAAAATGTCAAGTACTCTAAATTCAGCATAAAGAAAGATAGGCTTAATTATTATGGCAGTACCAAGATGTCTTATTGCTTTGGGCTCGTTTCGTAGAAGGGATAATGGATAATTAATCTCGGGATTAAATTTGAAGCGAGTTTATCTCACGTTTGTTGGGACAAAATCGTGGTATAACTAATCCTGGAAATAGTTATCCCAGGATTGTACTCTCTCCGGTCCACAATAAGTGACCAATTTGCCTTTTTATTTTGGTCCAAAAAAGTGTCCATTTATATAATCAAGAAAAAATTCAATTTGTTTTTCCAAAATTACCCGTATGTACGTATTCCTAAAAAGTCTTTTACTCCTCACATTAAATTATGCTGCAACATTTAAATAAGGATAGTTTAGTTACACTAACTATTTTTGTCTAGAATTTAGCATTTCCTTAATGGGTGTGCCCAAGGCAAACTGGTCACTTATTGGACCAGAGAGAGTAGTTTTTTATATCCCCATGCGAGGGTGGGATAACTAATCCTGAAATAACTAATCCCAGAATAATTAATTATGGGATAGCTTGTTTCCCAACCAAACGACCGTTAATCTTTGCTTTTTCATTGTTTTCTCATACAACAGTGAAGGCACTGAGCTCAAATTACTATGAGAATATATGCACAAAGGCCGAGTCAACCATCACCAAAGTTGTCAAGAAAGCTATGGTGAATGACAAAACAGCTCCTGCTGCTCCTTTAAGGATGCACTTCTGTCACGATCCTAAAACCGACCCGGTCGTGATGGCGCCTATCGTGAAACTAGGCTAGCCGACACAAACCCAAAACCAACCAGAAACTTACAAAAAGTCATTTTAAGCCATTAATCAACTAAAATCTCATAATATAAGTTAAAATAACCAGTTCGGAAAATATAACACAAGCCCGACATCGGGGTGTCATAAGTCACGAGCAACGACAACTCTGTCTCAATACAATAAAGTCTAACAAAGTCTGGAAGACAAAACTAAATAAGAGCCCGTTTGGATTGGCTTAAAAAAAGTAGTTTTTCAGCAGAAATAGCTTTTAAGCCAAAAAGCAGTAAGTTGGGATTGGCCAGCTTATTGCTTTTGGCTTGTTTTAAGCAGTTTTTAACTGATTTTAAGCACTTTTTGACTTTGCCAAACACTGAAAAAAGCTAAAAAGAGCTTATAAGCTGATTTGACCAGCTTAAAAGTCAATCCAAACACCCTCTAAATCTAGGGAAGATATGAGGGAGAAGAACAGGGCTGTGAACGCCATGCAACTACCTTATCGACTCCAATCCTGCTGAATGGACAATCAAAGCTCACTATCGCGACCCGCAACTCCTGGATCTGCACACAACGTGCAGGGAGTAATGTGAGTACGCCAACTCAGTAAGTAATAAAAGTAAAAGCAGCTGAGCAGTAAGAAAATAGAGAATTCCACGTCGCTACACTACAACAAAACAGTATATTTCCAACACAGTATAGAAATCAATTAACTCGTAAAAACAGACTCAGTTTCAGTAAAAGCCTTTTCTTTTAAACATCTTTCAATAGTTTCAAACATGGGATGAAATCTGTCACGACCCAATTTCACCTTAGGTCGTGATGGCGCCCAACACTGTTGTCAGGCAAGCCGACGCGGAATTATTAGTGAATTCTTATTTTTACTTACCCAAAAAAAAACAGTACAACACTTGTCTTAATTTACGCAATTAAAAAAAACATATGATAATAAGCAATATTCAGTAGAAATTATACAACCCCAAAAGAACTGTCTACTAAGTGTGTGCCAAGACCTGGTCACAAGTATATGGGCATCTAGTAGAATATACAAAAAGGAGAATAATCTACCCTACTGTCAGAACCAGGATAGACAGCAAAAGAAATCACAGAAAGACTCCATCACGCTGCTGGTCGGCACAGAAAATTAGCAGCTCGCCGTGGAATCTTGGACTACAATCAAGCGTGCGCACCAGACTGATAACCAGATGCACCTGCCTCAGAACCTGTGCAATTAAGTACAGAAGCGTAGTATGAGTACATAAACAATATGTACCCAGTAAGTATCCCCTCTAATCTCGAAGAAGTAGAGACGAGAGGTCGACTTGACACTTACTAGGGTCATTTAATATAATAATTGTTTGACAATGCATAAATATCACACTTTATATAGCAATTTATGGCATGAAACGACAAGTCATTTTCTAGGAAATTCCATAATTAGCCAATTACATTTCAGGACATTCAATAAGACAAGCCATGAATATAAATTCACATAGATATCATCCGCACATTATGCCGAGGTCGTACGGCCAGGTCCAACATAAAAGAAATGTACACTGCCAGAGGGTTGAATGGCGCGAACCATAGATGCATCTATTTCTACCGAGGCGATCGGCCCGATCCACAATATAAATCATCATCAAAAGCAAAATAAGGCACAATCATAGTCAAATAAGTTCACACGAGTTATCAAATGAGTACATGCGTTCTTATACATTGTTCCAATTTCTAACAAGTTCTAGGTGATTTCATTAACATGAAAGGTTATAGACATATACAAACATAGCATGGTACGGGTCCTAAACTACCCGGATAATTAACATAATAGTAGCTACGCACGGACTCCCGTCACCTCGTGCGTACGTAGCCCCCACAATTAGCATACATGATTTAATTAACTCACCTATGGGGACAATTCTCTCTTACAAGGTTAGAAAGGAGACTCACCTCGCTCCAAAGTGCACTTCCGAAACCAAGAACGAGCCTGAATTCTCAATTTGGAGCCGAACGATCCAAAGCTAGTTAAATGAGGTAAGAACTAATCAATACGAGCTCACATGGTCACATTCCAACTATTAGCACAAATTTTCCAACCTTAAACATGAGTTTCCTAAAATTCGACCCCGGGACCACGTGCCTGGATTCCGAAATTATTCGAAGGAAGTTGTTCTTTGCAACTTAAGGATCATTAGTATATGATTTCTACTTCATTTCCTAGCCAATTTCATGGTAAAATCTAAGTTTTATTAAAACCCTAGGTCTAGCTCTAATCCCTTGATTTTTCCAAATTTTTAGGTGTTAATCTACCCAAAACCCGAGTATTAAACTTAGAAATAAGGGGGATGAACTTACCTTACGATGCTATGTGGAAATCCCGTCTCAAGAGCTCCAAAATCGCTCAATACCCGTGTGCCAAATGGTCAAAAGTGGCTGGAGCTCGTATCAAATGAAGCTCACTGCTTCAGCCTTTTCAGCTTTTGTGGTCAGGGGACCGTATCTGCGGTCTCGCTTCTGCGAGAAATAGGCCGCATCTGCGGAGATGGGCCAAGAGGGCTGGGACCGCTTCTGCGGTCTTGAAGACGCTGTTGCGGCTTGGGAGCCGCTTCTGCGATTTTGGGCCTGGCCTGCCTTGGCCGCATCTGCGGTAGGACGACCGCTTCTGCGGTCTCGCACCTGCGGCTGGCCAACTGCAGGTGCGGTTATGATAGAAACCAGATGCTTCAGCCCTTTTCAATTTTTCCAACTTCACTCGAGCCTCGTCCGATTGACACTCGGGGCTCCCGGGCCCCGCCCGAACATACCGACAAGTCTGAAATCATGAAACGGACCTACTCGAACCTTCGAAACACCTGAAATAATGCTAAATCTATGAATCACCCCCTAAAACCAATTGAATCAAACTTATGAACTTCAAGTTCCTAATTCTCCTCTAACGAGCCGAAACGCACTTATACTACTCGGATTGACACCAAACTTTGCGGGCAACACTTAACTGCTATATTGGACCTGTACTGGGCTTCGGAACCAACCTACGAGCCCGATACCAAGGTGATCACTCATTATTTAGTTTCTTTAAAACCTTAGAATTTCCAGTTTAACAATTTTCAATAAAAATTCATTACTCGGGCTAGGGACCTCGGAATTCGATTACGGGCATACGCCTAGGTCCCATATTTTCCTACGGACCCTCCGGGATCGTCAAATCATGAGTCCGGGTCCGTTTGCTAAAAATGTTGAACGAAGTCAAATTTAGCCTTTTAAGAAAATTTTAAAGAATCAAGTGAGCCTATTTCAACCCAAACTCTTCCAAAACCCGAACTGACCATCCCCGCGGGTCGTAAATCAGTTAGAGCAAGCGCGGGGAGTTTTATTTAGGGGAACGGGGTTCTAAAAAGCAAAACAACCGGTCGGGTTACATCCTCCACCTCTTAAACAAATGTTCGTCCTCGAATGGGCATAGAAAAGTACCTGAGGTGCTGAATAAATGAGGGTATCTGCTCCGCATGTCCTCCTCGGACTCCCAGGTCGCCTCCTCGACTGGTTGGCCCCTCCACTGGACCTTTACCACTGAAATCCTCTTGGATCTTAGCTGGCGATCCTGTCTATCAATAATGGCAACTGGGTCATCCTCGTATCTCAGGCTCTCATCCAACTGAATAGTACTGAAGTCTAACAGATGGGACAAGTCGGCGTGGTACCTCCGGAGCATGGACACGTGAAAAACTGGATGAACTCCCGATAAACTGGGGGGGGGGGGGTAGAGCAAGCTCGTAAGCAACCTCCCCAACTCGCCTCAACACCTCAAATGGGCCAATGAACCTTGGGCTCAACTTGCCCTTCTTCGCGAACCTCATAATACCCTTCATTGGCGAGACTTTCAAGAGGACTTTCTCGCCAACCATGAATGATACATCACGTGCCTTCCGATCCGCATAGCTCTTCTGTCTGGACTGTGCTGTGCGAAGTCTTTCCTGAATTAGCTTCACCTACTCCAAGGTATCTTTCACCAAATCTGTACCATACAGCTTAGCCTCCTCGGGCTCAAACCACCCGATCGGAGAACGACATCGCCGACCGTATAAAGCTTCATATGGGGCCATCTCAATGCTGGACTGATAACTGTTGTTGTAAGAAAACTCCGCCAAAGGCAAGAACTGATCCCACTGACCCCCAAAGTCAATCACAAATGCTCTAAGCATGTCCTCCAAGATCTGAACTGTCCGCTCCGATTGCCCGGCTGTCGGTGGATGAAATGATGTGCTAAGCTCCACACGGGTCCCCAACTCACCCTGAACAGCTCTCCAGAAATGAGAAGTGAACTGAGGGCCTCTATCTGATATGATGGAAACAGGCACACCGTGCAACCGGACTATCTCCCCAATGTAAATCTTAGCCAACCTCTCTGAAGAGTAAGTAGTCACAATCGGAATAAAGTGTGCCGACTTGGTCAACCTGTCAACAATGACCCACACTGCATCAAACTTCCGCAAAGTCCGGGGCAATCCTGCTACGATGTCCATAGTGATGCGCTCCCACTTCCACTCAAGAATGGGCATCTGGTGAAGTAGGCCACCTGGCCTCTAGTGTTCATACTTAACCTCCACTATGTCCTTCTTCATCCGTCGCCACCAATAATGCAGTCTCAGGTCATGATACATCTTCGTAGCACCTGGTGAATGGAATACCGCGAACTATGTGCTTCCGCTAGAATCCTCTCCCTCAAGCCATCAACATTAGGAACACATAGGCGACCCTGGAGTCGCAGGACACCATCATCGCCAATCGAAACCTCCCTGGCACTAGCCTGTAGCACCGTCTCTCTGAGAACTGCCAAATGCGGATCATCGAACTGCCCAGCCTTGATCTCCCGCAACAGTGAAGACTGGGCAACAACACACGCAAGAACTCGACTGGGCTCTGAAATATCCAACCTCACAAGTCTGTTAGCCAAGGACTGGATGTCCAAAGCTAGTGGCCTCTCCTCCGCTGGAATGAATGCCACGCTACCCATACTCTCTGCTTTTCTGCTCAAGGCATCCGCGACCACATTTGCCTTGCCCGGATGATAAAGAATGGTAATGTCATAATCCTTCAGTAACTCAATCCATCTGCGCTGCCTCAGATTAAGATCCCTCTGCTTGAACAGATGCTGCAAGCTGCGATGATCAGTATAAACCTCACATGACGCCCCATATAGGTAATGCCTCCATATCTTAAGAGCATGAACAATCGCCGCCAACTCCAAATCGTGCACATGATAATTTTTCTCGTGAATCTTCAGCTGACGGGAGGCATATGCAATAACTCGCCCTTCCTACATCAATACACAACCCAAGCCAACGCGTGAAGCGTCACAATATACCGTATACATCCCTGAACCGGAAGGTAACACAAGAACCGGTGCTGTAGTCAAAGTTGTCTTGAGCTTCTGGAAGCTCGCCTCACAATCATCCGATCAATGGAATGGAGCACCCTTCTGGGTCAATCTAGTCAGAGGTGATGCAATAGATGAATAACCCTGCACAAATCGCCTGTAGTAGCCTGCCAATCCCAGAAAGCTCCCGATCTCGGTCACTGAAGTAGGACGTGGCCAACTCTGAACTGCCTCAATCTTCTTGGGATCCACCTTAATACCCTCTCCTGACACAATGTGCCCCAAGAATTCTACTGACTCTAGCTAGAACTCACACTTGGAGAACTTAGCGTATAGCTTCTGCTCTCGCAAGGTCTGAAGCACTACTCTTAAATGCTGCTCGTGCACCCGCAGGCTACGTGAGTATATCAAGATGTCGTCAATGAAGACGATGACAAAGGAATCAATATACGGTCTGAACACCATGTTCATCAAGTCCATGAATGCCGCTGGGGCATTAGTCAAGCCAAAGGACTTCACCAGAAAGTCATAATGGCCATATCTAGTCCGGAATGCAGTCTTTGGAACATCCGAGTCCCGAATCTTCAAGTGATGGTACCCTGACCTCAAGTCGATCTTAGAGAACACCCTAGCACCCTACAACTGGTCAAACAGATCATCGATGCAAGGCAATGGATACTTGTTCTTGATGGTGACTCTGTTCAATTGACGGTAATCAATGCACATCCGCATAGTCCCATCCTTCTTCTTCACAAATAACATTGGCGCACCCCAAGGCGATACACTGGGTCTAACAAACCCCTTTGCTAACAACTCCTCAAGCTGCTCCTTCAACTCCTTCAACTCTTTCGGGGCCATACGGTACGGTGGGATAGATATAGGCTGGGTGCCTGAAGCCAAATCAATACAGAAATCAGTATCAGATCCGGTGGCATGCTGGGGAGATTAGAAGGAAACACATCGGCGAACTCTCGAACTACTGGAACTGAATCAATCGTCGAAGACTCTGCGGTGGTGTCCCGGACATAAGCCAAATACGCCAGACACCCCTTTTCGACCATTTGCCGAGCCTTCAGGAAAGAAATAACCCGGATAGATGTATCAACTGTGGAACCCTTCCACTCCAACCCTCGCAACCGTGGCATCGCTAAAGTAATAGTCTTGGCATGGCAATCTAAGACGGCGTGATGTGGAGATAACCAATCCATGCCCAGGATGATCTCAAAGTCGATCATGTCAAGCAACAGGAGATCTGCTCTAGTCTCAAAACCGCAGAATGTGACCACACAGGACCGGTAGATCCGATCCACAACCACAGAATCGCCCACAAGAGTGGACACGTGAGCAGGAATGCCCAAGGGCTCAAGAGTAATAACCAGAAAACGAGCAAACAGAGATGATACATATGAATAGGTGGACCCTGGATCAAATAATACCGAAGCATCTCTACCGCAGACAGAAATGATACATGTGATAACGGCATCTGAGGCTAATGCATCTGGTCTGGCCGGAAGAGCATAGAATCTGGCTGGAGCGCTGGCTGGCTGGCCTCCACCTGTCTGAGCAGTAGCTGGCTGACCTCTCCCTATCTGACCTCTACCTCTAGGACGACCTCTACCACCCTGCCCTCGCCCCTAGGTGGCTGGGCAACTGGTGCTGAACCCATAGGCTGTTGGCCCTGCTGTACTGACTTGCCCCGAAGCCTGGGACAGTACCTCCTCATGTGACCAAGATCTCCCCACTCAAAACAACCTCGCAGTGCGGCGGCCTGCTATCCCGATGGCTGACCCTGATGGCATGTAGAACCAATAGAAGAAGATTGAATAGCCGGTGGACGGTATTAACCCTCCGGCATAGCACTGAAGTATGGATCAATAGAACCCTGAAGACCTGGATACCCACCGGAGGAACCCTGAACTGCCGGTGGCCTATAAGGACTCTCTGGTATGGCACTAAAATAGGGACGCGCCGGAGCACCTCGAGCCAGTAGTGGTGCTGAATGTGGGGGCCTGATGGGCTGTCCCCTCCCAAACTGACCTCTGCCCCTAGCCGGGACACCTCTGAACTCCCCGGAGAATCTAGCCCTCTTATCCTACTGCATCTGCTCCCTACCCCGCAGACGGTAGCCCTCAATCCTCCGAGCAATCTCTACCACTAACTGATAAGGAGTCCCCATCTCCACCTCTCGGGCCATGTTGGCCCTGATGCCAGAATGCAACCCTGCGACAAACCTCTGCACCCTCTCTGCGTCAGTAGGAAGTATCATCAATGCATGGCGGGATAGCTCAGAAAACCTCGCCTCATAATCAGTCACGGATATCTGACCCTGCTCAAGCTGCTCGAACTGGTACCGCAGCTCTTCCCTCTCAGAGGGTGGAATATACCTGTCCAGAAATAACTGTGTGAACTCGCTCCAAGTGATCGGAAGAGAACCTGCTGGCCTTCTAAGAACATACGAGTGCCACCATCTACGGGCCCTGCCCTCCAGCTGGAAAGTAGTAAAGTCAACCCCATGCGACTCCAATATCCTCATGTTGTGTAGTCTGTCCCTACACCTATCAATGAAGTTCTGGGCGTCCTCGTGACGCTCCCCTCCGAAGATAGGAGGATGTAGCCTAGTCCATCTGTCTAATAACTTCTACGGATCTCCATCCGCAGCTGGTCTATGCTCGGGCACCCCTACAGCAACTGGCTGAGCCCCGTCTGTGGGTAGTGCACCCGGAGTCTGATACACTGCAGCTGCATGTCCAGGAGCCTGAGCAGTAGGGGTCTGTGCTCCCCCTCCCGCCTGGGATATAGCCGGATCCACTGGAAATAAACCAGTCTGAGTCATAGTATCCATGAACCGCAGTATACGGCCCATGACCTCCTGGAAACCCTGTGCTGTCATGAAGTGTGTCGGGGTAGGCTTAGCTGCGGGCACCTCGCCCTGCTCCTCAGTGATAGGATCCCTTGCCGGATCCGCTGGTGGTGCTACTGGAACAGCTCTGGGACGCCCTCATCCCCTACCTCGGGTCGGTGCCCTCCCCCGCCCTTTGCCTCAGCCTCTAGCAACGGAAGGAGCAGCTCCTCCCGGGTCTGGAACATTGATCGTGCGTGTCCTCACCATCTGTGAGAGAATAGAAGAGGGAAATTTAGTACACTAACCATTACACGAAAGGAATTGAAGAAAGAGTAGTTTCCTAACACCCTATAGCTTCTCGAAGATAAATACAGACGTCTCCGTACCGATCCGCAAGACTCTACTAGGTTTGCCCATGACTTGTGAGACCTACGTGAACCTAGTGCTCTGATACCATGTTGTTATGATCCAATTTCACCTTAGGTCGTGATGGCGCCCAACACCGTTGTCAGGCAAGCCGACGCGGGATTATTAGTGAATTCTTATTTTTACTTACCCAAAAAACAGTACAACACTTGTCTTAATTTACGCAATTAAAAAAACATATAAAAATAAGCAATATTCTGTAGAAATTATACAACCCCAAAAGAACTGTCTACTAAGTGTGTGCCAAGACCTGGTGTCACAAGTATATGGGCATCTAGTGGAATATACAAAAAGGAGAATAATCTACCCTACTGTCAGAACTAGGATAGACAGCAAAAGAAATCACAGAAAGACTCCATCACGCAGCTGGTCGGCATAGGAAATTAGCAGCTCACCGTGGAATCTTGGACTACAATCAAGCGTGCGCACCAGACTGATAACCAGATGCACCTGCCTCAGAACCTGTACAATTAAGTACAGAAGCGTAGTATAAGTACATAAACAATATGTACCCAGTAAGTATCCCGTCTAATCTCGAAGAAGTAGAGACGAAAAGTTGACTTGACACTTACTAGGATCATTTAATATAATAATTGTTTGACAATGCATAAATATCACACTTTATATAGCAATTTATGGCATGAAACTACAAGTCATTTTCTAGGAAATTCCATAATTAGCCAATTACATTTCAGGACATTCAATAAGACAAGCCATGAATATAAATTCACATAGATATCATGCGCACATTATGCCGAGGTCGTACGGCCCGGTCAACATAAAAGAAATGTGCACTGCTAGAGGGTCGAATGGCGCGAACCATAGATGCATCTATTTCTACCGAGGCGATCGGCCCGATCCACAATATAAATCATCATCAAAGGGTACATAAGGCACAATCATAGTCAAATAAGTTCACACGAGTTATCAAATGAGTACATGCGTTCTTATACATTGTTCCAATTTCTAACAAGTTCTAGGTGATTTCATTAACATGAAAGGTTATGGACATATACAAACATAGCATGGTACGGGTCCTAAACTACCCGGACAATTAACATAATAGTAGCTACGCACGGACTCTCGTCACCTCGTGCGTACGTAGCCCCCACAATTAGCATACATGATTTAATTAACTCACCTATGGGAACAATTTCCTCTTACAAGGTTAGAAAGGAGACTCACCTCGCTCCAAAGTGCACTTCCGATACCAAGAACGAGCCTGAGCTCTCAATTTGGAGCCGAACGATCCAAAACTAGTTAAATGAGGTAAGAACTAATCAATACGAACTCACAAGGTCACATTCCAACTACTAACACAAATTTTCCAACCTTAAACACGAGTTTCCTAAAATCCGACCCCGGGCCCACGTGGCCGGATTCCGAAATTTTTTGAAGGAAGTTGTTCTTTGCAACCTAAGGATCATTAGTATATGATTTCTACTTCATTTCCTAGCCAATTTCGTGGTAAAATCTAAGTTTTATTAAAACCCTAGGTCTAGCTCTAATCCCTTGATTTCTCCAAATTTTTAGGTCGCAAGGGCCTGCGAACGCCTGCAAGGCTACCTCGGGTCTCACTGGACTGAAAGCCTGCTCCCACTCTATTGCTGCTGCTGTCTGAAGCCTGGGATCTGTGCAAAATAGTACAGAGTGTAGTATCAGCACAACCGACCCCATGTGCTGGTAAGTGCCTAGCCTAACCCCGGCGAAGTAGTGACGTGGCTAGGACCAGACCACTAAATGAACCTGTGCAGATATATATATATATATACAAGTACAACGGAAAAGTAGCAAGAAAATAACAATTTAAGCGGGGGAAGGGAGCATGCTTCAGGGGCAACAGTTAGAAATAGAATTTCAGGAATAATAAAGCGTACATCTACAATTTAACTTCTAGCAGTAAATGAAGAGATAAGGCAACTTTCATATTCAACTCATCTTGTTGCAGGCGTGCAACCCGCTCCCATTTCTATATCACTCGTGGTAGGCGTACCACCCGCTCCCATTCAATATCACTTGTGGTAGGCGTACCATCCGCTCCCATTTCAATAAATCAACACTTCTTCAAAATGAAATTTACTCCAACAAACGCAACAATTTATACGAATTCATAAGACAACAAGTACACAATAGTTATGACTCACTGAAGAAAACAAGCAATGACAAGTAGCAACTAATTGTGGGCTTCAAGGAGCAAATAGGCAATTTAATATTTAGTATGCTAAATGTCAAGTAGCAATTAAATCACATAAACATGTAGCAATTATCGCCTAATTTCAAAGCATAATGTTGCGCAAGGATACCTCGAGCCGATAATAACAAGTAACACAATAAAGGAAAATGCCAACATAAGGAAACTCAGTAATAGTGGAATAAGACAACTAATGCACTTGAACTGATAACAACAAGAAAATCAATAAATAGAAGTAGAGGACAACATAACTCAATTATCAGCACAAATCAGGAAAAACAAAAATCAAAGACAAGTGCACGGCATCACCCTTCGTGCTTTTACTCTCGTCCTCACCAAGCAATTAGCAAATAAGACTCAACTCCTAGTCCCTCAAGCTAGGGTTAGACCAAACACTTACCTCAATGCCTTGAATACAACTCAAGCCTCAATTATAGCTTTACTCTGCGATTCCACCTCCAATCTGCTCGAATCTAGTCACAAGTCACTTAATTACTTTAATAAACACTAAATGAATCAATTTGAATGCATAAAAAATGAATTTTCCAAAGTTTTTCCCAAAAATTCCAAAATCGCCCCCGGGCCCACGTGGTCAAAACCCGAGGTTCGAACCAAAACCCGGTTACCCATTCCCCCATGAACTCAAATATGTAATTTGTTTTGAAAGCGGACCTCAAATTGAGGTCCAAACCCCCAATTTTTGAAAAACCTAGGTTCTACACAAAACCCCCAATTTCACCCATGAAAATCCTTGATTTTAAGTGGAAAACATGTTAAATGATGTTAATGAATGAAAGAACTGAGTAAAAATTGACTTACAACTGATTTGGAATGAAACTTGTTCTTGAAAAAATCGCCTAAGGAGTTGTATTTTGAAAGTGGGGTGAAAATGGCCTAAAATTCGACTAAGTATGGAAAAATGCAGGCTGCAGATATGGGAATTGCGAACTGGGGTTCGCAACCAATTATGGGAATTGCGAACAATAGTTCGCATTTGCGAACTAAGACCCAGCTGGAAGACTTCGCATTTGCGACAATTCCATCGCTTTTGCGGAAACTCAATCTTCGCATTTGCGAAGTAATGCTTCACATTTTGCGAGCCAAGGCAGGCCTGGGCTGGTTTCGCATTTGCGAACCAACCTTCGCATTTGCGTGAGCTGGACCTTCGCATTTGCGAATGCTGGCTTTGCAAATGCGAAGCCTGCAGATCAGAGATACCAGATTTTCAAAAATGCAAAAATGCAATCCGACACCTATCCAAAACTCACCCGAGCCCTCGGGTCTCCAAACCAAATATGCACGCAACCTCAATAACATCCTACGGACTTACTCGTGCAATCAAATCGCCAAAATATCATCAAAAACAACGAATCAAATCTCAAATCATAAGTTTTTCCTCAAACCTCATAAACTTTCAAATTTAGAGTTTTAAGTCCGAAACACGTCAAACGACGTCCGATTTCAACCAAACTTTACAAAAAGAGCTTAAACCACATATAAGACTTGTACCGGACGTCGGAACCAAAATACGGGCCCGATACCACAGTCTTTTAATCAAATTTCATTTTCATTTTCCTTAATCATTTCCAGAAAATAATTTCACACAAAAATTCATTTCTCGGGCTTGGGACCTCGGAATTCGATTCCGGGCATACGCCCAAGTCCCATATTTTCCTACGGACCCTCCGGGACCGTCAAATCACGGGTCCGGGTCCGTTTACCCAAAATATTGACCGAAGTCAAATTTATTCAATTTAATATCAAAATTTTTCTCACAGAATTCATATTTAAGCTTTGCGGCTACGCGCCCGGACTGCGCACGCAAATCGAGGCAACCCCAAATGAGGTTTTCAAGGCCTCGAAAGTACAAAATAAATAAGAAAACAGGTGATGACCCTTTGGGTCGTCACAGTTCAGGGTCGTCACAGTTTGTTAGCAAATTTGGTCAGCTAGAACCATTAGACTGATATGGAATAGGAGTAATTTAACATTCTTTATTTGATTCTTCTTTGTGAAGCACGTCCATTTTCTTAAGTCTAAAACTGATCCTAAATCTAATGGTTACTGCTTTTGTTTGACATATAGAAACTACGAGTTATGCCAACGGTTATTCTTACATGGGAGTAAATCTGACGAATGGAAGTAAATCAATTGCTAGTCAAACCTAAAAGTAAATTAATGTTATTTGGTGAAAACATCGACAGCTAGTCAAACCTAAAAGTAAATTAGAATTTTCTTTCTATCTATCTATCTATTTATATTTATATCTATATTATTATAAAAGCATGAATACAATGTCCGTTTACAAAAATAACCTTATAATATTAAGCATAATAACTCATAATAAAAGGAGATAGTTGGAATTCTAGATATTAGCCTTATAATCCTATTAGTTTTAGGACATAGTAGACCTTTAGGAGTCTTATTAGTATAATTACTTTCGGGCATAAAGATGTATTATTACATGTAAGCCTCACGCATGGACCACTCCTTTGTTAGAATTTAGGTGGTACTTATATTTTGAATTTTAAATAAATATTATTTTTATTTCACCACTTTACAAAATTTAGTTGCGAACTCATTTTGAATTATTAGAAAAATAATTCCTTTTGATTTTTTTTTTGAAGATTTCTAAGCTCAAATTTTGAATTTTCTTAAAAACTCAAAATTTTAGTTTTCAAAGTTTTAGATTTTTCTTAGGATCTAAGATTTTAATTAGAAATATTTTAAAAAAAAATACTTTTCATTTCGAAAACATATAAAAGATACACTTTCTTTGTAACGACCCGACCGGTCGTTTTGAGCCCTAGCCTGCCGTTCAGCAGCTTGGGGCCATGAGCAGCTCCATTTCAGGTATTACGACTTGTACGCGTGAGCGGAATTGAATTTCGGGAAGTTCGGGGTTGATTCAGAAGGAGAATTTTCATTTCGGAAGCTTTAAGTTGAAAGAACCAACTAGGATTGGATTTTTGAGTAAACGACCTCAGAATTAGGATTCGAAGGCTCCAGCAGGTTCGTATGATGATTTTGGACTTGGGCGTATGCCCGGATCGGTTTTTGGATGACTCGGGAGCGTTTTGGCGCCCATTTTGGGAGTTAGCATTTTGTAAGAAATTTTATAAGTTTGGGTTGCAGTGCATTTCAGTGTTACCGACGTCCGTTTGGGAATCCGAGTCTGGGAATAGCTCCGTATGGTGGTTCTGGTGTTGGGAGCGCGATCGGAAGTGAATTCGGAGGTTTGTGGGTCATTTTGGAGTCATTTGGCTAAACATAAAAATTTGAAGGTTTTTGAGAAGTTTGACCGGAAGTGGACTTTTTGATATCGGGGTCGGAATTTGATTCCGAAAGTTGGAGTAGGTCTGTAATGTCGAATATGACTTGTGTGCAAAATTTGAAGTCAATCGGACGTGATTTGATAGGTTTAAACATCGAAAATAGAAGTTTGAAATTCTAAAGTTCATAAAGCTTGGATTGGAGGTCGATACGTGGTTTTAGCGTTGTTTGATATGATTTGAGGCCTCGAGCAAGTCCGTAATGTATTTTGGGACTGGTTGGTATGATTGGTTGGGGTCCCGGGGGCCTCGGGTGGTTAACGGATCGAAATCTGAATTTTGGACGAGCTGAAGTTGCTGGTTGCTGGTGTAACCGCACCTGCGAAAATAGGGCGGCAGGTGCGGAGCCGCAGAAGCTGAAATGGGCGGCTAGGCATGGTACCGCAGATGCGGTCATTTTTGCCGCAGATGCGGGACCGCACCTGCGGAAGTAGAAGCACAGAAGCGGGCTGGGGCAGCTGAAGGAAGATCGCAGAAGCGGTATTGGACCGCACCTGCGGAACCGTAGAAGCGGTCTAGTGACCGCAGGTGCAGAAAGTGCTGGAGGCAGTGGGTGTTTTAAAAATCGGGATTTGGCCATTTTCTCTCATATTTTCTTGGCTTGGGCGATTCTTGGAGTGTCTTCAAGAGGGGATTTTCATCATCAACGATAAGGTAAGCTAATCTCATCCATCTTGAGTTAAATATATCGAATATGTATGGATTTTAGCATGTAAATTGGTAGAAATTTGGGGGTTTGAGGAAAACCTAGAAAATTGATATTCTTGGAATTTGACCACGATTTCGGTGCAATCAGAATCAGCTTGAGGTCTATGGATGGATTTAAATGTGAATATGGGCTTTATATCAGGCCAGACGTGTTCATTTCAGTAATGTGCTCCTTATGGAGGAGTAGTTAGGGTGTTATTTCGTCGTCAGTTATTTCATGTAATAATATATTGCGCCGTGTGAGTTGTGAGACGGCTTGGGAAATTGCTTATGTGTTGAGGTTCCGCGTAGAGATAATGTTATATGAGCAAAATGGCTCTTGAGATTCAGATCGTATATCGCACCTCAGTTGTGCTTGAGTTTGTAGCTTATGGCACTATATGTCCCCCCAGGGATGGTATTATGCACTTAGCGTGCTTGTGACCGATATTTGGTATCTTGTTGTAATGAGCAATTTAACTCGATATGTATCTCCTTATATGAGTTTTATATGCGGACCGGGTTGCACGCCGCAACAGTGTGATGATAATTACAGTCCCTTATATTCTATTCTATGTGTTTTGTTTCTCCATTTTTTGAGGAAAGTTCATATTAGTTGTGTGATTTGAGTAGTCCCTTCCAGAGTTCATTTTCCTTATGTGACGCGTTCGAGTTGGTAGCATATTGGCACGTTGTGGCATCACATGAGGCTTTTGGTCATGTCAGGGGTGACTTGTTGCCCGAGCAGTTCATACAGAGTAAGATAAGGTTACTGGATCTAGGATCAGTGCGCTCGGATTATATGAAGTACATTAAGGAGCTAAGGCCATTATTTGGTTTAAGATGAGGTGATGGTTCCTGGCAGGAGTATAGACCCAATGATTTGTTCGTTCGGCAATTGGTTATGAATTTCTACGCATCTCTTTCGTCGTGGCGGTATTATAAGAGTTAGAGCAAGACCTATGTAGGTCATGAGGTGCAATGGGAGCATCAGATTCGTGGAATTTCGATTTATTCGATCATAGAATTCTATTGTGGTCCTGTGAGTAAAGTGGTGCAAGGTGTGAATTCAGCTAAGATATGCAGTCATGTTTTGGTGCTGCGTATAGTTATTGATACGGTGAGCGTATGTTGGAACAGGCCTGGCAGAGAATTTCGGACGATGGAATTAGGCTCTAAGGCTTATTTGCTTAAGTGAAAAAGGATATCTTCAGATTGACCGAGCTAGGGCGCCCAGCTGAGTTGTGGTAGCACGGGTAGGTGCTCGAGGTGTTAAACAGTGAATTCAAACAACCCCAGCACAGTCCCTAGCACGTTCGAGGACGAACGTATGTTTAAGTGGGAGAGGATGTAACGACCCGACCGATCGTTTTGAGCCCTAGCGCGTCGTTCAGCAGTTTGAGGCCATGAGCAGCTCCATTTCAGGTATTACGACTTGTACGCGTGGGCGAAATTGAATTTCGGGAAGTTCGGGGTTGATTCAGAAGGAGAACTTTCATTTCGGAAGCTTTAAGTTGAAAGAATCAACTAGGATTGGATTTTTGAGTAAACGACCTCGGAATTGAGATTCGAAGGCTCCAGCAGGTTCGTACGATGATTTTGGACTTGGGCGTATGCCCGGGTCGGGTTATGGATGACCCAGGAGCATTTTGGCGTCTATGTTGGGAGTTAGCATTTTGGAAGAAATTTCATAAGTTTGGGTTGCAATGCATTTCAGTGTTACCGACGTCCGTTTGGGAATTCGAGTCTGGGAGTAGCTCCGTATGGTGGTTCTGGTGTTGGGAGCGCGATCGGAAGTGAATTCGGAGGTCTGTGGGTCATTTTGGAGTCATTTGGCTAAAGATAGAAATTTGAAGGTTTTTGAGAAGTTTGACCGGAAGTGGACTTTTTGATATCGGGGTCGGAATCTGATTCCGAAAGTTGGAGTAGGTCTGTAATGTCGAATATGACTTGTGTGCAAAATTTGAAGTCAATCGGACGTGATTTGATAGGTTTAAACATCGAAAGTAGAAATTTGAAATTCTAAAGTTCATAAAGCTTGGATTGGAGGTCGATTCATGGTTTTAGCGTTGTTTGATATGATTTGAGGCCTCGATCAAGTCCGTAATGTGTTTTGGGACTGGTTGGTATGATTGGTTGGGGTCCGGGGGGCCTCGGGTGGATTCTGGGTGGTTAACGGATCGAAATCGGAATTTTTGAGGAGCTGAAGTTGCTGGTTGCTGGTCTAACCGCACCTGCAAAAATAGGGCTGCAGGTGCGGAGCCGCAGAAGCGGCCTTCGTGCCGTAGAAGCGGAAATGGGCGGCTAGGCATGGTACCGCAGATGCGGTCATTTTTGCCGCAGATGCGGGACCGCACCTGCGGAAGTAGAAGCGCAGAAGCGGGCTGGGGCAACTGGAGGAAGATCGCAGAAGCGGTATTGGACCGCACCTGCGGAACGCAGAAGCTGTCTAGTGACCGCAGGTGCGGAAAGTGCTGGAGGCAGTGGGTGTTTTAAAAATCGGGATTTGGCCACTTTCTCTCATATTTTCTTGGCTTGGGCGATTCTTGGAGGGTCTTCAATAGGGGATTTTCATCGTCAACGATAAGGTAAGCTAATCCCATCAATCTTGAGTTAAATATATCGAATATGTATGGATTTTAGCATGTAAATTTGTAGAAATTTGGAGGTTTGAGGAAAACCTAGACAATTGATATTCTTGGAATTTGACCATTATTTTGGGTATGGAATTAAGAGAGAATTATATATTTGAGTTCGTGAGGCTATGGGTAAACTTATTTCTTCAAAAATTTTGGAAATCCGGGCACGTGGGCCCGAGGGCGTTTTTGTCAACTTTTCGATCGGGGTTAGGAATTGTTATAAATTGGATTGTAATGAGTAACTGAGCATATATTATTGGATTTGCATAAATATTGGCTAGTTTTGGAGCGTTGTGCATCGATTTGAGTTTTCGGAAGGGCGTGGAAGGCCGGTTATGGATCTTCGGAGCGAGGTGAGTCTCCTTTCTAACCTTGTAAGAGGGAATTGTCCCCATAGGTGAAATAATTGGTTATGTGCTCCTATTCGTGGGGGCTACGTACACACGAGGTGACAAGAGTCCGTGCGTAGCTACTAATATGTGTAAGTCTGGGTAGTCTAGGACCCAAAAAGCATGTTATACTTGGAATATCTGTGATCCTATTGACAATTGAATTTCTTAAATCCTATCGAATTGGTAAATGAATTTCTAATAAGATTAAACTTCATTTTCTTGAATTGTTAAAAGAGCATTGGCTTTTCCTTGGATAATTGTTCCCTGATAAATTCATGATTGACTGATTGTCGTGTTTAATTATATTTAACCGCGTCTTATGTGTGATTCGCGAGCGGGGTAATAGATGCATCTATGGTTCGGGCCGCTCGACCCTCAGCAGTGCACATTTTACATTTATGTTGGATCGGGCCGTACGACCTCGGCATGAGTTGCGCATGTTTAAATTGCTTGTCTTGAGATTTATTGATATTGCCGTCTGCTCTCCCGAGTTGAGATAATTGTTAATTAATGGATTATGAATCCGGAGACTTAAATAAAAAGGAACTTTCACCTGTTTAGTGACTCATTTGAATTTTGCCGTTGTTCTCAATAAATCCGTGAGTCATCGCATTAATAATATTATTACTGGACCTTTAGTAAGTGTCGAAGTTGCCATCTCGTCTCTACTTCTTCGAGATTAGGCGGGATACTTACTGAGTACACGTTGTTTTTGTACTCATACTACACTTCTGTGCATTTTTGTTGCACAGGCACATGCACCTCTAGTGGCCTAGTGGGCGTAGCAGCATGGTTGACACGGAGATTAGGTGAGCTCTATTTCCTCGAGGCGACCCGCAGCTAGTATAGTCTCTCTCAGGATTCTATTTATTTTCTGTCCAATTCTATTTCGGACAGCTGTTGTACTTTATTCGATTTTCTTAGAAATTTCTCATGCACTTGTGACACCGGGTTCTGGGATGGTTATGAAGTATTTTGTATTAATTGCTTATCATTTAATTTGAATTGAAGCGATTATCTTTTTAATTGGTAAATTTGAAGCAAAATCATATATTTCAAGAGTATTAAAATGAAAATTTAATTAAGTATTTTTGGTTGGATTGCCTGACAGTGGTGTCCGGCGCCATCACGACCCTTAGTGGATTTTGGATCGTGACAACATGGTATCAGAGCAGTAGGTTCCTGTAGGTCTCACGAGTCATGAGCAAGTCTAGTAGAGTCTCGCGGATCGGTACGGAGACGTTTGTACTTATCTTCGGGAGGCTGCAGGACTGTTAGGAGTACTTCCCTTCTTGATTCCTCATCGTGCGATTTAATTCCTGGAGGCTTTATGCCCCTGTTTCCATCCTACTCAATTCTACGCGACACGAACCGCCTGTTATAAATCGAGAATTGAAGAATTGTAATGGTACTACCGATGTGGTGCGGGATGTTTCTCCCTGTATTGTTGTTTGGGCTATTATATCGCCGCCTTGTGAAAGGATATTCTGTCGTTTCGGCTTAGTAGCGGTGCTTCTAAGAGCTCTGAGGCTAGGCACAAGTTGCCATGATTCTATGAACGATTGTTCCACAGTATTGATATGATGGTATGATGTTCGCCTACGTGTCGGGGCAGTGAATGACTTGAAGGGAGGTTTACTCAGTGCACGATCTAGAGGTTCGGTATTTTATTCCCGTCAGGGGAAGGGCAATCGGACTAAGAATGGTCAGATGTGGGCTGATGGAGTAACGAGACTTGGTATTTGCGAGCGTGGTGGAGTTTTCTCCTATGATGAGGTGACGTCGTCCTAATTGAACGTACTAAGTTCGCCGGTGTTATGATCTTCTACAATTCGCCTTTGGGGCAAGATGTTGTGAAATGGTATGGAAGGTGCGGCTGTCAGATTTCGCGGGGTGCGGTAGTGCAGGATTGAATCAGTGTTCCCAATGTCGACGGTTCGAGGAAGATGATCTTCGGAAGGGTTTAAAGTTAGCAGCAATTGTGGGTTCAAGTGCCACGAATATAGATTTTATTTAATGCAACAACTGAGCAGCAAAGGATGAGGAAGGACATGTGGGTAGTGTCAGGTGGTAGCTAAAATTTCTAGAAGGCCAGGTATAAGAAGCAAAGGTCGAGTAGTCGACTAAAGGGGTGAGTTTCGCCAAAGTGGGAGAGTTTGGAGTGATTTGGGAATTTTAGTGATTGGTGATTTGGGCCTATGGATTAATTTGAAGTATGGGCTATTATGCGGCAGGAGATTTGATATAACGGAAAGGAGCTGCTTGACATGAAGGAGGATACAACCTAACTTTGAGTTGAAGGGATGTTGCCGCGCGACTAATTGATGTCCACGGAGGATGAATGGACTTGTACAGCTGAGATTGGACTCAGGAGGGGCCATTAATGTCATGGTGATTGCACCCCATGTAGCGATGTTGGAAGACGTCGGCACGTAGATCCCACAGGCGGGATATCTCCAGTGAGCAGGACGCCGGTCGCATGGTTGGCAAAGTTTCTGCAAAGGGTTTTATTGGCTATACAACAAAGAGATCGGTCGTGTGAACGTGGTTGATGATTTAGAGTATAACAAGAGGGTTTTACAAAAAGATTCTGAGAACTTTGGCGGTTGATTGCGCAAGGTTATGTCAACAAGAGATAAAGGATCCTGGTGAATTCCAGAATTTGTGTAATAATGGCTTCAGGCTAAGTGGGAGAGTCCCACCGCCTATGATTAAGGATTGCCTGGTTAACTACTTGCGAGGTTTCTGATTATTAGCATATTGATGGGTTATTTCAGCTACAGGAAAGGAACATAGTGGTAAATTGATCAAAAGAATTGTTAAAGGTGTGCTATAGTTGGCCTTATTGGCCCATGTTTAGACTTGGGGAAGGATTCAGGATTTATGCCTTGTATAGATGTAGGTTTTGAGGGAACTGATTCTGCCGGGTGCTTCGTCGAGAGGGTATTCATGTGCTAGAAGATTTATGGAGTTGATTATATTCGGGGCCAAGTCAGAGCGGGTGGCTCTCAACAACGGTCCTAGTGGATTCAAAGGGGTAAAGTATGGTGCCTAATGGCTTCGAGCCTATAGATACAGTTAAGAATCAAGCCTTGTAGCAGCTTAAGAGGAGGTGCCCAGAAGGTTCTATGATGTTTTGACCTGCAGGGTAGCAATTGGGAGGTATGAAATGGTTCGTGGGATTGAGACAACATGGTCTCGTGAGTGAAGGTCACTCGAGATGAGTGCGGATGGAGTATGCTATGTGTTGAATGGAGTTATTATTATTTCTAAGGTGATCGAGGATAAATTGGAAGAAGATAGATTGATTAGCCATAGTTGAATTGGCATATTAGTGGCTTAAGACCACTACTTTGAGATTTGGCGTATTCTACGGTTATGAGAATTCACCTGTGTGTCGCAATGGTTCTCCTGAAGTGAGTTAAGTGAAAAGTTTTTATATGATGAAGTGTTAATCTATTAGTGGTTCCGAAGTTATGATGGAAATCGTGTTCTATCGTATATTGGCGTGTTGGGTGTAGTGAGTGGTATGGAATTTGAAGTGAGGATCAAGGTTATAGTTCGGTATTGACGAGAATGTCACGAGCTCGGATGAGAAGGAAAGTAGTTTCGATGTTTAAAGTAAGTTGGTATTGTCTTCAGCGTCATCTGAGATCGGTGTTTGTGGAAAAAGGCTGTGCATCCTGGTTAAGGGTTCTTGATCGCTTTTTAGCGCTAGTGCGGCCGGTGAGTTGGGTGTACAGATCTGTTATCTGCTATGGAAGGTTGTGGGAGCGTGCCCACAGAGAGGTTGTATTAGTGTGGCATGTAGTCACTTGATCGATTGAAGAGTTAAATCAAGTATGAAATTGTAGTGATGACGTTAAATTAAGAATTGATGCTTGGAGGGCACACGGTTATTTGGGTTGTGGACTGTGGAGGATTACTCCGGTTATGATGGTTGCTCTTATGTGTTATGAGAGAAAGGGGAGTATTTATGTAACTTTGAAAGGTTATTAGCCTAGTTCGGTGCAATCAGAATCAGCTTGAGGTCTATGGATGGATTTAAATGTGAATATGGGCTTTATATCAGGCCAGACGTGTTCATTTCAGTAATGTGCTCCTTGTGGAGGAGTAGTTAGGGTGTTATTTCGTCGTCAGTTATTTCATGTAATAATATATTGCGCCGTGTGAGTTGTGAGACGGCTTGGGAAATTGCTTATGTGTTGAGGTTCCGCATAGAGATAATGTTATATGAGCAAAATGGCTCTTGAGATTCAGATCGTATATCGCACCTCAGTTGTGCTTGAGTTTGTAGCTTATGGCACTATATGTCCCCCCAGGGATGGTATTATGCACTTAGCGTGCTTGTGACCGATATTTGGTATCTTGTTGTAATGAGCAATTTAACTCGATATGTATCTCCTTATATGAATTTTATATGCGGACCGGGTTGCACGCCGCAACAGTGTGATGATAATTACAGTCCCTTATATTCTATTCTATGTGTTTTGTTTCTCCATTTTTTGAGGAAAGTTCATATTAGTTGTGTGTTTGAGTAGTCCCTTCCAGAGTTCATTTTCCTTATGTGACGCGTTCGAGTTGGTAGCATATTGGCACGTTGTGGCATCACATGAGACTTTTGGTCATGTCAGGGGTGACTTGTTGCCCGAGCAGTTCATACAGAGTAAGATAAGGTTACTGGATCTAGGATCAGTGCGATCGGATTATATGAAGTACATTAAGGAGCTAAGGCCATTATTTGGTTTAAGATGAGGTGATGGTTCCTGGCAGGAGTATAGACCCAATGATTTGTTCGTTCGGCAATTGGTTATGAATTTCTACGCATCTCTTTCGTCGTGGCGGTATTATAAGAGTTAGAGCAAGACCTATGTAGGTCATGAGGTGCAATGGGAGCATCAGATTCGTGGAATTTCGATTTATTCGATCATAGAATTCTATTGTGGTCCTGTGAGTAAAGTGGTGCAAGGTGTGAATTCAGCTAAGATATGCAGTCATGTTTTGGTGCTGCGTATAGTTATTGATACGGTGAGCGTATGTTGGAACAGGCCTGGCAGAGAATTTCGGATGATGGAATTAGGCTCTAAGGCTTATTTGCTTAAGTGAAAAAGGATATCTTCAGATTGACCGAGCTAGGGCGCCCAGCTGAGTTGTGGTAGCACGGGTAGGTGCTCGAGGTGTTAAACAGTGAATTCAAACAACCCCAGCACAGTCCCTAGCACGTTCGAGGACGAACGTATGTTTAAGTGGGAGAGGATGTAACGACCCGACCGATCGTTTTGAGCCCTAGCGCGTCGTTCAGCAGTTTGAGGCCATGAGCAGCTCCATTTCAGGTATTACGACTTGTACGCGTGGGCGAAATTGAATTTCGGGAAGTTCGGGGTTGATTCAGAAGGAGAACTTTCATTTCGGAAGCTTTAAGTTGAAAGAATCAACTAGGATTGGATTTTTGAGTAAACGACCTCGGAATTGAGATTCGAAGGCTCCAGCAGGTTCGTACGATGATTTTGGACTTGGGCGTATGCCCGGGTCGGGTTATGGATGACCCAGGAGCATTTTGGCGTCTATGTTGGGAGTTAGCATTTTGGAAGAAATTTCATAAGTTTGGGTTGCAATGCATTTCAGTGTTACCGACGTCTGTTTGGGAATTCGAGTCTGGGAGTAGCTCCGTATGGTGGTTCTGGTGTTGGGAGCGCGATCGGAAGTGAATTCGGAGGTCTGTGGGTCATTTTGGAGTCATTTGGCTAAAGATAGAAATTTGAAGGTTTTTGAGAAGTTTGACCGGAAGTGGACTTTTTGATATCGGGGTCGGAATCTGATTCCGAAAGTTGGAGTAGGTCTGTAATGTCGAATATGACTTGTGTGCAAAATTTGAAGTCAATCGGACGTGATTTGATAGGTTTAAACATCGAAAGTAGAAATTTGAAATTCTAAAGTTCATAAAGCTTGGATTGGAGGTCGATTCATGGTTTTAGCGTTGTTTGATATGATTTGAGGCCTCGATCAAGTCCGTAATGTGTTTTGGGACTGGTTGGTATGATTGGTTGGGGTCCGGGGGGCCTCGGGTGGATTCTGGGTGGTTAACGGATCGAAATCGGAATTTTTGAGGAGCTGAAGTTGCTGGTTGCTGGTCTAACCGCACCTGCAAAAATAGGGCTGCAGGTGCGGAGCCGCAGAAGCGGCCTTCGTGCCGTAGAAGCGGAAATGGGCGGCTAGGCATGGTACCGCAGATGCGGTCATTTTTGCCGCAGATGCGGGACCGCACCTGCGGAAGTAGAAGCGCAGAAGCGGGCTGGGGCAACTGGAGGAAGATCGCAGAAGCGGTATTGGACCGCACCTGCGGAACGCAGAAGCTGTCTAGTGACCGCAGGTGCGGAAAGTGCTGGAGGCAGTGGGTGTTTTAAGAATCGGGATTTGGCCACTTTCTCTCATATTTTCTTGGCTTGGGCGATTCTTGGAGGGTCTTCAATAGGGGATTTTCATCGTCAACGATAAGGTAAGCTAATCCCATCCATCTTGAGTTAAATATATCGAATATGTATGGATTTTAGCATGTAAATTTGTAGAAATTTGGAGGTTTGAGGAAAACCTAGACAATTGATATTCTTGGAATTTGACCACTATTTTGGGTATGGAATTAAGAGAGAATTATATATTTGAGTTCGTGAGGCTATGGGTAAACTTATTTCTTCAAAAATTTTGAAAATCCGGGCACGTGGGCCCGAGGGCGTTTTTGTCAACTTTTCGATCGGGGTTAGGAATTGTTATAAATTGGATTGTAATGAGTAACTGAGCATATATTATTGGATTTGCATAAATATTGGCTAGTTTTGGAGCGTTGTGCATCGATTTGAGTTTTCGGAAGGGCGTGGAAGGCCGGTTATGGATCTTCGGAGCGAGGTGAGTCTCCTTTCTAACCTTGTAAGAGGGAATTGTCCCCATAGGTGAAATAATTGGTTATGTGCTCCTATTCGTGGGGGCTACGTACACACGAGGTGACAAGAGTCCGTGCGTAGCTACTAATATGTGTAAGTCTGGGTAGTCTAGGACCCAAAAAGCATGTTATACTTGGAATATCTGTGATCCTATTGACAATTGAATTTCTTAAATCCTATCGAATTGGTAAATGAATTTCTAATAAGAATAAACTTCATTTTCTTGAATTGTTAAAAGAGCATTGGCTTTTCCTTGGATAATTGTTCCCTGATAAATTCATGATTGACTGGTTGTCGTGTTTAATTATATTTGACCGCATCGATTCGCGAGCGGGGTAATAGATGTATCTATGGTTCGGGCCGCTCGAAGTTGCCATCTCGTCTCTACTTCTTCGAGATTAGGCGGGATACTTACTGAGTACACGTTGTTTTTGTACTCACACTACACTTCTGTGCATTTTTGTTGCACAGGCACATGCACCTCTAGTGGCCGAGTGGGCGTAGCAGCATGGTTGACACGGAGACTAGGTGAACTGTATTTCCTCGAGGCGGCCCGCAACTAGTATAATCTCTCTCAGGATTCTATTTATTTTCTGTCCAATTATATTCCGGACAGCTGTTGTACTTTATTCGATTTTCTTAGAAATTGCTCATGCACTTGTGACACCGGGTTCTGGGATAGTTATGAAGTATTTTGTATTAATTGCTTATCATTTAATTTGAATTGAAGCGATTATCTTTTTAATTGGTAAATTTGAAGGAAAATCATAGATTTCAAGAGTATTAAAACGAAAATTTAATTAAGTATTTTGGTTGGCTTGCCTGACAGTGGTGTCCGGCGCCATCACGACCCTTAGTGGATTTTGGGTCGTGACATTCTTAAGAGTTTCGAAAAATAAATTGCAAATTCAATTATTACAAACCTCTAAAATAAATGTCAAGTGTCAACTTATAATTTCAATATATTTTCCCTTCTATCTATCTATACCTATATCTATATCTATATCTATATTATTATAAAAGCATGAATACAATGTCGGTTTACAAAAATAACCTTATAATATTAAGCATAATAACTCACAATAAAAGGACATAACTGGAATTCTAGATATTAGCCACTTAATCCTATTAGTTTTCGAATATAATACTACAAGTTAGGAATCCTACATGATTACTTTTAGGAATACTATTAGTATAATTACTTTCGGACATTGACATATATATAATACTTCATGTTATCATGTAAACCTAATACCTTTAGGAACATGTTAGGTTTTCTTTTAGTATAATTACTTTCGGGCTAGACACATATTTTTAGTCATGTTATGCTAGTACTTTTAGGATATACTTCTTAAAAAATTCTACTACTAACTTTTAGAAAAGGAGAGCCTATATACTAAAGTACGAATACAATATTTATAGACCAAAATAGCCCTGAAATATTAAACAGAAGAACTCATGGGTAAAGCACATAACTGTAATCTGCATAAAGCATGTAAATTGAGAAAAAAATATCCCCATGATAATATATGTTTATCTTATATTTGGACTATTTTTCTACTCAAATAGTAATATTTTTTATTAATTTTTCGTGTAATATAAAAAAAATATCCAATTATTAAAAAACAACTATGAAATATTTAAGAATATAAATGTTTGAGAAAGAGAAAGAAAAATGGTTGATAAGAATCAATACCACTAATGAGTCTGTAAATATAAAAATCTAAAAGTGGAACGTTAGGTCGAACTTTTAAATCTTTGAAAATAAAATTTATGTGAGGATAAAATTATAATTAAGATTAAATATTCAACACAAAAGATGAACTAATATTAAGAATTTGAATCAACATTAAATAAATTACTTTTTATGTTAAGACCAAATAATTAATTCTTTCAATTAATTATTTAGCTAGAGAATTCAATTCAATTATTTAGTAATTCATCATATGAGTAAAATTATTTTTTAAATTTAAAAAAAATCTTGGGTACATAGATTTATTCCATTTAAAAAGCATTAAAGATTAAAAAAATTAGAACACAAATAAAAAAGGTTAGTATAATACTAAAAATTAAAAGGCCATACAAGTGTCTGAGGAAGCACAATCAAAGCTAAATCCTAAACAAGAACAAACTTTCAACACTATATTATAAAGAGTCGACTTTGGTATAGCGGGATATCCATTGTAGATGCCTTCCATGGAATTGAAAATATTCTGTCACGACTCTAAATCCAGACCCGGTCGTGATGGCACCTCTCGTGAAGACAAGGCCAGCCGACACATATCCAAATCGAAGTTAAACAACTAAACAGCAATAAAACATGCTAAACATGATTTAATAATGCTAAACAGCAGATAATATCACAACAATGCGGAAGTACAACCCAAACAAAGCCAGACATCAGGGTGTCACTAGTCATGAGCATCTATTAGAGTAGAAATACAACTACAAGGTCTGACATATACAAAACAGGACTGATGAACGAAAGGGAGAAAAGCGGTGCTGCGAAGGCTGACAGCTACCTCGCTAAACTCCGATAACCCTGCCTCCAATCAGCCAAAAACCCGCTACCGGGTGTATAAATACCTGCATCTGCACACAAGGTGCAGGGAGTAAAGTGAGTACTCCAACTCAGTGAGTAATAAAGGTAAATAACAACTGAGTAGTAAGAAATCACGTAAAGCAAACCATCATGCTGTATAGAAGCAGTGTAAAACCCTTTGAGAAAAACAGTGAAGCCGTGAAATCTTTAGAAAATACCTCAGCTCAGTTTAAACCTCTTTGAAAATGACTTTTTCAACAGTTACGCAATGATTGCAAAACAGTAGTGCCCATAAGCACAGAAAATCCGCCCCTCGGGCACAATTATCACAGTATAATAGGTAAAATGACAAGTAAATATGAAAGATGAACACATAAAGGTTCGCCCCTCGGGCAATATCTCAGAACAGTACCAGCCCCTCGGGATCACTCTCAGAACACTCTCAGCCCCTCGGGCCCTCTCTCTCAGATCACTCTCAGAATAGTATCATATAGTAACCGCTGCGGCGTGCAACCCGATCCATATATCGCTGCGACGTGCAGCCTAATCCATATATCGCTGCAGCGTGCAGCCCGATCCATATATCTCGTCGACGGTGCTCACTGGGGGTGTGCAGACTTCGGGAGGGCCCCTTACGGCCCAAGCGCAATATCAAGCCACCTCGTGGCATCATCTCTCGGCACTCGGCCTCATATCACTCGGCACTTTGCCTCACATCGCTCAAGCCACCTCGTGGAATTTAAATGTATCTCAGGCCCTCGGCCTCATATCACTCAGCATATCCTCACATATGGCCCTCGGCCTCACTCAGTCCGAAAATCATCACAAGCCCCTCGGCATTAGTAAAACAGCAGTTCTCATCCCAAAATATCATTTAGAAATATCATTTAAGTTTTAAATCTGAATATAGGTGGCTGAGTTTGTAAAACAGAAAATATCAACAGGACTGAGTTCAAGTATAAGTAAGACAGTGAGGAAACAGTGATAAAAACTCCCCGAAGGGTTCAAGTAATTGGCACGGAGCCCAAATGCGGCAATCAGTCCAAATCATGATGATAACAATTAAATTTTAGTCAAATACACGGTAAATACATCAATCGGGACGGACCAAGTCACTATCCCCAACGGTGCTCTACCCCACGCTCGCTTTCCGGCGTGTAAGTCACCTCAATATAGCACTACGATGTGCAAATCCGTGGTTTTAAACCCTCAGGATATCATTTACAATCATTACTCACCTCGAACCAGCAAAATCTCTAGCTCGCGACGCCTTTGCCCCTCAAATCGGCCTCCACACGCGTCGAATCTATCCAAAATCAGAACGAATACATCACAATATGCTAAGGGAACAAAGCCCAAGCGAAAACAATCAATAACGGTCACAAACCCCGAAATTACCAAAACCCGAGCCCCGGACCCACTCCTCGAAACTCAAAAATTTTCACATCAATAGATTCCTTATCTTCCCACGAGTTCATACATATCAAAAGTTCTCAAATTCGACCTCAAATGGTCCTTCAAATCACAAATCAAAAGTCCAATTTCTCAAGCCCTAGTTCTTCAATTTTAGGCTTAATTTCCATGAATTTCTAGGTGGATTTCACAATATAATCGAGTTTTAAGTTCGAAAATCTTACCTCCAATTGATTTCCCTTGAATCCCTCTTTAATCTCCACCAAGAAGCTCTCAAAATGGTCAACCATGGAGGAAAAATGACCCAAAATTGCGGATGAAGTGACTTAAAACATTCTGCCCAGCACTGACCATTACTTCATCGCGATCGCGATCGCGACCCAAGTCACGCGATCGCGAAGCACTAAGTTTCCACCTCTCAAATTAACACTATGCGAACGCGATGATGCTGCTGCGAACGCGATGCTTTAAATCCCAGAGCTTCGCGAACGCGACCCCAATGATGCGAACGCGAAAAGCAAAACACTGGAACCCCAATTACTTATACGCGAACGCGTAACACTGTTGCGAACGCGAAGCACAAGCTCAGGGCAGCCCATACTCCTTCTACGCGATCGCGACTGGCCCCACGCGATCGCGAAGGCCAATTTCTCTGCAAAATCCGAACAGCAATTTCTGCAACTCTCAAAGCCAAAAATGGTCCGATTGACCACCCGAAACTCACCCGAGGCCCCCGGGACCTCAACCAAAAGCACCAACACATCCTAAAACCTCATTCAAACTTGTTCCAATCATCAAAGCACCTCAAACAACACCAAATCCATCAATTCACATCGAATTCAAGCCTAAGTTTTCTAAAAACTTCCGAAACACACTTTTGATCAAAAACCCAACCAAACCACGTCCGAATGACCTGAAATTTTGCACGCACATCCCAAATGACATAACGAAGCTACAACAACTATCGGAATTCCATTCCAACCCTCGGATCAAAATCTCACCTATCAACCGGAATTCGCCAAAATACTAACTTCATCAATTCAAGCCTAATTCTACACCGGACCTCCAAAACCAATTCCGATCACACTCCGAAGTCATAAATCACCTAACAAATCTAACCAAACCATTAAAACTCCGATCCGAGATCATATACAAATAAGTCAACTCTTGGTCAAACCTTCCAAATTCAAAACTTTCAACTGAGACTGATCTTTCAAATTCATACCGATTTCCGTGAAAAAACCAAACCAACAATCTACATCAGTCATAACACATTACACGGGGCAAGTCATGCCCGAAAACTGGCGATCAAAGTGCAAAAGCTCAAAACGACCGGTCGGGTTGTTACATCCTCCCCCACTTAAACACACGTTCGTCCTCGAACGTACCCAGAGTTGTTCTAAAAGCCAACCCATTGCTGAATAACCTTACCATGCATATACCCGGGGGTGATCCCACGTCACCCTATCTCATATAGGTCCGATGACACCTTTTAACTAAAATTACACAATTCAGTCTAGCCCATAAATCATAGAACCACATTTTCACTTCCGAACCCATCAATACGATTAGAATTTCACATTTATACTCTGAATAAGCCCGAACAAGCTGTAATAACCCATACCTGCTAACTCAGGTGCAATCACATGATATACCACATAACTCAAACACTTGTAGCGATAACTTCTAATCACAGCAGCTGCACACAATAACCGAGTACCGGTAGAAACCTCTTATCAACTAAAGTCTCATTCCAACACTTCCATATACTGCCAATGATAAATGCACACGAAATAAACCATAACCATTTCTCAGATCAGCCATCCATAAGGATACTTCTCCTTTGGCAAGGACCATAGCAAATTTCTAAACCGAACCTCGACATTTATCCATCAAACATGCTGAAATCGAATCCGTTTGTATTCATTACAGACCCCAACGACCTCATCTAACCCAACACAATTACTCTGGTGACATGACACACCAAGACAGGCTAAAGCCACAACATACGCAGTCCGCGCACCAATAAGCAACAATCCGAACATGCTCACATCATGAAACTAACTCAAACGAAAGAGATGTACCTCAAGCTCACCAGTATCATCACAACACACGGCTGAAAACCCGTCTCACATCATAAAAATAGAACACACGAATCTAACCCGCAAGGTCATATCTCCACATAGCTTCGCTGCAAATGCGCGATCCTAACCAACATGGCTCCATGAGAGACACCTCAAGTCACTATGCTCGAAATTGACAACCACGCACAATCTGATGTCTGGAACCAAAGCAAATCATTACACCCTCGGTGAAACAAGTAACATATGCCACGCAAGCCCGATAGTACATAACAGATATGACATTCACTGAGCAACACCCAATTATTCTCCCCGCTCGACTTCCACTACGAACCCCAATAGAACCGCACCATATGTGCCCATAACCAACAAATCATAATGTCTCGCAACACAGAAAGGAAACTCATAGATCTCCCAGATCACTAGTAAGCTCAACAACGGTCGGATCAACCTATCCCTCAACAATACAATTCGGGGCCAACCAAGCCGACTCAAGCTAGAACACGCATCCACTTTGGCCTGCCAAGGAAGCCTGAAGCTGCTCCTTCCACTACTATAACTCCTGCCACAGCCATACGATACGGTGCCCGGCACCAAATCAATACCGAAATCCACAACCTCGCCCGGCAACATGCCCGGCCACAAGAAACATATCCGAAAAGTTCCTCAACACCGGAACTGAATCAATATAAGGAGCCTCAGCACTGACACTCATTACAAGAGCCCAAATAAGAAAGACAAATCCTTCCCAGCCGCCCGCTGGGTCTTCGATTATAAAACCACTCCTACTAGAACATAATCCGTCGAACCACGCCACTCAATCCATGGCATTCCCGGCATAGCCAACCACGCAATAGACCAGAATAACCCAACATGGAGACAACCAGTCCGAACCCAATATCACATCCAAAATCTAACATACTCAACACAAAAGATCCGCTCGGGTCTCCAAACCCCGATAGTCACTAAACAGTGTCGTTACACACGATCTACAACCACAACATAGCCTGAATATGAAGACTCTAGTCTCCAAATCTATGTAGCAATCAAATCACCATACCTGATCCCAAATTCCGCCGTCCGAATACATATCACACCTCAAGTACCCAATCATTCCACGAAAGATATTCTAAAATTCCCCTGTGCCATCAAGCAAACTCGAATATCAGCAGTCGATCTAACAAGAAAGCGCTGCAGTACTACCGAAGTACTATCAACTTAATCACATTGCCTTATCTGAAACATATAGCCTCGTCAAATCACTATGATTAGCAATACCATTCCCTTAATCATCTGAAGCTCGTTTCTCTAAGCACCTAAAACTGCCCGAGCTGCCTAAGAATTTTATGACTTTCCATTCAGAACTGAACTGTAACCTTACACTCGCAAATCTCAATCCTCCATAACATATTTCATATACCATACCATCCTAGAATAATATGAGAACCTCGTCTCCCTTCCGAGCCACAAACATCTACGTAATCAACTAGTCGAGAACTTTCCATTGGTCCCACCTAGAAGAAAATCATTATACATCCCATGCTCCGCATGCCCATAGAAAATATACATCTCCAAACCGCGGTAAAAACCATCAAGAACTCTCCGAGTTCCCTTTGCACAAATCAGACCTGCCAGGACCGAATCCCTCTAACTCGACCAAGCTAAGCAAGCCGTCAAAACCTACGAGCATTGTCGCAAAATACTTATAAGAACTCATTACCTCGAACACACACAAGGAACAATCATATCCTTACCATACCGGTCTGGTCTACTACCAAGCTACCCCATCTATCTAAATTTCCGTCTGATTCATCTTCAACTTGATATTCCCTTTTCCTGTAGCACCACAATTTTCTCAACTCGGACTTACCACACGGAACCAAGCATAAAACCACACCGTCTAAGGCTCATAAGTCGCTGAATACTTTCTTAAACATTCCCAAAAGTACCACATGCCAAAATACTTTACCCTGAAAGACTTCCTGCGAATCTAAATCTGTTGCCTTTACCCTTCCTGGTACTGGTACGTAGAATCCCATAATTCACATAGAAATACCACAAGTCTTGACTTCTTCCCATGAAAACAACAATTTCTAACCACATGTGCAACTTTAGAGCACTCAATTGATGTATACAGACTCTTGAACACATTAGAACTATTCTCGCAAGTCACTCACTCTTATTCAAACTGCAATTTACCTGATCAAACGAACAGGACCACCCGCGCCTTATTAGCACTCTGACACCGCAGGACATGACCTCATCCCAATACAAACAAGCATCTTCCTGCTCTATGCACCGAGCATTCTTTACCAACAACAACTTAAGACATCCTGTGATTCTCACACGCCTACGAAGCACCATATAACCTTTGTCAAAGTTTTCCTTCACTCGAGCCATCCTCGACCTCAATCTCCGTAAGCCATAACTGACTCACCAACACGCCTCGAACTGGAACCAACATAGCACCTAACTGTGTAATCAACTTAATCAATAGCAAACTCCCCCACTTGGCTCGAAGCCATAGATCAAAACATACCCAATAACTCATAACGCATATACTCTATTGCTGCCATAATACCATAATGAGATTAAACTCAATCCTTCATAAGCTTGGGGGAACACAAATCATCTAGAATTTTAACTCTTCTGCAAATCTCGCATTCACTCACACAATAGTTAAGCCCACTCTCTAGGCGACCCAATTTAGATTTCAACACATATTCTTCACTTGTAAATGAGGTCTTCTAATAGACAACATAAGGATCACACAACCTTAGAACACTCCGCAGGAGACAACCCACCTGCTTTGTCTCTAACTAACATTTCTGTATACCTTCCACCGTCACAAGCATTACGCAGTCACTTGATCTTCCTGAGTCCGAACTCATACCGCAACATGAGATTTACTTCACTCCCAATTGGGAAACATGAAAAGATTCTTCACACGTCCATAACTCGGGGCTATTCCTCGAATCAAGATGGAATTCAAGCACCTAATAGTTCTTCTATCCTCAAGCAGACCCTTTCTCGTCGCTTCCAAATCATATGGATACATCTCGCAGTACTAACATGTTCATCACACAATCACCCAGCTGTCATTACTTCCCTTAATAGGGAAACAACAGAGCATATAGGTCCAGAAACACGTGCTCACACAGTCAGCACCTCGGTGCTCAAGCTATAGACAAAAATCTGGCCTCGAGTCCTCCAGACTGGTTTAACATCAGCACATAGAGATCACATCTCGCCCCTCAACCAGGGAATCACAAGCCACCGATCCGCGAGACTCTACTAAACCTGCTCATGACTCGTGAGACCTAGTAACCTAGGCTCTGATACCAACTTGTCACGACCCTAAACCCAGACCCGGTCGTGATGGCGCCTCTTGTGAAGACAAGGCCAGCCGACACATATCCAAATCGAAGTTAAACAACTAAACAACAATAAAACATGCTAAAACATGATTTAATAATGCTAAACAGCAGATAATATCACAACAATGCAGAAGTACAACCCAAACACAACCCGACATCGGGGTGTCACTAGTCATGAGCATCTATTAGAGTAGAAATACAACTACAAGGTCTGACATATACAAAACAGGACTAATGAACGAAAGGGAGAAAAGCGGTGCTGCGAAGGCTGACAGCTACCTCGCTAAACTCCGATAACCCTGCCTCCAATCAGCCAAAAACCCGCTACCAGGTGTATAAATACCTGCATCTGCACACAAGGTGCAGGGAGTAAAGTGAGTACTCCAATTCGGTGAGTAATAAAGGTAAATAACAACTGAGAAGTAAGAAATCACGTAAAGCAAACCATCATGCTGTATAGAAGCAGTGTAAAACCCTTTGAGAAAAACAGTGAAGCCGTGAAATCTTTAGAAAATACCTGAGCTCAGTTTAAACCTCTTTGAAAATGACTTTTTCAACAGTTACGCAATGATTGCAAAATAGTAGTGCCGATAAGCACAGAAAATCCGCCCCTCGGGCACAATTATCACAGTATAATAGGTAAAATGACAAGTAAATATGAAAGATGAACACATAAAGGTTCGCCCATCGGGAAATTATCTCAGAATAGTACCACCCCTCGGGCTCACTCTCAGAACACTCTCAGCCCCTCGGGCTCTCTCTCTCTCAGATCACTCTCAGAATAGTATCATACAGTAACCGCTGCGGCGTGCAGCCCGATCCATATATCGCTGCGGCGTGCAGCCCGATCCATATATCTCATCAACGGCGCTCACTGGGGGTGTGCAGACTGCAGGAGGGCCTCTTACGGCCCAAGCGCAATACCAAGCCACCTCGTTGCATCATCTCTCGGCACTTGGCCTCATATCACTCGGCACTCGGCCTCACATCACTCAAGCCACCTCGTGGCACTTAAATGTATCTCAGGCCCTCAGCCTCATATCACTCAGCATATCCTCACATATGGCCCTCGGCCTCACTCAGTTCGAAAATCATCACAAGCCCCTCGGGCATTAGTAAAACAGTAGTTCTCAGTCCAAAACATCATTTAGAAATATCATTTAAGTTTCAAATCTGAATATAGGTGGCTGAGTTTGTAAAACAGAAAATATCAACAGGACTGAGTTCAAGTATAAGTAAGACAGTGAGGAAACAGTGATAAAAACTCCCCAAAGGGTTCAAGTAATTGGCACGGAGCCCAAATACGGCAATCAGTCCAAATCATGATGATAACAAGTAAATTTTAGTCAAATACACGGTGAATTCATCAATCGGGATGGACCAAGTCACAATCCCCAACGGTGCTCTACCCCATGCTCGCTTTTCGGCGTGTAAGTCACCTCAATATAGCACTACGATGTGCAAATCCGGGGTTTCAAACCCTCAGGATATCATTTACAATCATTACTCACCTCGAACCAGAGAAATCTCTAGCTCGTGATGCCTTTTCCCCTCGAATCGGCCTTCACGCGCGTCGAGTCTATAAAAAATCAGAACGAATACATCACAATATGCTAAGAGAACAAAGCCCAAGCAAAAACAATCAATAACGGGCACAAACCCCGAAATTACAAAAGCCGGAGCCCCGGGCCCACTCCTCGAAACTCAGAAATTTTCACATCAATAGATTTCTTATCTTCCCACGAGTTCATACATATCAAAAGTTCTCAAATCCGACCTCAAATGGTCCTTCAAATCACAAATCAAAAGTCCAATTTCTCAAGCCCTAGTTCTTCAATTTTAGGCTTAATTTCCATGAATTTCTAGGTGGATTTCACAATATAATCGAGTTTGAAGTTCGAAAATCTTACCTTCAATTGATTCCCCTTGAATCCCTCTTTAATCTCCACCAAGAAGCTCTCAAAATGGTCAACCATGGAGGAAAAATGACCCAAAATCGCGGATGAAGTGACTTAAAACATTCTGCCCAGCACTGACCATTACTTCATCGCGATCGCGACCCAAGTCACGCGATCGTGAAGCACTAAATTTCCACCTCTCAAATTAACACTATGTGAATGCGATGATGCTGCTGCGAACGCGATGCTTTAAATCCCAGAGCTACGCGAACGCGACCCCAATGATGCGAACGCAAAAAGCAAAACACTGGACCCCCAATTACTTATACGCGAACGCGTAATACTGTACGCGAACGCGAAGCACAAGCTCAGGGCAGCCTATACTCCTTCTACGCGATCGCGACTGGCCCCACGCGATCGCGAAGGCCAATTTCTCTGCAACATCTGAACAGCAATTTCTGCAACTCTCAAAGCCAAAAATGGTCCGATTGACCACCCGAAACTCACCCGAGGCCCCCGGGACCTCAACCAAAAGCACCAACACATCCTAAAACCTCATTCAAACTTGTTCCAATCATCAAAACACCTCAAACAACACCAAATCCATCAATTCACATCGAATTCAAGCCTAAGTTTTCTAAAAACTTTCGAAACACGCTTTTGATCAAAAACCCAACCAAACCACGTCCGAATGACCTGAAATTTTGCACGCACATCCCAAATGACATAACAATGCTACAGCAACTCTCCGAATTCCATTCCGACCCACAGATCAAAATCTCACCTATCAACCGGAATTCGCCAAAATACTAACTTCATCAATTCAAGCCTAATTCCACACCGGACCTCCAAAACCAATTCCGATCACACTCCTAAGTCATAGATCACCTAAAGAATCTAACTAAACCATAAAAACTCCGATCCGAGCTCATACAAATAAGTCAACTCTTGGTCAAACCTTCCAAATTCAAAGCTTTCAACTGAGTCTGATCTTTCAAATTCATACCGATTTCCGTGAAAAAAACCAAACCAACGATCTACATCTGTCATAACACATTACACGGGGCAAGTCATGCCCGAAAACTGGCGATCAAAGTGCAAAAGCTCAAAACGACCGGTCGGGTCGTTACATATTCTGTGTCAATTACTTGTAAATGTCAGATCAAGAGGCATGATACTGTTAGCAATAATAACAAGTGATGTACCAGCAATTATTTTATTATGAGACCACTCACTTTAAATTTGATACACCTCTTCAAATAACAAAAATAACCATCACAATTATATCAAAGCAGAGCAATAATGCTAAATTTATAAGGAAAATTGATAATATAAGATGAAGCGCTTATGGGGAAATGTCAAATGATCGAAACAAGTACTCGGAGTTCTAGAGATATATTGGATATCAATGAATAGTTTGGTGGAAAATTAATTGTTTAGAAGGATATGTGTATCAAGTACTACTGGTAGTTCCGAAATCGACGAAAGCAGAGCTTGTAAAAGCTAGCTTGCCAAAATTATAATAATGGCCTCAAATGAAAAAGATTCATGACGCATATAAATGATGATTTGGTTCTTCCAAAATACTTGGCTATCAATCCCAATGGTAATAATAATGCATTTAATAAGGGAAATATTTTCATCATTAGATTGAAATGCAATTTGTGCAAATTGCGTGATAGAAATTAAAAGGCAATCTTAGCTAGCAGAAATGAATATGTTGATCAACTAAATAAAAGGTTGATTTCAAAATTTTGTGATAAAAATAAATTTTTTTTTAACTTTTAACTTAGTACAAGATGATACCAACACTTACTATCAAGAAGAATATATAAATACTTTAATACCAAATGGCCTTCTACCATATATTTGTTGTCAAGTTTATTATTTTTACACATGTTAGTATCACCATATATATAATAGACTAAGTTAAAATTGATCTTCCATTACATACAAGTTGATTACAAAAAAAAATATGCCCGTCATACTACTAAAAACTTAGATCCGCCAAATTGCTTATATAATAGCATACAAATTGTATATAGAAATTTTGACAATAACGTCATACATGCATAAATTATGATACTGGTTAATACTTCTAAGTATATTTTTATCCTTGAATTCAACTTTCATTACTAAAGAATAACCTTTTAAATTTGTGTAATAATAATTTTCAGTATGTTTATGTTTCGCAATTATAATAATAAATAAAGCACAAGGACAAACATCCTAAATATTGGACTACATTTACCGCAATATGTTTTCTTATACGAACAACTATATGTTGCACTTTCAAGAGGAATATCAATATCGACAACAAGAGTTCTAGTTATGGCAAAGCAGCCAAAACATTAGAAGAAAACATACACAAAAAACAGCGTCTACAAAGAAGTCTTCGGTAAGATACTATCACCTTAAATACTTTTAAACTATAATACATAATTATCTAACTAATATGACTAAACTGATCATTTGTGTAAGTTCTGATGATGTCATTTCAATTTGAACTCACGTATTATGCTTATATAATAATATTTTTCGGCATTTAGATGATTGTTGTATTATTATACATAAAAAGTTTCTCATTAATTAAATTTTGTTGTTCCTTCATATAAATAAATATTTAAACTATCATGTGTCATTATTAACGTGCAACACACGTTCATAGATACTAGTCAGGCGAAAATAGCGAATGTGCATCAATCTCTACCCTACGTCAAGTGACTTGAGTATATCCATGATCCATCATCTCACTCATGAGGTGGGGATTGTAAACTCAGTTACATCTTTGTAAACCAGAAGTAAACAACTTTTATATGTCGATCTTTTGAAAAACTTAGTGTAGAGGAATCACATCACACAATTCTCAAAATTTACTTCCTCTCGCTTTACTCTGTTTTCCTTCTTTACCACAATCAAACTAATGTATAAGAAACTCCTCTTTCTTTTTCTTAACCATTCGGTATCCGAAACTCTGTTGCCCCTATCTGAATTCACGTAGAATAGGCCCACTAATGGGCTAAACCGCTCCCTATAAAAAAAATAAAAAAAATAACCAAAAAGGGATTTTTACTAGTTACACTATAATAGAAACCTATTTACTACCTTTATTTAGGCTCCTTGTTAATTATTTTATATACCTATATTTACTAGTTTTATACAAAATCATATAAAAGAGGAATGCAACTTACCTTAAATATAGTGTACCAGTTACACATAATCCCCTACATTTTAAGATTCTCTTCCTTTTTCAAAAGGATTACAAAAACATCTTCCAATTTTGTACTTACCTACCGTAAGAATTCTCCCTTACCCACTAATGCCCAAAATCTTTCTAACCCAAAAATCTCGCTTACTCACTCCTCTTCCAAAGCTTTTGATATCCGATTTCTCACTTTCAATCATCCACCGTTATCCTCCAATATTGCAGATTCTTTCTTCTTCCAAAACTTTTGATATCCGATTTCTCTCTTTCAATCATCCAAAATCTCTTTTGAAATAAATAAACCCATATGGAAGAGATTACAAGAACAAGATCGCAAGTTTTTGCAGCTTAGAGGGGAGAAAATTACAAACTAGCAACAAAAAGAATGATATGTACTTCCAAGAAATAATTTACACAAAACAAGCGCAACTATGAACCAAAGGCAGTCACAGATTTGCAAAACTGCCTTCGTCGTGGATACATTATACTTGAAATACACCTCTCATTTCTCTAATTTACACAGATTTGCTCTACAATCAAGTTGTGGGTAAGTTGTGGATACAATACTAATACAATTATAATACTATTATATTAAATTTTTAGTGTAGAGTTATGATTGAAACTTGAGGAAAATAAAGATCATAGTTGTATCACAAATTTTCAGAAATGTATGGCGATTGTATTATAATTGTATATGTATCATAATTGTTGCAGAAATTGTATTACAAATGTATGATAATTATATATTTATCGTATATTGTTACGAGCAGTTGTGAATTTGTGATGAATTTCACAATTTGTATCACAAATATGATAATTGTATATTAATTTATTAGTATTGTATCAGGTATTATTTTGGGTATTAATGTACCTGATGCAAGTTAGATACAATTGTGATACAAGTATGATACGTTTATGTTTGTGACGACCCAACCCGTCGTCTCATGTATTACAGCCCCGTTTCCCCCATTTATTGCTCTTTCATGTTTTATTATCAGCAACGGGTGAGTTAGAGTTGAATTGAATTGGTTTGGATAGGAAATGAGACACTTAGTCTCTTTAAGGAAGGTTTGGTTTGGAAAAGTCAACCGAACGTTGACTTATTAGTTAGAAGGCTCGGATGTAAATTCTGGTGATTCGGTTAGCTTTGGGAGGTGGTTTGTGACTTAGGAGTGCGATCGGAAGTGATTTTGGAGGTCCGGAGTAGGATTAGGCTTGAATTGGCAAAGTTGGCATTTTGGCGAATTCCGGTGGATAGGTGAGATTTTGATCCGAGGGTCGGAATGGAATTCCGAGAGTTGCAGTAGTTCCGTCAGGTGATTTTGGATATGTATGCAAAATTTCAGGTCATTCAGAGGTGTTTTGGTCGGGTTTTTGATCGAATGCGTAATTCGGAAGTTTTTAAGAAACTTAGGCTTGAATCCGATGTGATTTGATGGTTTTAGCGTTGTTTAATGTGTTTTGAAGATTGGAACAAGTTTGAATAAGGTATTAGGATGTGTAGGTGTTTTTAGTTGAGGTCCTGGGGGCCTCGGGGTGAATTCGGGCGGTTAAACGAAAGTTTTGAGGTGTGTTGCAGGTTCAGCTTTTCTGTCATCTGGTATTTCCGCTCCTGCGGAAATGGACCGCAGAAGCGGTTCCGCAGGAGCGAGTGGTGGATCGCATCAGCGGTTCATGGCCTGGTGGAGTGTTTCCGCAAAAGCGGAATATTTTTCACAAATGCGAGTCCGCAGACGCGGACTATAAACCGCAGAAGCGGTCTTGGGTGGTTCGCAGAAGCGGATGAGGAGACGCAAAAGCGGACGTTGGGTTTTTAATAAAAATCCGCAAAAGCGGGATGTTGGCCGCAGAAGCGGTCCCGCATAAGCGGAAACGGGACCGCAGAAGCGAAATCAACTGTTGACAGAAGGGTTTAAAATATTATATTTCATCGTAGAACAAGAGGTAGTTTCCACCATTTTTAAGCGACTTGGAGAGCTTTGGGCGAGAAATTTCGAGGGTTTTGACTGAGAATCGATTGGAGGTAAGTTCCTTGGCTTAATTACTCGAGCTTATGGTAAATTTATCATAGAAATCAGTGGAAATTCATCAAAAACGGGTCAAGCTAGCGCTTGGAAAGCTGTGATGTAAAAACGGATTTTGAAAGGGCATTTGAACTCCGAATTTGGTAAAATTGGTATGTATAGACTCGTGACAAGACGAGGAATCCAGTGATATAAATTTCATAATTTTTCGAGAAGTGGGCCCGGTGCTCGGGTTTTGCCAACTTAGTGAATTTTGGTGTTTTTCGAGTCTTTTCGATTGGGTTATGTTTCTTTAGCCTATTGTAATGTATTTGTTGTGGTTTTAATCAGATTCGGCGTGCGAAGAGGTTGATTCGAAAGGCAAAGGCATAGCGAACTAGACTTGTGGCCGGCTTGAGGTGAGTAATAGATGTAGATGATGACCTGAGGGTTTGAAACCCCGGTATATCACATTGTGACGCTATATTGAGGCAAGACACGTACTCTATGACGACTGCGGGGTCGATTGTGACTGGGAATTGTGACCTAGTCCGTTCTGATTGATGTTCGTACTGTGTTCTTGACTAGAAATTGTTTGGTAATCATCCTACTTGGATTTTATGAATATGTTTGGGGCTTTGTGCCTATCATTTGCATCCTTCAGGGATCCTTATCACTGCTTCCATGATGCTTAGCATATTTCATGATATCAGTCCTGAGTTAGACACTGCCTCGAAATGTTTAGTAAATAAATAAAGGTTTAAACACTTAGCTCTATAATTCCTAATAACTGAAACTAAAATGAACAATTTGACTGTGCCCGAGTGGCTTGCATGCATATATATATCTGGACTGAGTGTGGATCGGGCTGCACGCCATAGCGAATGCTACGATGATATTGCGCTTGGGCTGTAGGAGCCCCTCCGCTGAACACCCACAGTGAGCGCGAGTACCCAAATGGATCGGGCTGCACGCCGCAGCGGTCATGTGCATTGCATTGCATTCATGCATTTATATATCTGTGGGTCTTAATTGTCATTGTCTGTTGTTGTTTCATCATTTAACGTGCTGAATCGCTGATTATAGCTTTATATTGTAATATTTCGGAATTTCTTACTTTCAGTCATTATATATGTTTATTACTCACTGAGTTGGAAGTACTCACTTTACTCCCTGCACCATGTGTGCAGATTCATGTGCTCCGGAGACTTAGTGGAGCTGTTTGCTGTATTCGTGAAGTTTATTTTCAGGAGTTGTTGAGGTAGCTGACGTCCGCAGGACCCGACTCCTCCCCTTTATTTCATTTATCTTTCCATATCCTAGACTTCTTTATTACTATGGATATATTACTCTGTTACATCTAGAGGCTCTAGACTCGTGACTCCAGATCTATTGGGGAATGTTTGGATATTCGTTATTATTTTCCGTACTATTTTATTTAGATTCGGATTGGAACCTTGATATTTGCTATTTTAATCGTATTATTTGTTAACGGATTGCGTATTTGGGTTGAGAGTATTTAATTGGTCGGGCTTGCCTAGCATTAGTGTTGGGCGCCATCACGACCGGGATTGGGGTCGTGACAAGTTGGTATCAGAGCCTAGGTTACTAGGCCTCGCGAGTCATGAGCCGGTTTAGTAGAGTCTCGCGGAACGGTACGGGGACGCCTGTACTTCTCCTCGAGAGGCTGCAGAACCTTTAGGAAAACTCCATATTCTTGAAATTCTTGTCGTGCGGCTTTGTGATTCGAGAACTAAATCTCTGTATTCTATTCTCTCGCAGATGGCGAGAACTCGTGCTACCGGACGCGATGGTCGACCACCAGTACCACCCACTAGAGGCCGTGGACGCGGTCGTGGTCGTGGTCGAGGTAGGGCAGCAGAGACAGCACCTGCTGACCCACCAGCTGCCACAGTTCAGGACCAGACTCCAGCTGTCGATGTCCCAGCAGCACCTGTGCAGGCACCAGCAGTGCCTATTGCTATTCCTGGTCTCCAGGAGACCTTGGCACAGATACTATCAGTTTGCACTGGCCTGGCTCAGGCAGTCTCAGCTTCTACTGCAGCAGCTGCTTCCCAGACCGGGGGAGGACATCAGACCCCTGTTGCTCACACACCTGAGCAGGCTGCCCAGGGATTTCAGACACCGGAAGCAGCCATAGCTCCTCCAGTTGCTCCAGTTGCTCCAGTTGCACCAGTTGCACCAGTTCCAGCCTATGAGGTTCCAGCTATGCCGGACGATGAGCAGCGTCGTCTTGAGAGATTCGGCAGGCTTCAGCCTCCGACGTTCAGCGGTGCTGAGGGCGAGGATGCCCAGGGTTTTCTGGATAAGTGTCAGTGTATGCTTCGCACTGCAGGGATCTTAGAGTCGAGTGGTGTGGCTTTTACTACTTTCCAGTTCTCAGGGTCTGCATTCACCTGGTGGGAGGACTTCGAGAGGCGTAGGCCGGTTGGTGCAGCGCCCCTTACATGGCAGCAGTTCTCCACTCTCTTTCTGGAGAAGTACGTACCGCAGTCTCACAGGGAGGAGCTGCGTCGTCAGTTCGAGTGGTTGGTTCAGGGGGACATGTCTGTGACCCAGTACGAGTTGAGATTCACGCAGCTAGCTCGGCATGCCACTTGGATGATCCCGACAGATCGGGAAAGGATTAGGAGGTTCGTGGATGGCCTCAACTATTCACTCCGCATTTTGATGACCAGAGAGAGGGTTATGGGTGCCTCGTTTGAGGAGGTAGTTGACATGGCTCGAGAGATTGAGACGGTTCGCCGTCGGGAGCGTGAGGAGAGAGAGGCAAAGAGGCCTCGAGGTTCAGGTAGTTTCAGTGGTGCTCCGTCTAGGGGCCAGTTCCAGCGTGGCAGAGGCCGTTCCTTCAGGCCTCCTCAGTCAGGTCGTCCAGAGTACAGTGGGGCCTCTTCAGGCCGTGGTCATCAGGGATTTCAGCAGGGCCAGACTTCACTTAGTGCCCTTCCAGCTCAGAGCTCTACACCTGCCTCTTCAGCCCAGGGTTCTTCAGCAGCGAGGGGTTTCCATCAGTCCCCTTCTCCAGCGCCGGGTAGTTGCTACGAGTGCGGTGAGTTCGGTCATATGAGGAGACAGTGTCCTCGGCGTCGTGGTAGTCAGTCTCAGCAGAGGGATCAGCCCTCATCTTCTGCTCCTGTTTCATCAGCACCCGCCCAGTCAGCTAGGGGTGGAGGTCAGGTAGCCAGGGGCCGCCCCAGGGGTGGAGGCCGGACTGGCGGTGGTCAGGCTCGATTCTATGCTCTTCCAGACAGGAAGGACGCCATTGCCTCAGATGCTGTTATCACAGGTATTATCTCAGTCTGCCACAGAGATGCCTCTGTCTTATTTGATCCCGGATCTACCTATTCCTATGTATCTTCATATTTTGCTCATCACCTGGGTACTACCCGAGGTTGTCTTGCTTTGCCTGTTCACGTATCTACCCCGGTGGGTGATACTATCATTGTAGATCATGTATACCGATCCTGTTTAGTGACTATTGGGGGTCTGGAGACCCGAGTTGACTTATTGCTGTTGAGCATGGTTGATTTTGATGTTATTCTGGGTATGGATTGGTTATCTCCGTACCATGCTATTCTGGACTGTCATGCTAAGACAGTTACGTTGGCTATTCCGGGTATTCCGAGGATTGAGTGGCGTGGTACGACTGATTATGTTCCCAGCAGGGTGATTTCTTTTCTAAAGGCCCAGCGGATGGTTGGGAAAGGTTGTCTATCTTATTTGGCTTTCGTGAGAGATATTGGAGCTGAGACTCCTAGTCTTGACTCCGTCCCCGTCGTGAGGGACTTCCCTGATGTGTTTCCAGCAGACCTGCCGGGCATGCCACCGGACAGGGACATTGATTTTGGTATTGATCTGGTGCCGGGCACTAAGCCCATCTCTATTCCTCCGTATCGCATGGCACCAGCAGAGTTGAAAGAACTAAAGGATCAACTTCAGGAACTCCTAGATAAGGGGTTTATTCGTCCTAGTGTGTCACCGTGGGGTGCACCGGTTCTATTTGTAAAGAAGAAAGATGGCACAATGAGGATGTGCATTGATTACAGACAGTTGAACAAGGTGACAGTGAAGAACAAGTATCCACTACCTCGTATTGATGATTTGTTTGACCAGCTCCAGGGGGCAAGGGTATTCTCGAAGATTGATCTCCGTTCAGGCTATCACCAGCTGAAGATCAGGGATTCGGATATTATGAAGACTGCCTTCAGGACTAGATATGGGCACTATGAGTTCCTGGTTATGTCTTTTGGGCTGACTAATGCCCCAGCCGCGTTCATGCACTTGATGAACAGCGTATTTCGGCCGTATCTGGATTCATTTGTTATCGTTTTTATTGATGATATCCTAGTGTACTCGCGTAGCCAGGAGGAGCATGCTCAGCACTTGAGAGTGGTGTTACAGAGGTTGAGGGAGGAGAAGCTTTATGCAAAGTTCTCCAAATGTGAGTTTTGGCTTGGGTCTGTAGCTTTTCTGGGACACGTGGTGTCCAGTGATGGTATTCAAGTTGATCCAAAGAAGGTAGAGGCGGTGCAGAGTTGGCCCAGACCGTCCTCAGCCACGGAGATTCGAAGTTTCCTCGGTTTGGCAGGTTATTATCGCCGGTTCGTCCAGGGTTTTTCCTCTATTGCTTCGCCCTTGACTAAGTTGACGCAGAAGGGTGCACCATTCGTATGGTCAGACGAGTGCGAGGAGAGCTTTCAGAAGCTCAAGACAGCTTTGACCACAGCTCCAGTGTTAGTTTTGCCATCAGCCTCAGGTTCTTACACTGTGTATTGTGATGCTTCGAGAGTTGGGATCGGATGTGTGTTGATGCAGGAGGGTAGAGTTATTGCATATGCTTCTCGTCAGTTGAAGCCTCATGAGCAGAACTACCCCGTACATGATTTGGAGTTGGCTGCTATAGTTCATGCGTTGAAGATTTGGAGGCACTACTTATATGGCGTATCTTGTGAGGTATATACTGATCATCGCAGCCTTCAGCATTTGTTCAAACAGAAGGATCTTAATTTGAGGCAGCGGAGGTGGCTTGAGTTACTCAAGGACTATGATATTACCATTTTGTATCATCCGGGGAAGGCCAACGTAGTGGCCGATGCGTTAAGCCGGAAGGCGGTCAGTATGGGTAGCTTGGCGTACATTCCAGTTGGGGAGAGGCCCTTTGCAGTCGATGTTCAGGCTTTGGCCAATCGGATGGTGAGGTTAGATATTTCGGAGCCTAGTCGGGTGTTGGCTTGTGTAGTTTCTCGGTCTTCCTTGTATGACCGCATCAGAGAGCACCAGTATGATGATCCACATTTGCTTGTCCTTAAGGACAGGGTTCAGCACGATGACGCCAGAGATGTGACTATTGATGATGATGGCGTGATGAGGATGCAGGGCCGGATTTGCGTGCCCAATGTGGATGGGCTTCGGGAGTTGATATTAGAGGAGGCCCACAGCTCGCGGTATTCCATTCATCCGGGTGCCGCGAAGATGTATCAGGATTTGAGGCAGCACTACTGGTGGAGGAGAATGAAGAAAGATATAGTGAGTTATGTAGCTCGGTGTCTCAACTGTCAGCAGGTCAAATATGAGCATCAGAGACCCGGTGGTGTACTTCAGCGGATAGATATTCCCGAGTGGAAGTGGGAGAGGATTACTATGGATTTTGTGAGTGGTCTCCCTCGTACCTCGAAGAAGTTTGATTCGATTTGGGTGATTGTGGATCGGCTGACCAAGTTCGCGCACTTCATTCCGGTGTGTACTACCTATTCTTCGGAGCGGTTGGCAGAGATTTTCATCCGGGAGAATGTTAGGTTGCATGGGGTCCCAGTTTCTATTATCTCGGATAGGGGTACTTAGTTTACTTCCCATTTTTGGAGGACTTTTCAGCGATAGTTGGGTACACAGGTAGAGCTGAGCACAGCATTTCATCCCCAGACGGACGGGCAATCCGAGCGTACCATTCAGATATTGGAGGACATGTTGCGTGCCTGTGTTATTGATTTTGGAGGTTCTTGGGCTGAGTTCTTGCCACTTGCAGAGTTCGCGTACAACAACAGCTATCAGTCCAGCATTCAGATGGCACCGTATGAGGCCTTATATGGGAGACGGTGTAGATCTCCGGTTGGTTGGTTTGAGCCCGGCGAGGCTAGACTATTGGGGACAGAGTTGGTTCAGGATGCCTTAGAGAAGGTGAAAGTGATCCAAGAGAGACTTCGTACAGCTCAGTCGCGTCAGAAGAGTTATGCGGACCGGAAGGTTCGAGACGTATCCTACATGGTGGGCGAGAAGGTCTTGTTGAAGGTTTCGCCTATGAAGGGCGTTATGAGATTTGGAAAGAAAGGAAAGTTGAGTCCACGGTTCATCGGTCCTTTTGAGATACTTAGGAGAGTTGGGGAGGTGGCCTACATGCTTGCTTTGCCACCCAGCTTGTCGAGAGTTCACCCGGTATTTCACGTTTCTATCCTCCGGAAGTATGTTGGGGACCCGTCCCATGTGTTAGACATCAGCACGGTTCAGTTGGATGATGACTTGACTTATGATGTGGAGCCAGTGGCTATTTTGGGTCGTCAGGTTCGGAGGTTGAGATCAAAGGATATAGCTTCGGTAAAGGTGCAGTGGAGAGGTCGGCCCGTAGAAAAAGCTACTTGGGAGACTGAGCAGGAGATGCGGAGCTGATATCCTCACCTATTTGAGACCTCGGTATGCTTCTCGACCCGCTCGAGGACGAGCGTTTGTTTAAGTTGGGGAGGATGTGACGACCCAACCCGTCGTCTCATGTATTACAGCCCCGTTTCCCCCATTTATTGCTCTTTCATGTTTTATTATCAGCAACGGGTGAGTTAGAGTTGAATTGAACTGGTTTGGATAGGAAATGAGACACTTAGTCTCTTTAAGGAAGGTTTGGTTTGGAAAAGTCAACCGAACGTTGACTTATTAGTTAGAAGGCTCGGATGTGAATTCCGGTGATTCGGTTAGCTTTGGGAGGTGATTTGTGACTTAGGAGTGCGATCGGAAGTGATTTTGGAGGTCCGGAGTAGGATTAGGCTTGAATTGGTAAAGTTGGCATTTTGGCGAACTCTGGTGGATAGGTGAGATTTTGATCCGAGGGTCAGAATGGAATTCCGAGAGTTGCAGTAGCTCCGTCAGGTGATTTTGGATATGTGTGCAAAATTTCAGGTCATTCGGAGGTGTTTTGGTCGGGTTTTTGATCGAATGCGTAATTCGGAAGTTTTTAAGAAATTTAGGCTTGAATCCGATGTGATTTGATGGTTTTAGCGTTGTTTAATGTGTTTTGAAGATTGGAACAAGTTTGAATAAGGTATTAGGATGTGTTGGTGTTTTTGGTTGAGGTCCCGGGGGCCTCGGGGTGAATTCGGACGGTTAAACGAAAGTTTTGAGGTGTGTTGCAGGTTCAGCTTTTCTGTCATCTGGTATTTCCGCTCCTATGGAAACGGACCGCAGAAGCGGTTCCGCAGGAGCGAGTGGTGGATCGCATAAGCGGTTCATGGCCTGGTGGAGTGTTTCCACAAAAGCGGAACATTTTTCGCAAATGCGAGTCCGCAGAAGCGGACTATAAATCGCAGAAGCGGTCTTGGGTGGTTCGCAGAAGCGGATGAGGAGACGCAAAAGCGGACGTTGGTTTTTTAATGAAAATCCGCAAAAGCAGGATGTTTGCCGCAGAAGCGGTCCCGCATAAGCAGAAACGGGACCGCAGAAGCGAAATTAACTGTTGACAGAAGGGTTTAAAATATTATATTTCATCCGCGAACAAGAGGTAGTTTCCACCATTTTTAAGCGACTTGGAGAGCTTTGGGCGAGAAATTTTGAGGGTTTTGACTGAGAATCGGTTGGAGGTAATTTCCTTGGCTTAATTACTCGAGTTTATGGTAAATTTATCATAGAAATCAGTTCATCAAAAACGGGTCAAGCTAGGGCTTGGAAAGCTGTGATGTAAAAACGGATTTTGAAAGGGCATTTGAACTCCGAATTCGGTAAAATTGGTATGTGTAGACTCGTGGCAAGACGAGGAATCCAGTGATGTAAATTTCATAATTTTTCGAGAAGTGGGCCCGGGGCTCGGGTTTTGCCAACTTAGTGAATTTTGGTGTTTTTCGAGTCTTTTCGATTGGGTTATGTTTCTTTAGCCTATTGTAATGTATTCGTTGTGGTTTTAATCAGATTTGGCGTGCGAAGAGGTCGATTCGAAAGGTAAAGGCATAGCGAACTAGACTTGTGGCCGGCTTGAGGTGAGTAATAGATGTAGATGATGACCTGAGGGTTTGAAACCCCGGTATATCACATTGTGACGCTATATTGAGGCGAGACACGTACTCTATGACAAGTGCGGGGTCGATTGTGACTGGGAATTGTGACCTAGTCCGTTCTGATTGATGTTCGTACTGTGTTCTTGACTAGAAATTGTTTGGTAATCATCCTACTTGGATTTTATGAATATGTTTGGGGCTTTGTGCCTATCATGTGCATCCTTCAGGGATCCTTATCACTGCTTCCATGATGCTTAGCATATTTCATGATATCAGTCCTGAATTAGACACTGCCTCGAAATGTTCAGTAAATAAATAAAGGTTTAAACATTTAGCTCTATAATTCCTAATAATTGAAACTAAAAATGAACAATTTGATTGTGCCCGAGTGGCTTGCATGCATATATATATCTGGACTGAGTGTGGATCCAGCTGCACGCCGCAGCGAATGTTACGATGATATTGCGCTTGGGCTGTAGGAGCCCCTCCGGAGTCTGAACCCCCACAGTGAGCGCGAGTACCCAAATGGATCGGGCTGCGCGCCGCAGCGGTCATGTGCATTGCATTGATTCATGCATTTATACCTATTTGTCTTACTTGTCTTGGTATTATTGTTGTTCCACCGTTTTATGTGCTAAATCGCTGATCATAGCTTTATATTGTAATATTTCGGAATTTCTTACTTTCAGCCATTATATATGTTTGTTACTCACTAAGTTGGAAGTACTCACTTTACTCCCTGCACCATGTGTGCAGATTCAGGTGCTCCGGAGACTTAGTGGAGCTGTTTGCTGTTTTCGTGAGGTTTATTTTCAGGAGTTGTTGAGGTAGCTGCCTGACGTCCGCAGGACCCGACTCCTCCCCTTTATTTCATTTATCTTTCCATATCCTAGACTTCTTTACTACTATGGATATATTACTCTGTTACATCTAGAGGCTCTAGACTCGTGACTCCAGATCTATTGGGGAATGTTTGGATATTCGTTATTATATTCCGTACTATTTTATTTAGATTCGGATTGGAACCTTGATATTTGCTATTTTAATCGTATTATTTGTTAGCGGATTGTGTATTTGGGTTGAGAGTATGTAATTGGTCGAGCTTGCCGAGCATTAGTGTTGGGCGCTATGAAACCCTTGAAAAAAGAGGATGAATCGAAATATAGCTGCTACACCAAAACTAGGTGCAAAGAACCAACCAGACTGACCAAGTGGATAAATCAGAAATACAGAAACAAAAACAGCAATTGGACCAGAGAATCCGGAAGGACTTCTAGTCTATTAGAATCCCCTAGAGTAGTAAAATATATCTTTAGTTCATTTCATATATAACTAGCACTAGTCAATATCTAATATCACATATACATGTCTTTCTTCCATAACGTAAACCAAGCATTCATCTTAGATTCAATCCTATTCGAGAATCAAGCGTCGAAACATCTAGATGGGTTGGCTTATAGTTATTCAATTACAGATACCTCCCTCTCCTAACCGACCCTTTCTAAACTACTCAAAAAAATCCCTTTTTTGTAAATTCTTTTGAACCTTACCTTTTCTTATTATTCCACCTAGATAAATCTAAAAAAAGTCATAGCAAACCCAGTAGCTACTTGTACTAAAAAACAAGTAAGCGTAATTCCCCCTAAACAATAAAATATATTGACGTGGGGAGGAACGAGTCTTTTCCTTTTATTTTACTATTATATGTTAAATGAGACCAAAAAGACGAAATGAGCAGAAAATTTGTATATATCAATGGAGGAAATAACCATGTGGAAAACAAGATAGGAATTCTCTACAATTACACTGTGGAACAATTGAAGGGATGTGGCGCAGCTTGGTAGCGCGTTTGTTTTGCGCCATCACGATCGGGATTGGGGTCGTGATAATGTTTTAGGCGTTGATGTATCTGATACGATACAACTACAATTATGATATAGTTATCATACAATTTCTGAATATTTTTTTAATAATATAAAGTTGTAGGCAATGGTGAAGAGAGAAGATGGAGATTCTGGACGTAGATTAAGGTATTTTGATTTTTAAAAAAAAGGAGAGGGAATAGAAGAAGGGGAAAAAAGGAAAGTGTTATGAAATACTTGATTATGGTGGATGTCCATAACTCCTAAGGGAGTAACACCCACTACTCTTCTCCATTAACCTCCCACTACTTCTTACCATTATGGATGTAACTCCCACACCTTCATGATCTTCTCCCATGTTCTCAATAGTTAATACCATGTTTATGGAGTCCCTTTGTATTACCTATATCATCCTATAAATAGAGGGTTTGGGCATCACATTGTACACACTTGAATACATGGAAGAAATAGATTATCTCCTCTCTTTCTCTCTACATTGTTGTCTATCTTCTTGTTTTATATTATTACTTTGAGCTAAGTTTCGTAACACGTTATCAGCACGAATCTCCAACTAAATATGCTCTCATTTTTGTACACCTCCGTAAAGGCATATATTGTGCACTATCCTTATACCACAATTAGTGGCTATCAAACAAAACAAAAATAGAAGTCTGACAATTGATGGAAGCCACCAGAATGGATGCTAATACAAGATATGTTTACATCCTTCTAGTTCATTCATATTTTAGCTTTACTAATCTCAAAATTATTTATTTTGCCATGATATTTCTTCTGCCAAGTGGGATCTTACATTTTTTCTTTTTCACATTAGATGATTGTAATATGAATGTTGACTTAAGTTTCTATACTATTGCAGCCAATTTTTTGATTTGCATGTGTATTATACATGTCCATGGGCAGTCATTTTTTTGGCAATTAATGGAAATGTTATTTAAGGCTCCCCGTGATTAAAGGCTCACTTTAGCCTATTATGTCATTTACTGAGGGTAAGACGGTGGGTTCAAGTCCCAACGCACCACGAGAATAAGACACCGGGTTTGAGTCTTGGTGCACCATGATGATAAGAGTTGGGTTTGAGTCCCAACGCATTATAGCCTTACACGCACGCCTTTATATGGGTAAGGCATTGGGTTTTAGTCACAAATGCGCCATATTGATGATATAATGATGACTAAAGAAAAATAACATATTTTTCATGAAAAAGCACGAAGCATGTCCCACTTGATTTGCACCATTCTTGAAGTGAATGTGGTAGCAGTGCATAATAAGTCTAAATGAAGACAGGTGGTTGACCAATGAACATGGGCGTGCCAAAGACAATATTAATAGTCATCATTATGGTAATTATAAAAGGAGAACAATAAGGGTTCTCAAAATAATCCTTCAAAGGTGAAGGAAATGTGTATCAATTTGGTGTGTAAATATAAGGCACGTTTAGACGATTATAGTCCATTTTTTGAAAGAATGCGACTTGTGATAAGCATTGTAAATGCAGACTCATTCCTGAAGTGAGTGTGAAAATATATATGTGATACAAATTATGCACAAGAATGTATTTATGCATGGTTGAATAAATACTACAATTCACCTCTACGGGAGGTTTGAGAGAAAGAAAGATCATGAGCATTACTATGTGGTTACACGAATATGTCATTGGTCGTGTACATGTGGTAAGACAAAAAATAATTTGACATGCCTTATAAAAAGTTATTAAAGGCAAAAGTAAAGCAAGAAATGATTTTGCTTATGATGATTTTGACCATGACAATTATTATGATATGATTTTCTCCGTGAAGGAGACATTCACCATATGGATGGTGTGACCTTGTAGTACAAAATTAATTACAAGCTCCGGAAGAGCTAATTTGTTACTACCCGGATGAATAAAATTGTTCATGACATTGATATTGCAGTAAGTCTCAAAAAGGAACTTTTTGAGTTTCAAATATATTAGCCAAAGTGGTTGGCATATTGAGACTATAAATGAAAGGAAGATTGAATATCATCATATTACTATATTCCTACCGGGTAAATATGAAAGGTTACCCGATTTTTCTTCTATTTGTACTACAGATGTATAAGCATCGTGATGGAATCACATGCAATAAGTAAACTAGAGGTTTATTGGAACAAATATTAGTTGGCATGACCGGTTGACCATCCCGGTTCAATTATGATGCGAAAAAATTGATTGAGAATTCACATTGGCATATATTGAAGAAATAGAAGATTTTTCAAGAATTCTCTTGTGCTGCTTATTCTCATGATATACCAGCTAAGGTTGGGATTGAATCTCTTAATTTTTGGAACGAGTAAAAGGTGATATATTTATGGGCCCAGTCACCTGCCATGTGGACTATTTACTATTATATGATTTTAATAGATGCATCTATTGTATGGTCATATGTGTGTTGGTTATCAACTTGCACTTTGGTTTTTGCAAGGTTGTTTGCTTAAATTATTAGAGCACAGTTCCAGAATATATATTATGATAATTTATCTTGATAATATTGGTTTAAATCCAAGTTGGTTTAGCAGAAATTGTATGCCTCCAATTATAGCTAAACCATTGGTTATGAGAACAAAATTCGCAAATAAAAATTTGGTATGAGGTATATTATTTAATATACAACAGCACTTGTACGCATCTAGCCAACAAATTATGATAAATTCTCCCCATCACAATTGGTTCACGGTCAGGAACCAAATATTCCCATCTAGAAATATGGATGTGCTATATGATTTAATTGTGCTGCCACAATGCACGAAGATGGGTTCCCAAAGAGGGTTGAAAAATGTGTTGGTGATCCCGACATTAGGGGGAGAAAATGGGCAGCTGAAAAAGTGATACGTGAAATGAATTATTATGAATACATCTAGATCCTCGTACAAGAAAATGTGAATTTGAAGTTCAAGTGATAATTCATTTCCAAAATATTGTCAGACGCATTTGATGACCCAAAGCTAATGTCATATTTCAGCTGTTAATGTTCCAAATAGAATAAAGTCCATGATGGACACAGGGAACGCATGAAGCGTAATAGACTAATCGGTTCCAAAGACAAAACTCCTTGAAGAAGGAGAGGAGCATATGTTCAAGATGGTCATAATAAGGAGGCAAGTGCTTTATAAGAGCACCATGACATAACATTTTATAAGACCTCATGGGAGAGGCTCAGGTACCTGAAAATAATGAGATCTCGATACGTTATGTCTTTATTGTGCGATGATGGAACCGATGTAAGATGATCATCGATGATGTTGTTAATATAATGTAGCGCTCAATATTATTAATTTTGACAAGGATCTTGAGCTCAAATCTGTCATGGAATTTGGACAGATAAATGATTGGCTAAATGAAAAATATGCAATGAAAATTGACTTCATCTGAAAAATATGAACTTGGACGAATAGTCCTAACAGCTGAAAGTATAAAGGATATATGGAGATATTGAAATATGATTAGTATTATATTGCAAAAGGAATCCTTGATATAGATTTGTTTATTCTAACAAATATTGTCAAGGTTTTGTTGTTTATGCAATGCAGGCATTTATTGAAGTCCGTTCTTCAAACAATCTATTTGTATGTGAGGAATTTTCATATTATCATTTCACAAGATGTGCAGCTTTTCTTTAAAGAGACGATTCCAATAATATTGAAGACGATGCTGCTTGCATAGCTCAATTGAAAGAACGATATATTGAAGAAGACAAAGTAAAGCACATTTAGCCAAAGTTTCTTCGTAGAGACGATCTTCAATAGAATGATGAAATAGATGTTCAAGAAATTCCTTCAAGTGATAATTTGCGAAATAATTCACGAAGGCATTGCCGATCTCAATATTAGAGAAGTTTTTATACAAGCATGGAATTCGGCGTCTCCGAGAAATAAAGTGATATTTTCATCAGGGGGAGGTAAATACGCGCTGTACTCTTTTTCCCTTAGCTAAGGTTTTATCCCGCTGGGTTTTCCTGGCAAGGTTTTTAACGAGGCAGCAAATAAAGCGTATTACAGATATGTGTACTCTTTTTCCTTCACTAGGATTTTTTTTCCATAGGGTTTTTTCCTAGTAAGGTTTTAACGAGGCACATTATCTTTGGACATCCAAGGGGGAGTGTTATGAAATACTTGATTATGGTGGATGTCCATAACTCCTAAGGGAGTAATGATAATAGGTGAATTTGACTATAATCACGCACCGAATAACCACCTTCTTGTGAACTTTAATGTGGAAAAATGACAACAAAATGCTCTTATTGGTACTTTTCATGATTTGCAGGTGATATAGGTGTAAGGAAAGCTAAGGAGCAGTTTGGAGTCAACTATTGATGAAAAAAAAGCTAATTGTTGCATTTCCCAAGTGACCCATTCAAAACAGGCCAAATTGCCCGGATACAGGGTCCACCGCGGTTCCACCGCGACCGCGGTGAAACCGCGGTGGAAGGTAGTCTCTGAACAATTGAAGATCCGCGAGGGTATTTTACCGCGGTTCTACCGCGATCGCGGTAGAACCGCGGTGGACACAGAAACTTCGGGGACCAAAGTGTAAAACACGGGATTTTTAGACCTAAACCCTATTTTAAACACTAGACTTCGCCCAAGAGAGGCAATTGTTGATTTTTTAGGTTTCTTAGCAAGGAGAACGGTTGTGAAAAAGTACTCTAAACATCTTTCTTCTTTTCTTTTGATTTTATGATGAATTCAAGTTTAGTTTATTCTCCCATAACTATGAGTAGCTAAATTTCTTGTCTAAGGCTTTGATGGAACCTATTGGGTGATGAACTTCTTGTTTATGTGAATACAAATTGCTAGTTTAATCTTTATTTGTTCAACTTCGTGTTCGTTGTAGTTAATTGACAGGATCCTCAATTAGCTGTGCCTATTTAGTGTGCATAACTTGGAAAAGAGTGCATATTTAGGGTTTTGTTGAACAACACCANCAGAAATTGTATGCCTCCAATTAAACTAAACCATTGGTTATGAGAATAAAACTCCCAAATCGAAATTTGGTATGAGGTATATTATTTAATATACAACAACACTTGTACGCATCTAGCCAACAAGTTATGATAAATTCTCCCCATCACAATTGGTTCAGGGTCAGGAACCAAATATTCCCATGTAGAAATATGGATGCGTTATATGATTTAATTGTGCTGTCACATTGCACAAAGATGGGTTCTCAAAGAAAGTTGGGAATTGTGTTGGTGATCCCAACATTAGGGGGAGAAAATGAGCAGCTGAAAAAAAGTAATACATGGAATGAATTATTATGAGTATACCTAGATCCTCGTACAAGAAAATGTGAATTTGAAGTTCAAGTGATAATTCATTTCCAAAATATTGTCAGACGCATTTGCTGACCCAAACTAAATGTCATATTTCAGCTACTAATGCTCCAAATAGAATAAAGTCCATGATGGACATAGTCTATGGAACTCTTGAAGCGTAATAGACTAATCGGTTCCAAAGATAAAACTCCTTGAAGAAGGAGATGAGCATATGTTCAAGATGGTCATAATAAGGAGGCAAGTGTTTTATAAGAGCACCATGACATAACACTTTATAAGACCTCATGGGAGAGGCTCAGGTACCTGAAAATAATGAGATCTCGATACGTTATGTCTTTATTGTGCGATGATGGAACCGATGTAAAATGATCGTCGACGATGTTGTTAATATAATGTAGCGCTCAATATTATTAATATTGACGAGGATCTTGAGCTCAAATCTGTCATGGAATTTGGACAGATAAATGATTGGCTAAATGAAAAATATGCAATGAAAATTGACTTCATCTGAAAAATATGAAGTTGGACGAATAGTCCCAACAGCTGAAAGTATAAAGGCTATATGGAGATATTGAAATATGATTAGTATTATATTGCAAAAGAATCCTTGATATAGATTTGTTTATTCTAACAAATATTGTCAAGGTTTTGTTGTTTATGCAAATGCAGGCATTTATTGAAGTCCGTTCTTCAAACAATCTATTTGTATGTGAGGAATTGTCATATTATCATTTCACAAGATGTGTGGCTTTTCTTTGAAGAGAAGATTCCAATAATATTGAAGACGATGCTGCTTGCATAGCTCAATTGAAAGAACGATATATTGAAGAAGACAAAGTAAAGCACATTTACCAAAGTTCTTCGTCAGAGACGATCTTCAATAGAATGATGAAATAGATGTTCAAGAAATTCCTTCAAGTGATAATTTGCGAAATAATTCACGAAGGCATTGCCGATCTCAATATTAGAGAAGTTTTTATACAAGCATGGAATTCGGCGTCTCCGAGAAATAAAGTGATATTTTCATCAGGGGGAGGCAAATACGCGCTGTACTCTTTTTCCCTTAGCTAAGGTTTTATCCCACTGGATTTTCCTGGCAAGGTTTTTAACGAGGCAGCAAATAAAGCATATTACAGATATGTGTACTCTTTTTCCTTCACTAGGATTTTTTCCCATAGGGTTTTTTCCTAGTAAGGTTTTAACGAGGCACATTATCTTTGGACATCCAAGGGGGAGTGTTATGAAATACTTGATTATGGTGGATGTCCATAACTCCTAAGGGAGTAACACCCACTACTCTTCTCCATTAACCTCCCACTACTTCTTACCATTATGGATGTAACTCCCACACCTCCATGATCTTCCCTCATGTTCTCAATAGTTAATACCATGTTTATGGAGTCCCTTTGTATTACCTATATCATCCTATAAATAGAGGGTTTGTGCATCACATTGTACACACTTGAATACATGGAAGAAATAGATTATCTCCTCTCTTTCTCTCTACATTGTTGTCTATCTTCTTGTTTTATATTATTACTTTGAGCTAAGTTTCGTAACAGAAAGGATGTAATTGAATCCCTTAATTGAAGGCACTAATAATGGGGTGAGAGCCTTTTAAGAAGCAATATATACAAGTTGTAAGAAAAACCTAGATACTTATTAAAAATTGCAAAACATAGAGAACATACGAAAATAAGTTTCTAATATAGTATAACTAGGTAAAAATTCCAGAAAAAAAAAATCATTCCATGGCCCAAACCCAAGACCCTGGTTAAGAGTAGAGGAATACTTTAGGGATTTTTTCATTCCTATACACTATTTGAAACTTTACATGTTTAGCTAAATACCCGGTATAAACAAGTTTTGTTTACAAAATATATACAATCCACCTTAAAAGGCTCCCAAATCCATTATTTGAGCCTTCATACAATTTAAATACAAATTTTATATAAATTTTATACAATAAGTCTTTTGTATCCGATTTACACATAGTAAAAATAAATTTCATACAACTAATTATATGTTCATACATTATTTCTACACCGTTAAATACAACTACAGTATCATACAACTTAAATACAAATTTTATATAAATTTTATACTTATGTCTTTTGTATCTGATTTACACATAGTAAAAAAAATTTCATACAACTAATTATATATCATACAACTTATCTACAATTTTCATACATTATTTCGACTCAGCTATATACAACTACAATATCATACAGCTTAAATATAATTTTTATACAATATTGTTCAACTTTCATACAATAGTTAAATAAAAAATATATATAAACAACAAAATACAATTTTTCTACAATTTTACTACAATTTCATAAATATAATGTATATCATGTCGTCTTCTTCTTCTTCTTCTTCTTCTTCTTCTTCTTCTTCTTCTTCTTCTTCTTCGAGTTTCAATCAGAAATTCAGCCAAAAACAAGTCTAATCTTCACCAAAACACCCTCAAAATTGAGATATAAACTCCAATTTATATTCTCAATTGTCTGCAACAACATCCAATCCAAACAAATAATGGTTTCCGAAACCCAAATTCGAATTCAAAAACTTCAAAGCTTTTTAATGGCGGCTTTCAATGGTGGAATTGCTGCTCTCTTTTTCTTTGCTTTACATTACTGAAATTAGGGATTGAGAGATAGAGAGAGACGTAGAGAGAATTTCCAATTCTTTGCAACAACACCCAATTCAAACAAATAATGTTTATTGAAAACCCAAATTCGAATTCAAAGCTTTTTAATGGTTGTCAATGGTGGAATTGTTGCTCTCTTTTCCTTTGCTCTACTTTACTGGATGGGATTGAGAGATAGATAGATAGATAGATAGATAGATAGATAGATAGATAGATAGAGAGAGAGAGAGAGAGAGAGAGAGAGAGAGAGAGAGAGAGAGAGAGAGAGAGAGAGAGAGAGAGAGAGAGAGAGAGAGAGAGAGAGAGAGAGAGAGAGAGAGAGAGAGAGAGAGAGAGAGAGAGAGAGAGAGAGAGAGAGAGAGAGAGAGAGAGAGAGAGAGAGAGAGAGAGAGAGAGAGAGAGAGAGAGAGAGAGAGAGAGAGAGAGAGAGAGAGAGAGAGAGAGAGAGAGAGAGAGAGAGAGAGAGAGAGAGAGAGAGAGAGAGAGAGAGAGAGAGAGAGAGAGAGAGAGAGAGAGAGAGAGAGAGAGANGTTTTCCAGTTATAAAATAAAAACTTCAGCTCTAGTTTTCCAGTTATAAAATAAAAATTTCAAGTTTTTGTGTTGTAACTGAAAAGTTTTTATGTTATAAAATAAAAACTTCAGCTCTAAAGCTGAAGTTTGCCAGTTATAAAATAAAAACTTCAGCTAGAGCTGAAGTTTCCTAGTTATAAAATAAAAACTTCAGCTCTAGAGCTGAAGTTTTTGTTTAGTAACCCGGAAACTTCAGCTCTAGTTATAAAATAAAAGTTTAGTAACCCGGAAACTTCAGCTATAGATAGCTGAAGTTTCTCAATTATAAAGGAAAGCTGAAGTTTTTTATAAAATGGGTACGGATCAAATAAAAAGACAAAGCGACTACAGGTTAAGAGGGGCGCCCAAATAGGGCGCAATTTTTACTAAAAATCCCAATACTTTATGATCCCACCGGCCCCTAGAGAACTAGCCGTACAAACCACAAAAAAGTAAACGCAACTATTTCTTTCCAATCATCCAAGTAATAAAACTTCCACAAATGAGGAATTTAAAGCAGCATATATAGAAAATACCCATGCAAGCTAATGGACTAAATAGTAGGCAATAGTTTACTACAAACGCTAACATAGCCAAGGATGACTTCCCACTTTCACTAGCAATCCTGTCACCAACAGAGGCCAAAGATAGACTTGCCATGTGAATTTTTCTTTCCCAGTTCCCTAGCGGCGGACTGAGAGGTAGGATCGGACATCACCACAAGTACCACCTCCAGCACGCTCTGTGGCTCCACCAATATGTCACGCGAAGGCAGAGTAGTTCAACGGTTGCTGCTGGTCCATATCATCACAGTTTGAGCCGTTGGAGATACCAGAACAAGTGGGTGTAGAGTAGCTCTGGGATTCCATTATCTGTCTATTCAGCTGCAATGCATCAGATACTGGGGTACCCTGGACGTTGGTCACATCGGGGGATCCAGACTCCACCAGGTCCTCTAGCCCTATTCAGTGCATGATGATGGCGAGACTCATGGAGATATGGCTAAAAGTATTTTGTGAATAAGTAACTTGGTTGAACCAGGGGAACTAACACACATGCTGAAACATTAGGGACCCTTACCTTGCGCCCTTTTGAGAGTTTATTCTGAGCCTCCAGCTTTGCACGATACTCTCTCCGCCTGACAGTAGCCTGGTACTGTTTTGCATTGACAAATATTGGCTCATCTTGCTGATAGTCAAGAGGAAGTGGCACTCGAGCAGATATGGGGCCTAACATTTGTGGATAAACCTGAAGCAAACTGATAGATAATTAGTATCTCACAACGCGTATGAAGAACAAACACTCGCTTAAAAAAGGACTTGATCTCAGATTTTGCAAATCATGGGCTAAAAGAAATCCACTTAGGTATATCTATATAAGTACATTTAATACTGAGACCTGGGATCAAACTTAGTCCCCTAAGCACAGATGACATTTGATATGTAAAATAGCATCAATTCTTTGAGTGCTTGTACCTACTTAGAAGTTCATAAGGATCTTGAAATTTGAAAAGCAAATGCCACATGAAAGTTACAGTCAGTCAGACTTACAGCCACAGTTTATTTTCCCATAATCAATAATCAAGGAGAACAGAGAAAAAATTTCCACTAGAGGTTTAAATCGTTCAATGCCTATGGACTATGGTCAGTGTCTATATGCACAAAAACCAGGTCAAAAAGAAGTTATTCTTAGATGGAAATCTTAATTTGCAAGTAAAACACTTACAATGAAATTACTTAGAACATTAAATGAGCAATTGCCTACTAACGAAATATTAATTGCTTATAGAGCCATCTGTACTTAAACTGGCATTGGCTCAAACAAACAATCTTCCAGGGGTTAAAAAATTTAAAATTAAGAAAAAAAGCAGTTTGATAAAGAACGAACACTGCTAGAACGAAAAAGACTCACCTTTTCTTTTAACTAAAAACTAGAAATAAATAATACTGCACGTCATCAGTACAAGTAGTATAGTTGAACATGAATGTACTTACCGTAGAGCATTATATTGTCCACAAGCAGCAAGACAGTAAGGAAGGATCAGAGTACCCAAAAGGTGCATAAGCCTAGAAATGACATTGTGAGATGTCATCACTTGATCAGAAATTACAGCATATGAAAGGAATTACGAACAACTCACAATTTGTTTGTGGTTTCCCTGGTAAGTGCAATCATGCTCGTGACTCGACAGCGTTGATTCACTTTGAGCTTCATCAGGCTTTTCAATACTTTTAGAATAGCCTGAACATGATCAAAACAGATCAACCTTAGTATGAAGTATCTAAAAGTCCAAAGCGAAGTAGTAAAAGCAGAGGCAAGAACAAATTTGAGTCTAAAAAATATCGATACTCATGAAGAGCTTGTAAACCAAATATTCCCTTCATCCTATTTTATAAGGAGTTTGAAAGGGTTTAAGATGTTAATTTAGATTAAGTATTATATAGTGGCAAAGAAAGAAACTATTACTAAAATATACTAGTAAAGTTAGTTTGATAGATAAAACATCACATCAAAGTTGTAAAAGTGAGTAGTTGAATGCTTGTGAAATTCTTTTGATTAGTAAATGCATGTGAATTCTTGAAAGTTGTAAAAGTCGCTTTAGATAATATTATTAGACGAACGGTTGAATGACAGCCATATAAATAAGGACAGAGTAAGTAGGAAATATAACCTGATCAGTTCTAAGATAGCATGGGATTACATTGACTAGATTGAATGTACTACATACATGCATAACTAAGATGTTGAAGGGAGAAGGTTAGTGACAAATTATTTCATTTCACAACTCTCTTGTTTCTTAGGTTCTTCAAATTTCTAGTTAATCCTTCATGACTAGGTGGCTACAATGGTCTAGCACCTGAAGCTTTAAGTTAAAGTCTTTTTTCCAAGACCAACACAAGCAAAAACAAGTCCAGAATATGAGTTCCATAGTTCCAATCTTCTTCAACAACTATTAATCCAAACACAGCTCACCCATATATATCATGGGTTCCAATGAAGTCCACAACCAAAAGACATAACATATTAATAATAAAGCTACATCCATGTTAAATGGATATATCATCTCCTGTCACGACCCAAACCCCGGTCGTGATGGCGCCCAACACATTGTTAAGCAAGCCCGACCATTCAACAACAAATCTCAACTTATGATAATTCAGGAATTCGAACACAGATACTAAATTACTAAACCATCTTATCAAACTACTATGAGCACGGAGTAGTATACTGAAAACCAACAAAAATACTAGAGCATAACCCAAAACAGGATCCGGTGTCACGATTACGAGCCTCTAATACAGAGTGTCATCCTATAACAAGACTTTCTAAGAAACAGAATAATGAAAGATAGGGATAGGAGGGAAGGATCAAGGCTGCGAACGCCATGCAGCTACCTCGATGCTCCCGGTGAAATGCTGCTCAGCTAGACAAGTCCTCCCTCAAACTGTGATGCACCTAAATCTGCACACAAGATGCAGGGAGTAAAGTGAGTACTCCGACTCAGTGAGTAATAAGCATAAATAATAACTGAAGATAAGAAATCACAAAAAAAACACAAGGCAACTATAACGGGCAGTACCAAGCCTTTAACAGTGAGACCGGCAAGTCAATAAAGTAATAGTACAGAAAGAACCATGACAGGTAACGGGTAAGGAATGATGCAATGATGCAATGCAATGCAAATACCGGTACACTCAGGTACCCACTGCGGCGTGCAGTCCGAGCCAACCATATATTTTACGTCGACGGCGCTCACTGGGGGTGTGTACAGACTCCGGAGGGGCTCCTACAGCCCAAGCGCAAATAAGCCATCTCGTGGCACCAACCAGGCCCTCGGCCTCAATATCACATAGTACTGCTGCGGCGTGCAGGCCGAGCCATCCATAAATCTAGAAATCACAATAAGCCCCTCGGGCACTTTTAAATCAGAAATCCACAGCCCAAGATATCATTTAAAATATCATTTGAATTTTCAAGTTTAGAAAAAGGGGCTGAGTTTGCAAAAATAGTACTTAACACCTTGAATTGAGGTTAAACAATGTGCAAAGTATGCAAATCAGTGGAATCAATCCCTGAAGGATCCAAATAACCGGCACGAAGCCCAAATACAACAGTCAAATACAAATAACGATGATTTCCAACAAATCCTAGTAGAAAAACATAGTAAAACATCACCGGGACGGACCAAGTCACAATCCCCAATAACCAACAGCCCCGCACTCGTCATAGAGCGCGTGCTTCGCCTCAATATAGCGGTACGATGTGAAATTCCGGGGTCTCAAACCCTCAGTACATCATTTACACCCATTACTCACCTCAAGCCGGCCCAAAGTCTAGCTCGCTATGCCTTTTCCTCTCGAATTGACCTCCTCGCGCGTCAAATTTGATCAAGACCACAAGGAATACATTACAATAGGCTAAGGGGATATAACCCAATCGAAAAGACTCGAAAAACATCGAAAATCACGAAGTTGGCAAAACCCGAGCCCCGGGCCCACTTCTCGAAAAATTATAAAATTCACATCATCGGATTCCTCGTCTCGCCACGAGTCTATGCATATCAAATTTATCAAAATCGGAGTTCATTTGACCTTCCAAATTCCATTTTTAACTTACAATTTCTCAAGCCCTAACTTACCCTCTTTTTTATGAATTTCCACTAATTTTCATGTTAAATCTACCATAAACTCGAATAATTAGGCCAAGGGACTTACCTCCAATCGATTCCCAGTCGAAACTTTCAAAAGATCCTCGCCCAAAGCTCTCAAGGTCGCTCAACAATGGTGGAAAATACCCCAAGCTCGCGGATGAAATATGATATTATAAAACCCCTTCTGCCTACAGCGATTTTCGCTTATGCGGTCCCGCTTACGCATATGCGGGACCGCTTCTGCGGCCATTTCCCCGCTTATGCGGTTTCTCACTTAACTTACCACTTCCGCCTTTGCGACATATTCTCCGCTTCTGCGGATTACCCAAGACCGCTTCTGCGGTTATTCACTCGCACCTGCGGACCCGCTGATGCGAAAAGGGGTCCGCTTATGCGGAACTCATCAATTCAACACAAGATCGCTTCTGCGCTTTTCCACCCGCTTCTGCAGTCCATTTCCGCAGAACCGGAAATACCAGATGACAAAAATCTCAGACCTGAAGCAACTTCCAAAAACTCTCGTTTAACCACTCGAATTCACCCCGAGGCCCCCGGGACCTCAACCAAAAGCACCAACACATCCTAACACCTCATTCAAACTTGTTTCAATCCTCAAAACACATCTAACAACGCTAAAACCATTAAATCACATCGGATTCAAGCCTAAGTTTCTTAAAAACTTCCGAATTACGCATTCGATCAAAAACCCGACCAAAACACCTCCGAATGACCTGAAATTTTGCACACATCCAAAATCACCTAACGGAACTACTGCAACTCTCGGAAATCTGTTCCGACCCTCGGATCAAAATCTCACCTATCAACCGGAATTCGCCAAAATACTAACTTCGCCAATTCAAGCATAATTCTGCACCGGACCTCCAAAATCAAATCCGATCGCACTCCTAAGTCACAAATCATCCCCCGAAGCTAACCGAATCACCGGAAATCACATCCGAGCCCTCTAACTCATTAGTCAACGTCCGGTTGACTTTTCCAACTTAAGCCTTCTTGAAAGAGACTAAGTGTCTCATTGGCTACCGAAACCAATCCGAATCAATTATAACACACCAAATACTGATAGTGAAACATGAAGAACCATAATGTGGGGGAAACGGGGCAGTACTCACGTGACGACGGGCCGGGTCGTCACATCTCCTATCAGTCCTGCCAATTTAGTAAAGAACTCTAGCAACTTTCTATTGGCTAGGGGGAATCTGTTTTTTTTTCCTTTTCCTTGTTCCATCATAAAACATCCGCAAGACTTCAAAAACGGAAAGCAGACACTCGCCCTTCTAAACCGGGTATTTGTATATTGAGCATGGCCATCATCTTTCCAAGATGAATGTTGTGTCGCAACAAAGAATTACATCGATATTCGCCACATTCAATACATGGCATGTGTTCCTCAGTATTCTACCGTACAACGGTGGTAAAATATACAAAATGTAGTTCATTTGGTCATTGTAGATAGTAGTGCCCATTCCTTTGTATCAATGAGATGATGGAAATACCAGTATTTGGCGTAAAACATTGTAACCTTATACAAGTTATTAAGATTCCAATTGATGGCTAGTACAAGACCAAAAGGACAGAGAGGTGGCACAAGTCATTTCCATAGACACGCATCCAATTTCCAGCTTTAAGATGACTAAGTTTTAAAATTTAAAAAATTGCAAAAAGTGTACTTAGCAACATTAGCATTCATCTTGCTATGCTCGGGTAGTTAAAGGGTATTTTATTCCAAAGTTATAGAGCTCGCAAGAAATATGATTACCAGTCAACATATTTCTGAAATATGAGTTATTTCTATGATAACCATTTTAATTTCAAAAACACTAAATCAAGAGTTTCTTTATACATGTCTTTATTAATTATTGATTTGTGCAATACCAGATGTTCAGAATCACTTTTGCAGTCGCTCCTTACCAGGCTAACAGAGGCGCGCAATGCATTGGAATAAAAGGATGGGGCCAATCCAATTTAATCTCAACCTACAAACCATCAATTTGACATTTCGTTCCACATTCTTTCTCGCGTTGCAAGGCTAAAGTAAGAAAAACCAAACTTTATCTGATTACAACTCAGTAAGTATGTATTCACCACAAATTCAACCACAGTACAGTAAGTATCAGCAGAACACAGAAGATCACAGGCCATCTCCATTTGTCTTAGTTTAGGCCATAGCTTCAATATTTTTGCACACTGTATATTTGCATCTTAAAAGACTTCAAATAATTAAGTCGATAACATTACCTGCTTGAAAAGGCATGTTGCTTTTCCCATAGATTTTGTTTTCTCCTTCAGTAGCAACTTCAGGGCATGATTGACCCGTTGACTGAGTAGAAGAGGAATCCTGATCTTGAAAATGAAAACCGAAATGCTCGGGATTCTGAGGACCAGGAAAACTCAACCATTGTTGCATTTGTGATTCTTTGCTAGTCCACCAACTAGGTCAAACACTGATCGATGGGGCTGTTGAGACGCTACTATGATCAGTCTTTTTGAAGCAAGTCCTGCATTCTGCTAATCATCTGTGACCTCGTTCAGAAACTCAAAAAGCCCCGAATAACTACACCTTACACATGAGAGTATGACCTAAGCAGAATAATTGAAGGCTGAACTTCTCTTACCTTTATTTCAGTTCCAGCATACGAATAAAGTTTTACTCTTGAGACTTGACAAACTAAGTAGAGTGTGTCTATTTATAACTTTGACGCAAATTATCATGTTAAACTACATTAATGTTATGTCAATAATCATATTCAACTTCCAGCAAGAAAACTGCAAATCCTTCAACTTGTACATACATATTTGTCCTTCAAAAGTCTCAGCTTTTAAATTAAATGTTTTAGCAAGAAGTTAACACTCAGTAAACAGCAGCCCTTCTAGTAAAATCTGAGGAACAACCAACAAAAGTATGCTTTTGATAGAAGTGGTCAAAATAAACAGTTTTTAGAAGCTTTAGCCAAACAGGCTCTACAACAAGAGCAACAAATAAATATCAACAACATCTAAGCCTCAATCCAAACTAGGGGTGGCAAGTGGGCTGGTCGGGACTCGGGTCAGAATAGACGTGTCTTAAATAGGTAATGTAAAAACGGATAAATAATCCGACCCAACCTATATTTAATATGGATAGAAAATGTGTTAACCGGCGGATAACATGTATATCCATTTATGATCACATTTTTTAGAGAATTCCTAGTCTCTCAAACTTGAGGAAACTTCAATTTGAATCTTTACCGATGCAAAAATTAAATCTGTTAGTTATCTATTGGTTATCCATTGATTTGACCCGTATTTAAAATGTTCAATATCCAACCCATTTTTAGCGGATAATATGGATGGACCGCTGTTTTTTTTTAAACCACTTTACCACCACTAATCCAAACTAATTGGAGTTGGCTATATAAAACATCAGTATCTCTTTCGCTCCAATTTGGAACCCTTTAGAGTACCAAATCTAGGTATACAAAATTAAACATACAGTAACCTGAGAAAATCCCAAGATTTTGAAATACTAACATGCACCAAATTCAGACCCAAGAATCCACAACAAACCCGACAAATCAACCTTTTAACATCAACCAATCAAAAAGAAAACTGAACGTAAAAGACTGGAACAATATTATAGGAGCAGCAGCACCAGATAAAAGAACCTTCTAGAGCTTATGCAGAACCTTCTAAATGACTCAGGTACTTGTCCCCTTTCTCAAAACCCCCATAATTCAGCTTCTTTCTATCAAGCTATCCACTTCTTATTTTATTTTATTTTTGCTGCCGAGTTATTCGGCTTCTTCGACGACGATTTTTTAGTTGGAAACAAAGAGACAGAGGTTCTTTTTTCTTTTTTTCACTACGTGGAAATGAAGAAGACTTTGGTTTTGCTTTTAGTTTTATATATTTAGACTGTGTTTGGAAAGCCACATAGGAATTGAATTTTGGTATAATTGGATGTCAGTTTGACATGTTTGTTTGGCTAAGTAATTATTTGACCAGCATGAAATTGGATATAGTTGGAGGGGATATAATTACACTCTTCAATTATCAAGAGGAGGCGAAATCGGCGGTAATTACAAGGTTACTTTTTAGTTTATTTTCTTTTTGTTTTTATTTTAATGTATTTTCTTTATAACTTTTTATTTCGATTATTTTACTTTTTTTAATTTTATTTTTAATTTTTAATTTCTTTTGAAATTTTAAAATATATTTTTCTTTTTACATTATTTATCTTTTATTTCTCTACCTTTAATTCTTGTGATTCCATGTAATTAAATATATTTTATTTTTTATTTATTTTATTATTCTATTTTTCTACACCTCCTAAATTAGAAATACCGAGTTATTAAGAAACTTGGCATACAATGAATGATGCACTTAAAGTGAAATTTCGTTGTTGAATGTGGTTATAAACTTATTATGTTTCCTAATCTTAAGTTATAGTGGAATTTACTATTTATGTTGGAATTTGATATATGTTGAACTTTTTTTTTTTGGATTTGAAATTGTGTTATATTTATGGTTCCAATTTACTTGTTTTATTAGTATTGGCTCACATTGCATGTTGATCATTTTTTAGTTAGAATTGATAGATTAGTTTTGTCAAACATTTGAATAATATTATGACATTATATTTATAAATACTAATTTATTTTATCAAACATGACTTTCGTGATGTTCTTACAAAATGTGTGTTTNCTAAACTAAATATTATTAATTTGGAAAATATATATATATATATATATATATATATATATATATATATATATAAGTTTTACAATATTCGTTATAAATATATGATTACTAATTAATGTATATTCACGAAAAAATATATATCTTAAATACCAAATATAATATCATTTTGTGTTGGCCCAAAAGGTCATCTTATGTTATAGAACTCGATTCCGTATTCCGAGGCCTTCAACACCTCCTTTTATCTCTCCTCAATTTGCGTGCACAGTCCGAGCGTGTTTCTGGAAAGTTTTTATGTGGAAAGCTGAGAAAAATAATAATTTTTTCCTTTAAAAGTTGATTTAGTTGACTTCGGTCAACGTTTTGTATAAACAGACCGGGACTCGTATTTTGATAGTCTCGGTGGGTCCGTATTGAAATATGTGACCTAGGCGTATGCCCGAAATCGGATTCGGAGATCCCTAGCTCGAGTAATGAATTTTTGTTAAAAATTGTAAGTCTGAAAATCTAATGGTTCAACGAATTTGATTAATGCTTGATCTCGTTGGTATCGCCGTATTTTGGTTTTGGAGCCCGGTACAGGTTTAATATAATATTTAAGTCATGTCCATAAAATTTGGTGAAAATCGAAATTGATTTGACATGATTCAGGCATCTGGTGGAGAAAATAGGAATTTCAAAGTGATTTTAAGAATTTCATGTGATTTGGTGCTAAATTCGTAGTTCTAGGAGTTATTTTGGCGATTTGATCGCACTAGCAAGTTCGTATGACGTTTTAAGACTTGTGTGCATGTTTGATTTGGAGCCCCGAGGACTCGGGTGAGCTTTCAACAGGCTACGGAGTGATTTGAACTTAGGAAATTTTTGCTGGATTGCTTCAGGTCTGTAGACTTCACAATTGTGAGGTGTGGCTCGCATTTGCGAGCAGTAGGGCTGGGAGGGGACCTTTGCAATTGCGATCAGCACATGCCGCATTTGCGAACAATTGTTCACATTCGCGATGTTAGTAGGCCCCGGACAGTCTTCGCATTTGCGAAGGGATATTAGCATTTGCGGGGTTTGCTGATCGCAAATGCGATACCTGCAACTGATCAAAATGATTTTGGACGGGATTTTTCATTCATTCTTCAATTTTTTCAAACCTAAAACACAAGAGGGGATTTCCCAAAGACCATTTCTTCCCCAAATCATAGGTAAGTGATTCTCAACTAGCTTCTTTCAATCTTTCACTTCATTTTACAAGATTTCAACCTAGAATTTAAGGTTTTCATGGTGGAATTGAGGATTTTTTTGTAGAAGCTAGGGATTTTGAAATTTGTAATTTAGACCTCAAATTGAGGTCGGACCAAAATCAATTATATATCCAGGCTTGGGGGTGAATGGGTAACGGGTTTTGATCCGAATTTCAGATTTGGACCAACAGGCCCGGGTGTTGACTATTCCAAAATAGCCTAAATTGAATTCCTTGCTTACGTGGGTCTTAAGGCTTAAATTAAATCGTTTGGTTGGTAATTTGCTAGATTCTATTGGTCCGGAGGCTTGTGTGAAGGGAAAAGCTGTGATTGAGCTTTGAGTTTGTCTGTGGGATCGAGGTAAGTGTTGTGTCTAAATTTGACTCGAGGATTTGGGACCCTTGACTTAATTGCTGTGTGAAATCCATGTGAGTGGCGTATAGGTGAAGTGACGAGTACCTATGCGCCGCCAAGTTATCTGTTTTGCCTGTTTTCTTCCCGTTCTTATTAAATTGTTTTCCTGCCTTAACTGTTACATGCTTTATTGATATTTCCATGTTTGATTGCCACTTGCCGGATATTGGTTTTCGTTGTTAAAAGTATTAGATATCATATAGTTTTATTGTCTCATGTTATTGGCTTAAGCTGGTTTATCGGTGTTTTATGGTATATTTTGGATTGATTTTGCTAAGTAGTATTAATTGAGTGAAGTATCATGTCACGACCCGGATTTCCCACCGTTGGGACCGTGATAGCGCCTAATTTTCGGATGCTAGGTAAGTCAACAATTAAAGATTTAATACACTAACCCTTGATCAAATCAGTAATTAATAGCAATTAAACCAAAACAGATTAAAGAGTGCAGAATTTCATAATAACCCAAGTGCTTACACACAACTACCCAGAAACTGGTGTCACAATTCACGAGCTTCTAAGAGTCACTACAAATACTGGCTCAAAGAAGTACAATTGTTTTGAATTAAAAGAAACAGTAAACTAGAATAACTGGAAGGGGACTCCAGGGTCTGTGAATGCCAGCAAATCTACCTTGGGTATCTTGTGGGTCTGAATGCATCAACTCGGGTCAACTCGGTCCAGTACTGAAATCTGCACAAAAAATGCATAGTGCAGTATCAGTACAACCGACCCCATGTACTGGTAAGTGTCGAGCCTAACCTCGGCGAAGTAGTGACGAGGCTAGGACAAGACACATACACAAACCTGTGTAGTTAAACAATATGCTAGCAGAATAATAATTAATAGAAGCTAAGCAAACATTAATGGGAGGGGGAAACATTCTATGGGGTACCAAAAATAAAAAATCATGGCATCAAAGGAATTTAAACAGCTAGTACACTTGAACCGGTAATAACAAGTAGACACAACAAATGAAAAATGAACGGCATCACCCTTCGTGCTTTTACTCTCAGCCTCACCAGATAATCAATGATTGAAATGTGCACGACATCACCCTTCGTGCTTTACCACTCAACCTCACCATATGAATAATAAAAATATACACGGCATCACCCTTCGTGCTTTATCACTCTTCCCCACCACATAAGTAATTGAAACGTGCACGACATCACCATTCGTGCTTTATCACTCTACTTCACCAAAACAGAGACAACAATAATATAAAGATGGAAATGGCAACAACAAGTCTTACTTCAACACTTAATTTCACAATACCAATCTCAACTTTGGGTAAAAACCCCATCAGTACCAAATTCCATAAAACATGATAAGAAACTTCTCAACACCTCGAATAACTAGTTTACACATGAACAATATGATTAAAAAAATAATACAACATTTCCAAGAATAAGACTCACTCACATGTTATGACTCGACAACAATATATAGATACTCGTCACCTCACTTATACGTTGTACTCAACACCCAAACACGTAGCAAATAAGCAAATACCACCTAATCCCTCAAGCTAAGGTTAGCCACAACACTTACCTCGCTCCTTCGGCCAAACTCAAGGCTCAATCACCGCTTTGCCTCTAGTATCCATCTCCAAATCACTCGTATCCAGCCATAATTAACTCAATACCATCAATTATTTCTAAAGGAATCAACTACAATGCATAAATTTAGTTTTCCCCAAAAAGTCAAAAATTGACCTCGGGCCCGCTTGGTCAAAATCCGAGGTTCGGACCAAAATTCATTTACTCATTTACCCCCGAGCCCGGATATATAATAGGTTTTGAAATCCGACCCCAATTCGAGGTCTAAATCTCTAATTTTCCAAATCCCTAGTTTCTACCCAAAAACCCCCAATTCTACCATGGAAATCTTAGATTCTAGGTTGAAGTTCATGAAATGTATTGGGTAATTGAAAGAAAGTGGATTAGAATCACTTACCAAAAATTTGGGGAAGAAAATCTTGTGGAAGAATCGCCTCTAGGTCTCTTTCTGGTCTGTTTTAAGTGTTGGGCGATAGTGTTCATCGCGATCGTGTGAACACTATCGCGTTCGCGAAGAGCAGCCTCATAAGGACTTACGCGATCGCAGGAACCACTACGCGTTCACGAAGGTTTAGCCCGCCCTACCATCGCGTTCGCGATACAGGGCTCGCCTTCGTATAGGGTTTCCCAGGTCCCCTGACCAGCCTACCTAAAGCTACGCACTTGTAGTCGACCGTTCGCGTTTGCGTAGAGAAACTCCCCCCAATGCTCCGCGTTCCCGACCCTGGTCTCGCGTTCGCATAGAGTGAAGTCCTCCCCAGGCAGATTCCCCTTCATGATCGTGAGAATGGCTTCACGATCGCGAAGCACAAAGTATCAGAATACCAAATGCAGCAAAACACACCAGATTTCTAAGTCTAAAACATCTTGTAGTCTATCCGAAACTCACCCGAGCACTCGGGCCTCCAAACCAAACATGCACACAAGTCAAAAAAATCATACGAACTTGCTTGCGCAATCAAATTACCAAAATAACACCTAGAACTACGAATTTAGCACCAAATTGCATGAAATTTTCAAGAGAGTTTTAAAACTTCTATTTTCTCAACTAAAGGTCCGAATCACATCAAATCGGTCCCGTTTCTCACCAAATTTTACAGATAAGGTATAAATATCATAACGGACCTGTATCGGGCTCCGGAACCAAAATACAGACTCGGTACCAACAAGATCAAATATTAACCAAATTCTTACACCTTTATAATTTCAGTCTTACTATTTTCTTTAAAAATTCATTTCTCGGGCTAGGGACCTCGGAATTCGATTTCGGGCATACGCCCAGGTCCCATATTTTACAACGGACCTACCGAGACTATCAAAACACGGGTCCGGGTTCGGGTCTGTTTATCCAAAACGTTGACCGGAGTCAACAAAAATCAACTTTTTTAGGCCAAATATTATTATTTCATCAATTTTCCACATAAAAGCTTTCTCGTCCGGGCTGCGCATGCAAAGAGAGATAAAATTAGGTTTTTAAGACCTGGGAACACGGAATTGAGTTCTAAAACATAAGATGACCCTTTGGGTCATCACATATCATAATGTACCAGCTTTCCATTTGCTTTGGTTTGAGACTTAAATATTGTGAAGAAGTTTTGAATTAAACTGTGAAATTTCTGTTCTTACTGTGTAATTGGTACTGATATGGTGGGATTGGATTGCACACCTCAATAGGAGGAATAAGGGTGATATATTGAGGAGGAATAAGGGTGAAATATTATTATAAGGTGGGATTGCGCGCCGTAACAGGAGGAATAAGGGTGATATATTGAGGAGTAATAAAGGTGAATGTTCATATTATTACTGATTATATGGTGGGGTTGGGATGCGCGCCGCATCAATTTATGTGTTTATGTATCTTTCTTCTACCGTGTAGGTTATTATGTAGTTTTGTATCTCACTTAAGGGTTGGTTATAGTTGGATACTGAAAAGATACTTGAGTTCTGTATTCATCCTTTGCAAGTTTCTGTTTCATTTTGTTCCGTACTTCTTTCCACTTTAGTATATGTTGTATACAGGTTATATTGTAATTGTCCCGCTGTAGCCTCGTCACTACCTCGTCGAGGTTAGGCTCAGCATTTACCAGTACATGGGTTCGGTTGTACTGATACACTCTGCAAAGATTTTGGAGCTGGTAATGGCTGATTGAGAGATTGGCTTCAAATTTCACAGTTAGGAGACCCAAGGTAGTTCTGTTGGCGCTCGCAGGCCCTGGCGTCCCCTTCTACGTCTCTATAGTACTATTTTATTTATTTCTAAAACAGATGTAATTTCTTTCAAACCGATATTTGTAGAAAATCATAGCATGTTCGTGGATTATGACACCAGATTCTGGGTAATAATAGTTATAACTTAAGTTTGTTTACTTATATTCATTGAAATGTAAAGGAAATTGGTTAATAACACTCTAACATTGGCTTTCCTAGCGAGTGTGATGTTAGGCGCCATCACGGTCCCGTTGGTGGGAATTCTGGGTCGTGACAAGTTGGTATCAGAGCACTAGATTGCCTAGGTATCACAATTCACGAACAAACTTAGTAGAGTCTGAGGGATCGGTACGAAGACGCATGTGCTTATCCCCTAAAGGCTACAAAGTTTAGGAACAAATTCACTTCTATTCTTCTCTGTCATGCTATTTGATCTCTCAATGCTAATTGAACTCTCTACTATTGTTCCTACGCAGATGGCGAGGATACGTACTGCTTCATCAGCTAAGCAGCAGCAGAGTCTCCAGTGGCAGAGGACGAGGCTGAGGCCGTTCTAGAGGACGAGGAAGGGGCAGGGCTAAGCCCAGAGCTCGAGCAGCAGCACGAACAGCTAAGCCTCAGGTAGAGTTTGATGAGGAAGCTCCAGCCCAGACCGTTCCAGCAGGGCCAACTCAGGTTCCAGAGGGGTACATTGCTACCCCGGTACTTCAGGATGCTTTGGTCTGTCTACTGGGCCTCATGGAGAGTGTGGCACAGGCCGACACATTCCCTATAGCACCAGCCGTCTCTCGGGTTGGGGAGGAGCATACTCCCGCTACCCACACTCCGGAGTAGATGGCTCCTCAGTTTCAGGCTCCAGCAGCTCAGCCCGTTGGGTAGTTCCGCCGGGTATTTCAATACAGATCGGTGATGGGTCAGCTATGTCTTTTGAGGCTTTGTGGAGATTGGATAGTTTTACCAAGCTTTTCCTAGTTCACTATCGCGATACATCTTCAGAGGATCCCCAGGACTATCTGGGCAGTTGTCATGAGGTTTTACGGAACATGGGGATAGTGGAGACCAATGGGGTCAGCTTTGCTACATTTCATCTGTCAGGTTCCACCAAGAGATGGTGGAATGATTTTGTGTTGACTAGACCAGCTTGGTCACCTACTTTGACTTGGGATCAGTTCCTACTGATATTTCTTGAAAAGTTCCTTCTATACTCTGATAGAGGACTATCGCAGGCAGTTCGAGCGTCTCCAGCAGGGCAGTATGTCCGTCACTCAGTACGAGACCCGCTTTATTGATTTGGACCGTCATGCTCTTCTTATACTTCCTACCGAGAGAGAGAGATGGTGAGGAGGTTTATTGAGGGACTTGCTCAGCCTATCAAATTGCAGATTTCTGTCCAGGATGCAGCCAATGTGGCCAGATGAGTTGAGAAGGTTCTATCCCAGGGGAGTGGTCAGGGGTCTGACAAGAAGCCACGTCACTCTAGTGGATTCAGTTGGGCCTCGTTGGAGGTCGGGGTACTTTCGGTAGGAGCCATTCTCCTAGGCCATTTCATTCAGCACTTCAGACATCTCATGGAGCTTCAGGGAGTCGTGGCCCTTATGTACCTCCTTGAGGGCAGCCAGCTTATAGTGCACCACCAGCTCCTATCTGAGCACCTCCTGTACAGAGTTATTATCGCATCCAACCAGCTCGTCAAGGCCATTGTCAATTTCCACAGCCGCAGTATCAGGATGGATATTTCGAGTGTGGTGAGTATGAGCATATTCGGAGGACCTGTCCGAGATTAGTGGGCATTCCGCCATAGCAGTAGGGTTCTGGTGCCATGATTCCAGTACCGCCCGCTTAGCCAGCTAGAGGTAGGGGTTAGGGAACGAGAGGTAGAGGTCAGGCCGCTAGAGGTGGAGATCGGGCCGTTAGAAGTGGAGGCTAGGTCGCTAGAGGTGGAGGCCAACCAACAGGAGGTCGTCCGAGAGATATGGTTCAGCGTGGTGGGGCCCAACCCCGATGTTATGCTTTCCCAAACAGGCCTGAAGGTGAGTTATCCGAATTATCACAGGTACTATTTCAGTTTGCAGTAGAGATGCTTCAGTTCTATTTGATCCAAGGTTTACATACTCTTATGTGTCATCTTACTTTGCTTCATATTTGATTGTGCCTCGTATTCTTTGAGTGCTCCCGTGTATGTGTCCACACCGGTAGGGGATTCTATTATTGTAGATCGTGTCTATCATTCGTGTGTGGTTATTATCGGGGGTGTTAAGACTAGCGTAGATCTCGTACTTCTCGATATGGTTGATTTCGATGTTATTTTAGGGATGGATTAGCTGTCACCTTATCATGTTATATTGGACTGTCACGCCAAGATCATGACCTTAGCCTTGCCAGGGTTGCCTCGATTAGAGTGGAGAGGGACTCCTAATCATTCTACTAGAAGGGTTATTTCTTATATGAAGGCTCGACGTATGGTCAAGAAGGGGTGTTTGGCTTATTTGGCTTATGTTTGTGATTCTAGTGCGGAGGTTCCTTCCATGGACTCTGTACTAGATGTTTGGAAGTTTATAGAGGTATTTCCTGCAGACCTGTCGGGGATGCCACCCAACAAGGATATTGACTTCTGTATTGATTTGGTTCCGAGCACTCAGCCCATTTCCATTCCGCCACACCGTATGGCCCCGCCAGAGTTGAAAGAATTGAAGGAGCAGTTGCAAGATTTGCTTGATAAAGGCTTTATTAGACCTAGTGTCTCACCATGGGTGCGTCGGTGTTGTTTATAAAGAAGAATGATGGATTGATGAGGATGTGCATAAACTATCGGTGGTTGAACAAAGTCACCATCTTACAAGTATCCATTGCCGAGGATTGATGACTTATTTGATCAATTTTAGGGTGACAAGGTGTTTTCAAAGATCGATTTGAGGTCTAGCTACTATCAGTTGAGGATTAGGGCATTTGATGTCCCTAAGACAGCTTTTCGGACTCGGTATGGGCATTATGAGTTCCTAGTAATGTCATTTGGCTAGACAAATGCCCCAGCATCATTTATGGATTTGATGAACTGGGTGTTCCAGCCTTACCTGGATTCCTTTGTGATTGTTTTTATTGATGATATCTTGATCTACACCCGTAGCCGAGAGGAGCACGAGCAGCATCTTCGGATCGTACTTCATACTTTGAGTTCAATTGCTTTCTTGGGCTCACGTTGTATCAGTAGAGGGTATTCAGGTGGATCCTAAGAAGATTGAGGCCGTTCAGAATTGACCTAGACCTACTTCAGCCACGGAGATCCGTAGTTTCTTGGGTTTGGCGGGTTATTACCGTCAGTTTCTGGAGGGGTTTTCATCTATAGCAGCCCCGTTGACTAGGTTAACTCAGAAGGGTGCTCCGTTCAGATGGTCGGACGAGTGTGAGGTGAGCTTTCAGAAGCTTAAGATAACTTTGACTACTGCGCCGGTGTTGGTGTTGCCCACAGGTTCAGGGCCCTATACAGTACATTGTGACGCATCTTGTATTGGACTTAGTGCAGTATTGATGCAGGGTAGCAAGTTTATTGCATATGCTTCATGGCAGCTAAAGGTTCTTTAGAAGAATTATCCAGTTCATGACTTGGAGCTGGCAGCCATTGTTCACGCGCTGAAGATTTGTCGGTACTATCTATATGGCGCGTCGTGTGAGGTATTCACGGATCATAAGAGTTTGCAGTATTTGTTCAAGCAAAAGGAGCTCAATTTGAGGCAGAGAAGGTGGTTGGAGCTATTGAAAGACTATGATATCACCATCTTGTATCATCCCGGGAAGGCCAATGTGGTGGTCGATGCTTTGAGTAGGAAGTCAGGTAGTATGGACAGCCTTGCGTATATTCAAGTCGGTGAGAGAACACTTGCATTAGATGTTCAGGCTTTGGCCAATCAGTTCGTGAGGTTGGATGTTTCTGAGCCCAACCATGTTCTAGCATGTACAGTCGCTCGATCTTCCTTGTTTGAGCGTATTAGGGAGCGACAGTATGATGATCCTCATTTGCTTGTACTTAGGAACACAGTGTGGCACAGAGATGCCAAGTAGGTTACAGTTGGAGATGGAGTATTGAGGATGCAGGGTCGTGTTTGTGTGCCTAATGTGGATGGACTTCGTGAGTTGATCCTAGAGGAGGGCCACAGTCCCCGGTATTCTATTCATCCGAGCGCCGCTAAGATGTATCAGAACTTGCGGCAGCATTATTGGTAGAGAAGGATGAAGAAGGATATAGTTGCATATGTAGCTCGGTGTCTAAATTATCAGCAAGTAAAGTATGAGCATCAGAGACCTGGTGGTTTACTTCAGAAGATAGAGATTCCTGAGTGGAAGTGGGGGCGTATCACTATGGATTTTGTTGTTGTACTCCCACAGACTCAGAGGAAGTTCGATGCAGTTTGGGTTATTGTGGATAGACTGATCAAGTCAGCGCATTTCATTCCAGTGGCAGTTTCCTATTCTTCGGAGCGGTTGGCAGAGATTTATATCCGTGAGAACGTTCGTCTTCAATGTGTGCCCGTGTCTATCATTTCTGATCGAGGTACGCAGTTTACCTCGCATTTCTAGAGGGCAGTACAACGTGAATTAGGTACACGGGTCGAGTTGAGCACAACATTTCATCCTCAGACGGACGGACAATCGAGCGTACTATTCAGATCTTGGAGGATATGCTTTGTGCCTGTATCATTGACTTTGGAGGTTCTTGGATCAGTTCTTGCCATTAGCGGAGTTTGCCTACAACAACAGCTATCAATCGAGCATCCAGATGGCTCCCTATGAGGCATTATATGGTAGACGGTGTTGATCGCTGGTTGGGTAGCTTGAGCCGGGGGAGGCTCGGTTATTAGGTACTAATTTGGTACGGGTGGCCTTGGATAAGGTTAAGATCATTCAGGATAGACTTTGTACAGCTCAGTCCAGGCAAAAGAGTAATGTCGACCGTAAGGTTTGTGATATGGCATTCATGGTCGGAGAAAGAGTGTTGCTTCGGGTGTCGCTCATGAAGGGCGTAACGAGGTTTGGAAAGAAGGGCAAGCTAAGCCCTAGGTATATCAGGCCTTTTGAGATCCTTGAGCAAGTGGGAGAGGTGGCCTACAGACTTGCGTTGCCCCCAGGCTTATCGGCGGTACATCCGGTGTTTCATGTGTCCATACTTCGGAAGTATCACGAAGATCCATCTCACGTATTAGATTTCAGCACTGTCCAGTCGGACAAGGATTTGACCTGAGAGGAGGAGCCGATAGCCATTTTAGACCGGCAGGTTCGTTAGTTGAGATCGAAGAGTTATCCTTCGGTTCGAGTGTAGTGGAGAGGTCAGCCTGTTGAGGCAGCTACCTGAAAGTCCGAGTCCAATATGCGGAGCAGATATCCCCACCTTTTCACCAGCTCAAGTACTTTTCTATGTCCGTTCGAGGATGAACGGTTATTTTAGAGGTGGAGAATGTGATGACCCAAAAGGTCATCTTATGTTTTAGAACTCGATTTCGTATTCCATGGCCTTCAAAACCTCATTTTATCTCTCCTCGATCTGCGTGCACAGTCCGGGCGTGTTTCCAGAGAGCTTTTGTGCGGAAAGTTGAGAAAAATAATAATTTTTGCCTTTAAAAGTTGATTTAGTTAACGTCAATCAATATTTTGAGTAAACAGACCTAGACTCGTATTTTGACAGTCCTGGTAGATCCGTATTGAAATAAGGGACCTGGGCGTGTGCCTGGAATCGGATTCGGAGGTCCCTAGCTAAAGTAATGAATTTTTGTTAAAAACTGTAAGTTTGAAAATCTAATGGTTTAAAGAATTTGATTAATACTTGATCTCATTGGTATCGGGCCCGTATTTAGGTTCTGGAGCCTAGTACAGGTTTAATATAATATTTAAGTCATGTCTGTGAAATTTGGTGAAAATCGGAGTTGATTTGAAGTGATTCGGGCGTCCGGTTGAGAAAATAGGAATTTCAAAGTGATATTAAGAATTTCATGTGATCTGGTGCTAAATTCGTAGTTCTTGGTGTTATTTTTGGCGATTTGATCGCACGAACAAGTTCATATGATGTTTTAAGACTTGTGTGCATGTTTGGTTTGGAGCCCCGAGGGCTCGAGTGAGCTTTGGATAGGCTACAGAGTGATTTGTGTTACATCTCACGTAGACTCGGGGATGAGATTATCTTGAGGTTAACGTATTTATGCTATTTATAACAAGCGATAAGTAAGTGCCATTAAGAGTAAATGGTACATGAATTAAAGAAAATGAGTTTCGTTGAAGGTTTTCGATTTGGGATAAAATACGGTCCGAGCTATAATACCAGATATTTATGGATTAGTACCATACAAGGTACCATATGACCATGATAGTATGATGTATAAAGTGTATCAAAAATATGTAGAATTTTAAGTAATTTGAGACAATTCTTAATTATACGGGTAATTGGTTAATTACCGGGTAACAGGGCATTACCTAATTACCTAATAAATGGATAATGATTAAACTTTCTCTCCCCAATCCCCACGTGGCAGCAAGCCACATCCTAAAGAAATGTCTCTTAGTCATTTCTTATTAGGTGGCACAATGATTTAATGTGTTAGTTAAACATTCACTGCATTCCCTATATCTTGTATACAGTCACTACAATCTGAAGATTAGCCATTCTCACAATTAGAAACGTTAGCCATGAATTGATAATTAAAAGGCACTACAAATCAGAACGTTAGCCATTCTTCAAGCTTTCAGCAAACGTCTTTCAACCAAAATTCAACGAGAATTATTAGAAGCTTAACAACGTAAAATTTTTGTGGTTCTAAAGGGGTACGGTGCAACCTTTTCCAAAAATATCATACGGATTTTTCCCTACTCCAGGTATGTTAAGGCTATCCGTTCTTTCTTTTTGGCATGATCCATACGACACGAACAAAACGAGCAAATGCACAACTTCCATAAATGACTCTATTCATAGAAATACTAGGGGTGTCTATATTCTTGATTCCCCATGTGAATTATTATTATTATATCTTCTGTTCATGGGTCTCAGAAAAATACGTATTTGATAAAGTTTATCTGACATGCATATTATTTTTATGACATTCCGAAAAATATTAATGTTTTTCTCATGCATTTCGTACATTTATTCATGTACATTGACCCATGACAGATGGCGTTTTATATATATATATATATATATGGGAAAAGGTTACGGCGTTATATACGCATCACCACCTGATCAGCTGGTATATGTCGATGATTTTGCCCACAGTGGCCGGGATGATATGATGGGATGCCCTCAGAGGCTTGATGATGTTATGTACACCTATACCTATGTATGACACGATATTTGTACGCACGTGCATGACATTATAAATGTTTCAGGATTTATAAGTTATTCAAACTAACAGGTGGATTTCTTTATTTCATGTTTCATCTATGTCTTTTATGTACTGATTTTCATGCTTTACATACTCAGTACATTATTCGTACTGACGCTCTATTTCCCGGAGCCTGCATTTCATGCCCGCAGGTGCAGGTAGGCAAGCCGACGGTCCCCCTTCTTAGGATCCTTGATCGGCGAGAGTTGGCGTGCTCCACTTGATCCGGAGCTGCTTTTGATTTTGGTACGATATGCTTGTATATACATATGGGTATACGTGGCTCAGTCCCGTCTTTGTACAGTTGTATTTCGATTAGAGGTCTGTAGACAGTTATGCATAGTTGGATAGTATGTGGCCTTGTCGGCTTTCAGTTTTGGGTATATAGTTGTCTATAGCAGCCTTGCCGGCTCGCCCACTATATTCCGCATGTATATGTACATATGTCTTTTGGATAGATTTCTCTCACGAATGTTATTCACGTTTATATCTAAAACGCATGCTTAAGGATGTTCGACATGTAGGATTCACGCACCCATCGCGGCCCATCGATTTGGGTCGTGACAATTTGAACTTAGAAAAATTTTGCTGGTATGCTTCAGGCCTGCAGACTTTGCAATTGCGAGGTCTGGCTCGCAAATGCGAGCCTCGCATTTGCAAAGAAAGTTCGCATTTGCGAGCAGTAGGGCTGGGAGGGGACCTTCGTAATTGCGAAGCTCAGGATCGCAATTGCGATCAGCACAGGCCGCATTTGTGAACAATTGTTCGCATTTGCGATGTTAGCAGGCCCGGGACAGTCTTCGCTTTTGCAAAGGGATGTTCGTATTTGCGGGGTTCACATTTGCGAACCCCTGATCGCAAATGCGATACCTGCAACTGATCAAAATGATTTTGTACGGGATTTTTCATTCATTCTTCAAATTTTCAAAACCCAAAACACAATGCAATTTTCGAAAGACCATTTCTTTCCCAAATCATAGGTAAGTGATTCTTAACTAGCTTCTTTCAATCTTTCACTTCATTTTAGAAGATTTCAACCTAGAATCTAAGGTTTTCATGGTGGAATTGGAAATTTTGGGTAGAAGCTAGGGATTTCGAAATTCTGGGGATTTAGACCTTAAATTGAGGTCGACCAAATTAATTGTATATCCGGGCTCAGGGGTGAATGGGTAATCGGGTTTTGGTCCGAATTTCGAGTTTGGACATGGTCGAGACCCAGCGTTTGACTTTTGCTGACTTTTTCCAAAATAGCCTAAATTGAATTCCTTGCTATCGTGGGTAGTTCCTAAGGCTTAAATTGAATCGTTTGGTTGGTAATTTGCTAGATTCTATTGGTCCGGAGGCTTGTATGAAGGGAAAAACTGTGATTTAGCTTTGAGTTTGTCCGTGGGATCGAGGTAAGTGTTGTGTCTAACTTTGAAGCGAGGGATTTGGGACCCTTGACTTAATTGCTATGTGAAATCCATGCGAGTGGCGTATAGGTGAGGTGGCGAGTATTTATGCGCCACCAATCTGTTTTGCCTGTTTTCTTCCCGTTTTTATTAAATTGTTTTCCTGCCTTAACTATTTCATGCTTTACTGATATTTCCATATTTGATTGCTACTTGCCGGATATTGGTTTTCGTTGTTAAAAGTATCAGATATCACATAATTTCATTGTCTCATGTTATTGGCTTAAGCTGGTATATCGGTGTTTTATGGTATATTGTGGATTGGTTTCGTTGAGTAGTATTAATTGAGTGAAGTATCATAATGTACAAGCTCTCCATTTGCTTTTGCTTGAGACTTAAATATTGTGGAGAGGTTTTGAATTAAACTGTGAAATTTCTGTTCTTACTGTGTAATTGGTACTGATATGGTGGGATCGAATTGCGCGCCGCAACAGGAGGAATAAGGGTGATATATTGAGGAGGAATAAAGGTGAAATATTATTATAAGGTGGCATCGGGTTGCGTGCCGCAACAAGAGGAATAAGGGTGATGTATTGAGGAGTAATAAGGGTGATGTTCATGTCGTTATTGATTATATGGTGGGGTTGGGATGCGCGGGCATCAGTTTATGTGTTTATGTATCTTTCTTCTACCGTGTATGTAACGACCCGACAGGTCGTTTTGAGCTCTAGCGCGTCGTTCGGCGGTTTGACGCCACAAGCAGCTTCATTTCAGGTATTGTGACTCGTACGCGTGGTCGGAATTGAATTTCAGGAAGTTTGGAGTCGATTTGGAAAAAGAATTCTCATTTCGGAAACCTTAAGTTGGAAGAATTGACTAATAGTTGATTTTTGAGTAAACGACCTCGAAATCGGGATTTGAAGGTTCCAGCAGGTTCGTATGATGATTTCGGACTTGGGCGTATGTTCGGATCTGATTTTGGATGACCCGGGAGCGTTTCGGCGCCTATTGTAGAAGTTAGCATTTTAGAAGAATTTCATAAATTTGGGTTGAAGTGCATTTCAATGCTATTGATGTCCGTTGGGGATTTCGAGTCTGGGAATTGCTCCGTGTGGTGATTCTAGTATTGGGAGCGTGATCGGAAGTGGATATGGAGGTCCGTAGGTCATTTTGGAGTCATTTGGCAAAAGTTAGAAAATTGAAGGTTTTTGAGAAGTTTGACCGAGAGTTGAATTTTTTATATCGGGGTCGGATTCCGATTCCAGAAGTTGGAGTTGGTCCGTAATGTCGAATGTGACTTGTGTGCAAAATTTGAAGTCATTCCGGATTGATTTGATATGTTTCGGCGCAAAATATAGAAGTTGGAAGATTTGAAAACTCATAATTTGATTCGACACGCGATTCATTGTTTCGACATTGTTTGATGTGATTTGAGGCCTCGAGCGAGTTCGTATCATATATTGGGACATGTTGGTATAATTCGTTAAGGTCCCGAGGGCCTCGGGTAGATTCGGAAGGTTAACGAAAAGGATTTCGGACAAAGAAAGCTGCTGAAATTCTGTTGCAGAAGCTGTTCACCAGAAAATTTCTGATGCGAAGAGTCAATTTTGGCAGCTCATATCTTGTAATCTATCAGAAATATGAAAATTTGCAAAACATGAAAGTTGTAGCCCTTACATTCTAGTTTCCAGAAAGATAAACCATTCATAATTTGGATATTTGTAAAAAAGTTATGATCGATTGAAAGAAGGCTGGTAAAGCTATTTTGTAATTTCCCCAGAAATTTCTGATGCGAGGAGCCTATTTTGGAAGCTTATATCTTGAAATGCATAAGGAATCTGAAAATTCACAAAACATGAAAGTTGTAGATCTTTGATTTTAGTTTCCAGAAAGTTAAACCATTCATCATTTGGAGATTCGTAAAAAAGGTTATGGTCCGTTGATTGAAGGCTGATAGTAGTTTATTTTTGCCCGAAAATCAGGCAAAGTCGCATTTCATACATGCGCATTTCCGGAATCCGGACACGTGGTCCCGGGGGTGAATTTTAGGAAACTTACACTTAGGGTTGGTTAATCACCTTAATAGTTGGAAAATGAATTTTTGAACATGTATTGATTAGTTTATACACTATTTCATTAGTTTTGGATTGTTCCGCACCGAATTGAGGGTTTGAGCATAATCTTGGACCGGAGAGTGGGCTTCGGAGCTAGGTAAGTCTCCTTTCTAACCTTGTAAGAGGAAATTATCCCCATAGGTGAAATAATTAAATATGTGCTTCTATTTGTGAGGGCTATGTACGCACGAGGTGACGAGAGTTCGTGCATAGCTACTATTATGCTTAAGTCCGGGTAGTCTAGGACTTGAAAGCATGCTACACTTGAAATATTTGTAACCTTATTGACAATTTAAATTTCGTAAATCATATCGAATTGGTAAATAAATTTCTAAAGAAATTAAACATCATTTTCTTGACCGTTAAAGAGAAGTTGCCATTTCTTTGGGTAATAGTTTCCTTGATGAATTCTTGATTGACTGTTTGATGTGTTTATTTATATTTGACTGCATCGCATGTATGATTCGCGAGAGGGGTAATAGTTGCATCTATGGTTCGCGCCATTCGACCCTCTGGCAGTGCACAATTTAAATATTATGTTGGATCGGGCCGTACGACCTCGGCATGATTTGCTCATGCTTGTATTGCTTGACTTGAAACTCATAGATGTTAATATTTGTTTCTCCCTGGTATGAGATAAATGTAAAAATGATGAAAATGAATTTGGGAATTTCCTATAAACGAAAGAATTATTTACTTGCCTCATACTATTTGAGTTACCGTCATTTTTATGAAAATCCTCAATTTATTAAATTATTGGCATATTATCATTGGACCACTAGTAAGTGTCGAAGTCGACATCTCGTCTCTACTTCTTTGAGATTAGACGGGATACTTACTAAGTACACGCTGTTTTTGTACTCATGCTACACTTGCTGTGCATTTTTGTTGCACAGGCACATGTACCTCTAAGGGCCTAATGGGCGTAGCAGCATGGTTGATACGGAGACTTAGGTGAGCTGCATCTCTCGAGGCGACCCCCAGCCAGCATAGTCTCTTTCAGTGTATTGTATTTACTTCCTATCCAAATCTGTATTCCGGACAGTTATTGTACTTCATTTGATTTCCTAGTGATTGCTCATGCACTTGTGACACCGACTTGTAGGATGATTATGGGATATTTAATAATAAAAGTTGTAAATATTTTTATTTATTCAGTGATGATTAACTTTTTACTAGTTAAATTAAAGGAAATTATGGTTCCTAAAATATTAAAATGATAGTTTAATTAATTATTCAATGTTGGCTTGCCTGACCGAGGTGTCCAGCGCCATCACGACCTTTGATGGATTTTGGGTCATGACAACATGGTATCAGAGCACTAGGTTCCCTTAGGTCTCACGAGTCATGAGCAAGTCTAGTACAGTCTTGCGAATCTGTACGGAGACGTCTGTACTTATCTTCGAGAGGCTACAGGGCTGTTAGGAGCACTTCCCTTCTTGATACCTCATCGTGCGGTTTGATTCCTTTGAGTCTTATGCCCTTATTTCCTTCCTATTCAATCCTACACGACTTGAAGTGCTTGTTATCAAATTGGGAATCGAGGAACTGTAATGATACTACGAATGTGGTGTAGGATGTTCTCCCGGCATAGTTGATTGGGCTATTGTCGTTGCCTTGCGAAAGGATATTCCGTCACTTCCGTTCGGTAGTTGCACTTTTGAGAGCTTTGAGGCTATGCACAGGTTGCTATGATGCTCATGAACGGTTATCGCGCAATATTGACGTGATAGTAGGATACTTGACTATGTGTTGGGGCAGGGGACGACTTGAAAGGAGGTCTACTCAGTTCATGATTCAGAGATTCGATATTTTATTTTCGGTAGAGGAAGGGCAATCGGACTATGAATGTTCAGGTTGGGTCGATGGAGTAACGAGACGCGGTGTTTTCAAGTGTAGTGGAATTTTCATCTGTGATGTTGTATCGTCGTCCTCGATTGAATATGTTAAGTTTGCCGGTTTTATGGTTTTCTTCAATTCGCCTTTGGGCCAGGGTATTGTGAAATGATGGGAAGCGACTGTCAGAGATGGCGATGTGCGGTGGTTCAGGATTGAACCGGTGTTTCTAGTCTTGATGGCTAAAGAAAGATGATCTTCGGGGAGATTTAAAGTTAGTAGCGATCTGTTGATTCAAATGCTGCAGAGATAGAGATTAAATTAAGGCGACAACTGGGCAGCAAGGGATGAGGAAGGACAAGTGGGAAGTGTCATGTGGTGGTTAAATTTCTAAGGAAGCCAGGTGTAAGAAGCGGAAATCGAATAGTTGCTTAAAGAAGAGGGTTTGGCCAAAGTGGGAGAGTGGCAGAGAAGCATATGGGTTCAGTGGCAGGATAACTGCACACCTTGAGGGAAGTTTGGAATGATTTGGGAATTTTGGTGGACAGTGATTGGTCCTACGGGCTCAATTCGAAATGTTGGCTGGTATACGGCGGGAGATTGGATATGGCGGAAAGGATTTGCTTGATATGAAGAAGGATACAACATGACTTTAGATAGGAAGTATTATCGCACATTTAGTTGATGTCCACGAGGAGTGAATTGATTTGTGCAGCTGGTGGATGAGCATGAGCCCAGGACGGGTTATTGGTGTCATAGTGATTGTACCCCGTGCAGTGATGTTGGAAGATGTCGGTTCCATAGGTGGGTTATCTCCTGTGAGCAGGTCAGTGTCGCATGGTTGGCGAAACTTCTGTGGAGGATTTCACTAACTATCCAGTAAGAGGTCAAATATGCGAATGTTGCTAGAGATTCAGAGCGTTCATGAAATACTAACGGAAGGATTTCGAGGAATTTGGCGGTTTTATTAAGCAAGGTCATGTCAATAAGAGATAAAGAATCTTGGTAGGCTCTAGAGTGGTGTAATAGTAGCTTCAATCTAAGTGGGAGAGTCCCACCACCTACGATTGGATTGCGTAGTCATCTATTTGTGAGATCTCGGGTTATCGGTGTATTGGGGAGTTATTACAACTAAGGGAAAAGAACATAAGTGGTCATTTGAGGCAACGGATTTGATGAAGATGTGCTACGGTTGGCCTTATTGGATCGTGTTCAGGCTTTGGGGGAGGTTCAGGATTTATGCTTTGTATAGATGCGGGTTTCAAGGAAAGTGATTCGGCTGGGTGCTTCGTCCAGAGGGTGTTCATGTGCTAGAAGATTCTTGGAGTTGATTATATTCGGGACCAAGTCAGAGTGGGTTGCTCTCAATAACAGTCCTAGTGGACTCAAATATTAAAGTGTGGTGTCTAAGGATTTCGAGTCCATATGTATGGTTAAAAATCTAGCTTTTGCAGCGGATTATGAAAGGAGGCTTGGAATGTTATATGATATCTTCGGCTTGCAGTATAACATTTGGGGGAAAGAGAGAAAATGACTTCGGATTCGTAAGAAAGTTATCAGAATGGGCGTATCAGTTGAGGATGCGAATATGCACGCAAGGAAGGTATAAAATGGTTCGTGGAATTAGAGACAACATGGTCTCGTGTTGCAAGGCCACTCACGATGAGTGCGAGTTGAGTGCGTTATGTGTTGAATGGAGTTATTATTATCTCTAAGGCAATTAAGGATAAACTAGAAGAGGTTGGATTGGTTAGCCATGGTTGAATTGGCATACTGGTAGCAGTGATCAGTTCCTTCAGCGTGATTAAGTTATGCATGTAACTTGTGACCGTACGTATGAGGCTTGACGGCTGCCGTGATTGATTTTATTGAAAGTATTCAAGTATTATGACATGTTATAGGTAGGCGGATCCCAGAAGGATTATGGTGGTTTGGACCACTACTTGAAGATTTGCATGTTCTACGATTATGAAGATTTACTCGTGTGTTGCTATGGTTCTCTCAGAATGAGTTAAGTTAAAAAAATTATATGATGAAGTGTTTACCCTATTAGTGGTTCAGGAGTTATGATGAAATTCTGGCATTATCGCATATTGGCATGTTAGGTGCTAGTGAGCGATATGAAATTTAGAAGTAAGGATCAAGGTTGCGGTTCGGTGTTGACAAGGATGTCACGAGCTCGGATGAGTAGGAAAGGGATTTGGATGTTTAGAGTAAGCTGGTATTGTCTTCAACGTCACTTGAGATCGGTGTTTGTGTAGGACGCTTTGCATCCTGGTTACAGATTCTTGATTTGTTTACAGCATTTGTGTGGCCGGTGGTATGGAAGTGCAGACGTGTTACCTGGTGCATGAGATCGTGGAAGCATATCTCACGGGAAGATTGTATAAGTGTGACATGCAGTCACTTGATTGACTAAAAATTTAAACCAAATAGAAGATGGTGGTAATATCACTAATGAGAATTTATGCCTGGAGGGCACTCAATTTATTGGGTTGTGGAGAGTGGAAAATTGCTTCGGCTATGATGGTTGTTCTTGTGTGTTATGAGAAAATGGGGTTATTATAGACCCAGGGAAGGTTATTAGCCTATTTCGGTACGATCAGAATCGACTTGAGGTCTGTGGATGGATTTAAATATGAAGGTGGGCCCTATATCAGGCCGGATGTGTTCATTTTAGCAATGCGCTCCTTATAGAGGAGTATTCGGACGTCGGGTGTTATTTCGTCGTTAGCTATTTCGTGTAACGCCATATTGCTCTGTGTGAGTTGTGAAACGGCTTGATAAATTTCTTATGTGTTGAGGTTCCGCGTAGCGATGGTGTTAGGTGAGCGGGATGGCTCTTGAGATTCAGATCATATATCGCACCTCAGTTGTGCTTGAGTTTTTGTAGCTTATGGCGCTATCTGTCTCCCCAGGGATGGTATTGTGCACTTGGCGTGCTTGTGACCGATATTCGGTATTTTGTAGTAATTAGCAGTTTAGCTCAATGTGTATCTCCTTATGTGAATTTTATGTGTGGATCAAATGGCACGCCGCCATGGGTATGTTGTTTGGATCGGGTTGCATGCCGCAACAGTGTCGATGTTGAATACAGTTTTATTATTTTATCTTTTGTGTGTTTTATTTTCCCATTTTTTAGGAAAGCTCATATTAGTTGCGTGAGTTGAGTAGTCCATTCCAGAGTTCGTTTTCTTCATGTATCACATTTGAGCTTGTAGCCTATTGGCACGTTATGACATCATATGAGACTTTTGATCATGTCTGGGGTGGTTTATTGCCTGAGCAGTTCGTACTGGGTGAGACGAGATTATTGGATCTAAGATCGGTGCAATCGGGTTATATGGAGTATATTAAAGAGCAAAGATCATTATTTGGTTTATATTGAGGTAATGGTTCGTGTCAGGAGTATAGACTCAATGATTTGTTGACTCGACAGTTGGTTATGAGTTTCTACACATCTCTTCCGTCGTGGCGGTGTTGCAAAAGTTGGGACCAGACTTATATATGTCAGGAGGTGCATTGGGAACATCAGATTCGGGGAATTTCGGCTATTGTTATAAGGGGATGTTATTATGGTCATGTGAGTTATGTAGTGCATAGTGTGATTCAGCAAAGGTATGCAATGATGTATTGGTTCATCGTGTGGTGATTGATACGGTGTTCGTATGTTGGAAGCAGGCCTGGCAGAGAATTTCGGAAGTTGGAATTGGGCTCTAAGCTTATTTGTTGGGATAAAGGAGAATATCTTTAGATTTGATCGAGCTAATGTGCTCAACTGAGTTGTGGTAGCACGCGTATGTGCACGAGGTGTTAAACAGTGATTTCGAACAACCCCAGCGCAGTTCTAAGCACGTTCGAGGACGAAAGTATATTTAAGTGGGAGAGAATGTAACGACCCGGTATGTCGTTTTGAGCTCTAGCGCGTCGTTCGGTGGTTTGAGGCCACGAGCAGCTTTATTTCAGGTATTATGACTCGTACGCATGGTCGGAATTGAATAACGGGAAGTTTGGAGTCGATTTGGAAAAAGAATTCTCATTTCGGAAACCTTAAGTTGGAAGAATTGACTAATAGTGGACTTTTGAGTAAACGACCTCGGAATCGGGATTTGAAGGTTCCAACAGGTTCGTATGATGATTTCGGACTTGGGCGTATGTTCGGATCAGGTTTTGGATGACCCGGGAGCGTCCGGCGCCTATTGTGGAAGTTATCATTTTAGAAGAATTTCATAAATTTGGGTTGAAGTGCATTTCAATGCTATTGATGTCCGTTGGGATTCCGAGTCTGGGGATAGCTCCGTGTTGTGATTCTGGTATTGGGAGCGCGATCGGAAGTGGATATGGAGGTCCGTAGGTCATTTTGGAGTCATTTGGCGAAAGTAAGAACTTTGAAGGTTTTTGAGAAGTTTGACCGAGGATTGACTTTTTGATATCGGGGTCGGATTCCGATTCCGGGAGTTGGAGTAGGTTCGTAATGTTGAATATGACTTGTGTGCAAAAGTTTAAGTCATTCCGGATTGGTTTGATATGTTTCGGCGCAAAATATAGAAGTTGGAAGATTTGAAAACTCATAATTCGATTCGATGCGCGATTCATGATTTCGACGTTGTTTGATGTGATTTGAGGCCTCGAGCGAGGTCGTATTATATATTGGGACATGTTGGTATATTTGGTTAAGGTCCCGAGGGCCTCGGGTAGATTTCGGAAGGTTAACTGAATGGATTTCGGACAAAGAAAGTTGCTGAAATTCTGTTGCAGAAGCTGTTCACCAGAAAATTTCTGATGCGAGGAGTCGATTATGGCAGCTCATAGCTTGCAATCTATAAGGAATGTGAAATTTTGAAAAACATGAAATTTTTAGCCTTGCATTCTAGTTTCCGGAAAGATAAACCATTCATCATTTGGATATTTGTACAGAAAGTTATGATCAATTGAATGAGGGCTGGTAAGGCTGTTTTGCAATTTCCCTAGAAATTTCTGATGCGAGGAGCCTACTTTTGAAGCTAATATCTCAGAATCCATAAGGAATCTGAAAATTCGCAAAACATGAAAGTTGTATATCTTTGATTCCAGTTTCCAGAAAGTTACACCATTCACCATTTGGAGATTTGTAAAAAAAGTTATTATCCACTGACCGAAGGCTGATAGTAGTTCATTTTTGCCCGAAAATCAGGAAAAGTCACATTTCATACATGCGACTTGCCTAGGCAGAATGCCTAAAAACGGGAGTCAGCCATTTTTACTCATTTTTGAGTTTTGAATCTTGGATTTGGGGCGATTTTTGAAGCTTTTGGAAAAGGGTTTTCACCTAGCACTTTGAGGTAAGTAATTTCAACACAGCATGAGTTTAATACATAAATTATGGATAATTGAACATGTAAAAATTGGTGAAATCAAGGGTTTAGATGAAAACCTAGATTTTGTATAAAAATGAGATTTGACCACGAAAATGGTTATGGAATTTGGTAAAAAATATATATTTGACTTCATAAGGTTATGGCTAATAACTTTCTTCCAAAATTTTCGGAATCCAGGCACGTGGGTCCTGGGGTGAATTTTAGGAATCTTACATTTAGGGTTGGGTAATCATCTTAATAGTTGGAATATGAATTTTTGAACATGTAGTGATTAGTTTATACACTATTTCATTAGGTTTAGATTGTTCTGCACCGAATTGAGGGTTTGAGCATAATCTTGGACCGGAGAGTGGGCTTCGGAGCGAGGTAAGTCTCCTTTCTAACCTTGTAAGAGGAAATTATCCCCATAGGTGAAATAATTAAATATGTGCTTCTATTTGTGAGGGCTATGTACGCACGAGGTGACGAGAGTTCGTGCATAGCTACTATTATGCTTAATTCCGGGTAGTCTAGGACTTGAAAGCATGCTACACTTGAAATATTTGTAACCTTATTGAAATTTTAAATTCCTTAAATCATATCGAATTGGTAAATGAATTTCTAAAGAAATTAAACATCATTTTCTTGACCGTTAAAGAGAAGTTGCCATTTCTTTAGGTAATTGTTTCCCTGGTGAATTCTTGATTGATTGTTTGATGTGTTTATTTATATTTGACCGCATCGCATGTATGATTCGCGAGCGGGGTAATAGATGCATCTATGGTTCGCGTCATTCGACCCTCTGGCAGTGCACAATTTAAATATTATGTTGGATTGGGCCGTACGACCTCGGCATGATTTGCGCATGCTTGTATTGCTTGACTTGAAACTCATAGATGTTAATATTTGTTTCTCCCTGGCATGAGATAAATGTATAAATGATGAAAATGAATTTGGGAATTTCCTATAAACGAAAGAATTGTTTGCTTGCCTCATGCTATTTGAGTTACCGTCATTTTTATGAAAATCCTCGATTTATTAAATTATTGGTATATTATCATTGGACCACTAATAAGTATCGAAGTCAACCTCTCGTCTCTACTTCTTCGAGATTAGACGAGATACTTACTGAGTACATGTTGTTTTTGTCCTCATGCTACACTTGCTGTGCATTTTTGTTGCACGGGCACATGTACCTCTAACGGCCTAATGGGCGTAGCAGCATGGTTGATACGGAGACTTAGGTGAGCTGCATCTCTCGGGGCGACCCGCAGCCAGCATAGTCTCTTTTAGTTTATTGTATTTACTTCCTGTCCAAATCTGTATTCCGGACAATTATTGTACTTCATTTGATTTCCTAGTTATTGATTATGTACTTGTAACACCGACTTCTGGAATGATTATGGAATATTTAGTAATAAAAGTTGTAAATATTTTTATTTATTCAGTGATGATTACCTTTTTACTAGTTAAATGAAAGGAAATTATGGTTCCTAAAATATTAAAATGAGAGTTTAATTAATTACTCAATGTTGGCTTGCTTGACCGAGGTGTCCGGCGCCATCACGACCTTTGATGGATTTTGGGTCGTGACAGTGTAGGTTATTTTGTAGTTTTGTATCTTACTTAAGGATTGGTTATAGCTGGGTACTGAAAAGATACTTGAGTTATGTATTCATCCCTTGCAAGTTTTTTTTTTTATTTTGTTCCGTACTTCTTTCCGCTTTAGTACATGATGTATACAGGTCATATTGTAATTTCCCCGCTGTAGCCTCGTCACTACCTTGTCGAGGTTAGGCTCGGCACTTACCAGTACATGCTGATACTGCACTCTGTACTTTCTGAGAAGATTGTGGAGCCGTTAGTGACTGATTGAGAGATTGCCTTCAAATTTCACAGTTAGGAGACCCAAGGTAGTCCTGTTGGTGTCCGCAGGCCCTGGCGTCCCCTTTACGTCTCTATTGTACTGTTTTATTTATTTCTAATGTAATTTCTTTCAGACCGATATTTGTTGAAAATCATAGTATATTTGTGGATTGTGACGCCGGATTCTAGGTAATAATAGCTATAATATTGGTAATAGTATATATACAATGAGACTCTTTACTTACTTCCGCAATTATTTCTACTTGCTTAAGTTTTTTTACTCGTAATCATTGAAATGTAAAGAAAACTGGTTAATAACACTCTAACATTGGCTTGCCTAGCGAGTGTGATGTTAGGCGTTATCACGGTCTCGTTGGTGGGAATTCCAGGTCGTGACACATTTATACTTATTAAATTTTATAGGCATATTTATATTAATTTTTAAGGTTTGATAATTACTTCATTTAAAATGTAATCTAACTGTGTAATTATACTCGTGCAATCAAAGTAAACTTATAATTACTAGGTTGTATAATTAATATCCTAGTAATTACACCAATTCCAATTACCTAGTGGCTTTTCAAACAGACCCTTAAAGTTAATGTTTTTTCTCATTAACTTTTTTTGTCGTGTTGTGTGATGTATAAATGAGTATTATTCATGGAGAAAGTTTGGCCAAGCTTTTGGGAAATAAGAAGTACTTTTTTTATAATAAAAAAATACTTTTTAAAGTTGGCCAAAAAAGAAAAAGTATTTTTGAGCAGCAACGGAAACAGTTTTCCTGATTTTGGGAAAAATATATAAATTATAGGTCTTTCCGAGAAGTAGAAGTAGAAAATTAATTTATTCAATACAAAAACATCCTTACATTAAATTTATATTTTTCAAATTATCCCTCATTAATTTAACATTTCTATTTTCTTTTTCTCCTTTTACAATACATTTCTTCTATTTTTTCCTATTATATTTTTATTCTCTTTCTCCTATTTCTCACTGGAATATCTCTCTATTATAGATACTTTACTACTGTTATATAGTGATTTATAAGAGTAATTTTTTAATTTATATTGAGTGATGTATTTTGAGATATTAATTAAACCATCCTGTAAACAATAAGTAATATTAGATGAACAAATATTATCACTTTGGAATAACTATATTTTATATTGATTAAAAATTTTAAATTATATTTTTATTATAATAAATATTTAAATTCATTTCTCTCTTTTAAATAATACTAATGCAAGCTAAACATTTATGGTCCTTTTCCGTAATTTGATACACAAAAATAATTTTTGGAATGATAAGCCAAACACAATTTGCTTGTAAAAAGTACTACTCAATGAATGGCCAAACACAAACTACTGCTCCCTCCGATTCACAATAAGTGACCAATTTGTTTTTTCATTTTGATTCAAAATAAGTGTCCAGTTATGTAATCAAGAAAGAATTCAATTTGATTTTACAAAATAACCCCTATATACATATCCCTAAAAAGTTTTCTTACTCCTCACATTAAATATTTAATTAGGGTAGTTTAGTCATAGTAGGTATTTTTGTATAGAATTTAATATTTTCTTAATGAGCGTGCTAAAAGCAAATTGGTCACTTATTGTGAACCGGAGGGAATAGTACTTTGCAAAAGTACTTTTTTGAAAAGCACTTTTAAACAAAAGTACTTTTATAAATAACCACTTTTTGGCAACTTGGCCAACCGGGCTCTTAGTTTGGTTTTTGAGATAAGGTGAGATATTCCATAATTAACTTTTGAACTAAATTTATATTTTATTTTATTGAAGGTATTAGCTAATTTCAGGATTATTTTATACTTCAAACTTGGTATTATTTTATCCCACTTAGGAGGTAAAATTATTTATGTTGAGATAAGTTATCCTGATATAAGAGTAAAAATTGACCGTATTAGCTCCTCAGTCTTGTTCGTCGCAACAACAACAAATTCAGTGAAATTTCACAAGTGAGATATCGGGATGGTAGGATGTACGCAACTTTGCTCTTACCCTGGGAACGCAAAGAGACTGTTTTGGATAGACCCTCGGCTGAAAAAATAATGAGAAGCAGTGGCAACAAGTCATTTGTAATTTCATATGTTTGGACTATAAAGTGGATTCGTGCTTTCTGTCACTGCTAGAGCAAAATACTTAAAATTTAAAGACTATTTAACATTATGTAATAACAAATAGAAATAGTTATTAAAAATTTTAGTAGAAAAGAAATGAATAAAATGTATGTAATTTACTAAAATAACCAAGGTTAAAAATGTAAACAAAAGATTTATCTAAGTTTATCCAGTTTCTACATAAAGAACGATTTTCGCTTTTTATTTCTTTAATTGTTTTGAAATGCATTGTGGATTATTGTGTGGTGATTTAATTAGTGGCTTGTCTAACGACGGCGTTGGATGCCATCACGATCTATATTAGGATTTGGGTCGTGGTAATCACGAACTCAAATATATAATTTATTCCTAAATATCACGTCCAATCTCGTGGTCAAAACTGGAAAAAAAAAACATCCTTTTTCTCTTTTAAATTTGATTTTGCTGCCAAGTTATTCGGCTGCTTGGACGATGATCTTTTAGCTGGAAACAAAGATACAGGAAAACACAGATGTTATTGTTTTTGCTTTTTTTCACTACGTGGAAATGAAGAAGTCTTTGGTTTTTTTTTCCTCATCAACTTTTTTTGTCGTGTTGCGTGATGTATGAGAGCGTGTTTGGAAGCCACCTAGGAATTGGATTTTGCTGTAATTTGGTGTAAGTATATAATTTGGCATATTTGTCTGGCCAAGTAATTATTGGTCAGCATGGAATTGGGTAATTGGAGAGGTGCAATTACACTCTCCGATTCTCAAGGAGGTGAGAATTGATGGTAATTACACTATGTAATTATAAAGTTATTTTTTAATTTCCTTTGTTTTTTATTTAAATTTATTTTCTTTGTAACTTTTTATTGCTATTATTTTAATTTCTTTTTAATTTTTACTTTCTATTTTTTTAATTTTAAACTATATTTTTGTTTTACATTATTTATTTATTATTTTCCTACATTTACTTCTTGTGGTTCCATGTAATATTCTATTTCTTATTTGTTTTATTCTCTTCATTTAGCGTAACTGCATTATTATTCTAGTTTTTCAAACTACACCTCCTAATATTAGAAATAATGAGTCATTAACAAACTTGGCATATAATGAGTGATGTCATTAAAGTAGAATTTTGTTGTTGAATGAGGTTATAAACTTATTATGTTTCCTAATCTTAAGTTGTATTGGAACTTATTTTTATTATGTCGGAATTTGACATATGTTAAAAAATATTTGGGGGGGGGTTGAAATTGTGTTATATTTTTCAATTTACTTGTTTTAATAGTATTGTCTTGTTATTTCACATTGCATGCAGTTCATTTTTTAGTTAGAATCGATAGATTAGTTTTGGTAAACATTTGCATAATGTTATGACATTATACTTGTAGTTTAATATATTTTATCAAACATGCATTTCATGATATTCTTACAAAACGTATATTGTGATGACCCAAAGGGTCATCTTATGCTTTAGAACTCGATTTCATGTTCCGAGATATTAAAAACCTCCTTTTATTACTCCTCGATTTGCGTGCACAGTCTGGGCGTGTATTCGGAAAGCTTTTATGTGAAAAATCGATGAAATAATAATTTTTGGCCTAAAAAGTTGATTTTCATTGACTTCGGCCAACGTTTTGGGTACACGAATCCGGACCCATGTCCTGACGGTCCCGGTGGATCCGTAGTAAGATATGGGACCCGGGCGTATGCCTGGAATCGAATTCTGAGGTCCCTAGCCCGAGAAAGGAATTTTTGATGAAAATTGTAAGACTGAAATTATAATGGTTTTAAGAATTTGGTTGATATTTGATCTTGCTGGTACCGCGTCCGTATTTTGGTTTTGGAGCCCGGTACAGGTTCGCGTTTTTGTGAGAAATGGGACTGATTTGACGTGATTCGGACCTTTAGTTGAGAAAATAGAAATTTTGAAACTTTCTTGAAAATTTCATGCAATTTGGTGCTAAATTCGTAGCTCTAGGTGTTATTTTGGCTATTTGATCGCGCGAGTAAGTTCGTATGATGTTTTAAGAGTTGTGTGCATGTTTGGTTTGGAGCCCCGAGGGCTCGGGTGAGTTTCAGATAGGCTACGAGATGTTTTAGACTTGAAAAATTTGGTGTTTTTGGCTTCAGCTGTCATTTGGTATCTTCTTCTTCACGTTCGCGAATGGTCTCTCGCGAACGCGAAGAGTAAGTTGGCCCAAAGGAGAATTTCTTCTACGCGAACGCGAAATGCTGGTCTAACGCGGAGCGTTGGAGGCATTACCCTTCTCGAACGCGACCAGGCTATCGCGAACACGAAACATTGGGACCTGGGGGAGGGGAGATAACTCATCGCGAACGCGGAGGCTGGGGGGAGTATGCTTTCGCGAACGCGAAGGGTTTCTCGCGAAGACGTAGGCCAATAGGGCCATAGCTTCGCGATCGCGACAGGCCTCTCGCGAATGCGAACAAGGTCTGTCCAGTAATTTTAAAACAGAACCAGCACGGGATTTCTTCAAAAATTTCACAACCCTTTCATTAGAACTCGATCTAGGAGTAATTTTAAAGAGGGAGTTCAACACCAAATCATAAGTTTGTGTTCTTTAACTCATTTCCTTCAACTTCCATCAACACCCATTAGATTTCTAGCCCTAAATCTTGTTCTTTCATGGTAGAATTAGGAATATTTGGAGGAATTGGGGGGTTTTTTATAAATTGGGGATTTAGACCTTGATTTGGGGTCGGATTCCGGAACTAGTTACATATTTGGGCTCGGGATGAATGGGTTTTGGTCCGAACCTCGAGTTTTGACCAAGCGGGCTCGGGGTCAGTTTTTGCCTTTTTGGGGGAAATGTTGGGAAACGTATAATTATGTATTGGAATTGATTTGTTTAGCTATGATTGAGGTTATTAAGTTAATTATGACTAGATACGAGTGGATTGGTGGTGGAATCTAGAGGAAAAGCTGTAACGACCCGACCTGTCGTTTTGAGCATTTGCACTTCGCTCGCCAGTTCTCGGGCTGACTAGCTCCGTATGATGTATTATGACTTATGTAAATCGTCGATTTTGGTTTTCAGGTTAAGCGGAACAAATATGGAAAAATGATTCTCAACTTGAAGCTTTAAATTTGAAAAGTTTGACCAAGTTTTGACTTTTTTGTATTCGATCTCGGATTTGGATTTTTATGATTTGGTTAGCTCCGTTGGGTGATTTTGGACTTAGGAGCGCGTCCGAGTTGTGATTTGGAGGTCCATAGTAGAATTTGGCTTAAAATGGTGAAAGTGGGAATTTTGGAAAGTTTGACAGGGAGTGGACTTTTTTATATCGGGGTCGGATTTCGATTTTGTAAGTTGGAGCAGGTCCGTAATGTCAAATGTGATTTGTGTGCAAAATTTGAGGTCAATCGGACATGATTTGATAGGTTTAGGCATCGGTTGTGGAAGTTAAAGTTTCAAAGTTTATTGATTTTGAATTGAGGTATGATTCGTGTTTTAGCATTGTTTGATGTGATTTGAGGCCTCCACTAAGTCCGTGATATATTTTGAGACTTGTTAGTATGTTCGGGCGGGGTCCCAAAGGGCTCGGGTGAGTTTCGGGGTGGTTTCAGACCATTTCTAGGCTATTTCTAGTTGTTGGTTTTTGGCTTCAGGGGTGTACAGTGCGTTAGCATGGATCTGGTCGCGTTAGCATAGAGAAAGTTTGTAAAAATGGAGCTGTGCTACGCGATTGCGTAAGACTACCCACGATCGCATAGAGTAAAATCTCTGCTGCACTGACCCGACTTTTGAAGCTTATACCTCACAATTTATAAGGAATATGAAGATGATCCAAAAACGAAAGTTGTAGCCCTTGATGTCTAGTTTACAAAAAGTTAAACCAATTGTAATTTGGAGTTTTGTACAAAAAATTATGACCATTATACTAGAGGCTATCCGGAAGAGTTGGAGAAGGTTGTTGGAAAAATTTGTTCTACGCGATCGCGGTGGATGGCCGCGATCGCGTAGTGTAAAAAAAGGGCTGGAAAATTTTGTGCTTCTCTATCGCATTAGTTTGTCCACGATAGCATAGGGTAAATGCCTGGGCAGATTATAAAGTACTCTATTTCGAGGGTTTCGACCATTTTTGCATTTTTGGAGCTATGGAGCTCGGATTGAGGCGATTTTTGAAGGGATTTCAGAGAAGTGATTGGGGTAAGTGTCCTTCACTTATTTTTGATTAAATTCCATGATTTTACCTTGATTTTTATCATCTAAGTTGGGAATGTGGGGTGAAAATTGGGGGGGGGGGGGGGGGAATGGAAGAGAATTGGAGAGATGATTTTGGAGATTTGAATGGCCATTTGATGTCGGATTTTGATGAATTTGGTATGGGTAGACTGGTGAATGAATGGGCTTTCTAATTTTAACTTTTGTTGGATTTCTAGACGTGGGCTCGAGGGCCGGGTTTGAGTGAATTTCGGGATTGTGCTTAATTTGATAGTTTTTCTTGTGGAATTCATTCCATTAGTGCATGTTGATGGTATTGTTCTGGTTGTGAATAGATTCGGAGTGATTGGAGGCCAAGTCAGGGGGCAAGGGCATCGCTAGTTAGATTTTTGTCCGGTTTGAGGTAAGTAATAATTGTAAATGTTGTCATGAGGGTATGGAACCCCGGATTTCACATCGTTTCACTACTTTGAGGTGACGCACACACTAGATGACGAGCGTGGGGTCGTGTACCGTTGGGGATTATGACTTGGTCCATCCCGTACGACTATTAAGTCGCGTATTTGATTGAAAACTATTTGATATTATTGTATTTTGGAAAGTATTACTATATTTGGGGCTGAATGTCGTGTTTGGGCCTCGTGCCGAATGTTTGGACCCTTAGGGGATTTTTACTATTGTTTTCTCACTATTTTTGGTTTAATATTTACATTCAGTCATGCTATGTTTTTACTGATTTCGTAACTCGGTTCTACTCCGTTTTGATTCTATAAAAGATATTTTGGACCGAGCACCTGTTTTACTTTTAGCCCGAGTGGCTTGAGCGGTTTCTGACTGAGTGAGGCCGAGGGCTTGTGTTGTAAGGATATTATGGGATCGGGCTGCACGCCGCAATAAGTTGTTACTTATTCATGATATTGTGAGGCCGAGGGCCTGATTGATTTATGCCACGAGGTGTCTTGTTATTATGAGGCCGAGGGCCTGACTGATTTATGCCACGAGATGGATTGTCATAGCGCTTGGGCTGTAGGAGCCCCTCTGGAGTCTGAACACCCTTAGTTTGCACGGGTACCCAGTGTGTGTGATGTGATGCTGCCTGAGGGGCTGATCTTGATTATGTTGTTGCCCGAGGGGCTGATTATGAGTGATTGTGAGGTAGCCCTCGGGGCTGATCTTGATTATGATGTTTCCCGAGGGGCTGATGATGACTGATTGTGAGGTAGCCCGAGGGGCTGGTTCTTTTGATATTTTTCCCGAGGGGCGATTTATGGTACATATTTTGCCCGAGGGGCTATGTACGTTTTTATCATTTTGACTCACTGTTTCTTCACTTATTTGAAACTATTGAAAGATGTTTTAGAAGGAAAGGTTTTACTGAAATTGAGTTTGTTTTACGAGATAATGAAGTTCTGTACTATTTTGGAAATGTATTATATTTGTTATAGTGCTGTGACGTGGAATTATCTGTTTTCTTACTGCTCAGCTTTCATTTACTTTTATTACTTACTGAGTTGGCGTACTCACATTACTCCCTGCACCTTGTGTGCAGATCTAGGAGTTGCCGGTCGTGATAGTGAGCATTGGTCGACCTTTCAGCAAGATATTTGGGAGTCGACAAGGTAGCTGCATGACATTCGCAGCCCTGTTCTTCTCTCTCATATCTTCCCTAGATTTTATTAGTATTTTCTTCCAAATTGGGCTAGACTTCATTGTATATAGACAGAGTTGTAGTTGCTCGTGACTTGTGACACCCCGATGCCGGGCTGGTGTATTTATTCCGCACTTGTTATTTAGACTTATGTTATGATATTACTTGTTAATTAATGACTTAAAAATGGCTTTTATAGAATAATGGTTATTTGAGAATTATGTCGGCTGGCGTAGTTTCACGATAGGCGCCATCACGACTGGGTCGATTTTAGGGTCGTGACAAAAGCGGTATGTGAGCAGTGAGTGTGTTGTGTCTAATTTTGACTTGAGGGATTAGGGATCCCCGACTTAATTGCTATGTGAAAATCCATGTGCTGGCGTATAGGTGAGGTGACGAGTACATATGCGCCGCCAACTTATCTGTTTAGCCTGTTCCCTTCCCCGTTCCTAATATATTGTCTTCCTGTCTTAACTACTACATGCTTATTGGTGCTTCCATGTTTAATTGCTTCTTGTTAGATGTTGTTTTCTTTTGTTGAAGGTATTAATTATTCCGTAGTTTATATTGTATTACATTATTGGTTTAAGTTGGTTTATTGGTGTTTCAAGGTATATTTTAGTTGGCCTCGCTGTGTAGTATTAATTGAGTGAAATTTCATAATTGTATAACCTTTTATTTGCTTTGGTTTGAGGCTTAAATATTGTGGAGGGTTTGAACTAAAATGTGAAACCTCCTGTTCTTATTGTGTGATTGGTACTGATATGGTGGGATCAGGTTGCACGCCGCAACATGAGGAATAAAGGTGATATATTGAGGAGGAATAAGGGTGAAATGTGATTGTCTGGTGGGATCAGGTTGCGCGCTGCAACAGGAGGAATAAGGGTGGATTGATACAGAGCAATAAGGGTGAATGTTCATATTGTTACTGATTATATGGTGGGATCGGGATGCGCGCGACATTAGTTTGTTGTTTATGTATTCTTCTTCTGTTGTGAATTTATTCTGTAGTTTTACATCTCACTTAAGGATTGGTTATAGCTGGATACTGATAAGATATTTGAGTTCCGTATTCAGTTTTGCTGCAAGTGACTGTTTCGTTTTGTCCCGTACTTCCTTTTCGCGTTATTATATATTGTATGCAGGTTATATTGTAAATGCCCCGTCGTAGCCTCGTCACTACCTCGTCGAGGTTAGGCTCATCACTTACCGTACAGGGGGTCGGTTGTACTGAATATGAACTCTGCACTTTCTATGCTGATTTTGGAGCTGGTAGTGGCTAATCGAGAGGTCGGTTGCAGATATTTCATCTCGGAGACCCAAGGTAGTCTTGCTCGCGTCCGCAGGCCCAGGCGTCCCCTCCTATGTTTCTACATTCCTGTTTTCTTTTCTCTCTAAACAAATGTAATTTCTTTCAGACCAATGTTTGTAGATATTCGTAGTATGTTCGTGGATTGTGACACCAGACTTTTGGTAGTTAGTTATGGTATTGTGAATAGACAAAAGGTTATTATCGTATTTCCGCATTTATTTCTTCTTGATTTAGTCTGTTAAATTTCAATCTATGAAATGTAAATGAAAAAGGTAGATAAAACTCTAATGTTGATTGCCTAGCGAGTGCGGTGTTAGTTGCCATCACGATTCCGATGGTGGGAATTTCGGGTCGTGACATATATTTTTAGTTTTTATAATTAATTAAACTAAATATTATTAATTCGGAAAATATATATCAAACATTTTTATAATATTAGATATAATATATGATTACTAATTAGTGCATATTCAAGAATAAAATATTCATCTTAACTACCAAACCAAATATCATTTATACTTAAAAAATCATTTATGGTTATATATTTATTATATTAACTATTATTTTTCGATAATTACTTCATTTAAAATTTAATCTAATTGTGCAGTTACACTTGTGCAACCAAACAGTATGCTTGTAATTATACTGTAATTACATTAAGACAAACAAACAGGTCGCCGTAATTACTACCCTAGTAATTACACCAATTCCAATTACCAGATAGCTTTCCAAACAGACCCAAGGGCTATTGTTCATGAATATCTTTCCCCAAAATTAAATTCATATTTTATTTTATTGAAGGTATTAACTAAGTCACGACACAAATCTCAACCTGTCGTGATGACGCCTATCATGGTACTGGGCAAGCCGACTGCTCAGATAATTCCAACACTATCAGCTTTGAAATATACTAAAACGGTTAAAATAAATAGAAATCTGATAAAACAGGATAGAATATCATGACTCAATACATAAGTGTTCCCCAAAACGGGGTGTCACCAAGTACATGAACATCTACTAATGACATAGTCTGGTACACTGTCTTGAAAGTAGAACTGAATAAATAAATTGAAAGATAGGGGAGGAGAGTCAAGGTTTGTGGACGCCAAGAAGCTACCTCGATGATCTCTGGATGTCTGAACTCTGTGAATCAGCAATCGCTGTGACCAGAAACAATTGGATCTGCACACGAGATGCAGGGTGTAGCGTGAGTAAAACTAACTCAATAAGTAGCAAATCTAACCTTTGGACTGAAAGTAGTGACGAGTTTGAGTAATACAGTCCACATGCTGTATTAAGAGTACGGAAACTTACAACAAATATGACAGTATTATCTAAAAAATTTACAATCTACGAATAATGGTACAAGAATTTAGACATGCTTTTAGGTTTTTGCAATAAAACTTAACACAAAGTAGGGAAGATCCAGCCCAAATACAAATAACCATGGTAGATCCAGCCCAACTGTAAATAACTGCTAGCATTGCGTCCACTATGGATGTGCAGACTTCGGAGGGGCTGGTCCATCCCAAGCACTATAATAAACCAAATTCTGGCATGAATCAATAAAGCATGTTGCGATGTGCAGCCTGATCCCATGAATATCACTCACAATAAACCCTCGGCCTCACTCAGTCATTGATCTCTCCAGTCTCTCAGGCTCGCAAAAATCATGATAATCAACCCAAGCAATGATAATATGATGTATCAATAAAAGAAAACAGAGATTGAGATATAATATGCAAATAATAGATGTGACTGAGTACAAAATGGTAAATTAAACAAATAATTCAACATGTAGCACGACTTCTGTGGGTCCCAACAGTATCAATACGTAGCCTAAGCAGGATTTCTAACATGATTGGTAACTCAATTGCTCTAACACATGGTGAACTTACGGGCAACAAGATTATTCAACTATGTAGTTCCATGGAATCGACCAAGTCACAATTCTTACAGTGCACGCCCACACGCTCGTCACCTAGCATGTGTGTCACCTCAGCACAAATCACATAACACGCAATTCGGGATTTCATACCCTCAGAACCAAGTTTAGAAGTGTCACTTACCTCAAACCGTGCAAATCTCTACTCTAACACACCCTTGCCTCGCAAAACGGCCTCCGAATGCCTCGAATCTAGGCACAAACAATTCGATAAAATCAACACGAGATAAAGGAATCAATTCCATATGAAATTCCAGGAATCGAATTCCGAGGTCCCTAGTCTGAGAAATGAATTTTTGAAGAAAATTGTTAAACTGGAAATATAAAGGTTTTAAGAATTGGTTTAATAATTGATTTTGTTGATACCGGGTCCGTATTGTGGTTTCGAAGCCCGCTGCAGGTCTGTTATGATATTTTTACCCTATCTGTGAAATTATGTGAGGAACGAGACTGATTTGACGTAGTTCAGACCATTGGTTGAGAAAATACAACTTTTGAACTTTCTTGAAAATTTCATGCAATTTGATGCTAAATTCGTAGTTCTAGGTGTTATTTTGGCGATTTGATCGCACGAGCAAGTCTGTATGACATTTTTAGACTTGTGTGAATGCTTGGTTTGGAGCCCCGAGGGCTCGGGTGAGTTTCGGATAGGCTTCGGGATGTTTTGAACTTGGAAAAAAAATCTGGTTTTTCTGCAGCTTCAATGTTTTCTAGTTTCCTTCTTCACAATCGCGAAGCTATTCTCGAGAATGCGAAGAGTGATCTGGGTTGGGGATGGTTTTGTTCTATGCGAACGCGAGGCCATGGTCGCGAACGCGAAGAACTGGGGGGTCTGATCTTTGCGAACCCGACTGGCAACACGCGAACGCGTAGAGTTATTGGAGGTGGGCTGGGAATCAGTGGGTTGTTCTACGCGAACGCGAGTCAAGGCTCACGAACGCGATGGCCAGGGTGGATAGACCATCATGAACGCATGCAATCCTTCACGAACGCGTAGGCCTTTTGGGCCGCTACCCTTCACGAATGCGGCAGGACCTTCGCGAACACGAATAAGGCATGACGTCCAGTTATTAAAAATAGAACTAGAAGATCTAGAGGCGATTTTCAAAAGCGGCGTTTGAGGCTTGAGTTCGGTCGTGGAATCGAGGTAAGTGTTGTGGCTAACCTTAGCTTGAGGGATTAAGTATTGTTTCTTTATTTGCTACGTGTTTGGTTGTTGAGTACGATATATAGGTGTAGTGACGAACATCTATACATCATTATCTGGTTAAAGCATGCGAGCGAGTCTTATACTTGTGACTGTTGTATTCCTTATTCGTACTATTCATGCTTAAACTGGTTACTCTTCCTGTTAAACAAATCTTATCATGTTTCCCTGATACTGGATATTGGTTGAGTATTGACTCGAGTTGGGATTTATATTATGAAGTTAAATGTTGAACGAGGTTGGTTATTGATGATTCCCTTGCTGGGTTGTTGTTGTTATGTTGTTTGGGTAAAGAAGAGTGTAAAGCACGAAGGGTGATGCCGTGTAATGTCTTGTGAGTGAGTGTTAATGCACGAAGGGTGATGTCGTGCCATGTTCTGAGAGTGTTAATGCACGAAGGGTGATGCCGTTCCATGTAATGAGAGAGTTAATGCACGAAGAGTGATGTCGTGTCGTTTCTTTTGTTTCTTATGGTAAGGACGAGAATAAAAGCACAAAGGGTGATGCCGTGCACATGTTTGCTATGTTATTATTCCCGTTGGTTCAAAGCATGATACTTACTGTGTTTATGTACTGTACTGTTTTTAGAATTTGATATTCCCCTCAGCATGTTTTCCCCCTTCCCGTTATTATCTGTTAAACTTCCTTTATTGTTATTTTCTCGTATATGATTTACCTGCACAGGTTCATGTTATTTGTCGTGTTCTAGCCTCGTCACTACTTCGTCGAGGTTAGACTCGGTACTTACCAGTAACATGGGTTGGTTGCACTGATATTGTACTCTGCACTTTCTGTGCAGATTTCGGTACTGGACCTCGTTGATCAGAGTTGGGTTGCTGCCTTCAGTCCATCAGGAAACCCAAGGTAGATCTGCCAGCGTTCTCAAACCCAGGAGTCCCCTTCCCTCTATCTTAGATTCCCTGTTTTCTTTCATTTCGAGAACAGATGTATTTTCTTTGAACCAGTATCTGTAGAAACTCTTAGACGTTTGGGGATTTAGACACCAGATCTTTGGGTAGTCGTGTATTAGTGTTTTAAACTGTTATAAAACTTCTGCACTTCTTATTTGTTTAGTTTAAATTATTGATAATTACTGTTTTGGTTAGTGATTAGCGTGTTAGATCTTTATCTGTTGGCTTGCCTAGAATTCCAAAGGTTAGGCGTCATCACGATATCGGTGGTGGGAAATCCGGGTCGTGACAGAAAACCAGATCAGAGACATCAGAAAACTTCATCCAATCTCCAAGTCCAAAATTTGATCCGCTAACCATCTGAAACTCGCCAGAGGCCCCCGGGACCTCAACCAAATATATCAACAAGTCCTACAACCCAACCCAAAACAACATCAAAATACCAAATTACACTCGGATTCAAGCCTAAGAACTTCTAAACTTCTGAATTCCACAAACGATGCCGAAACCCACCAAAACACGTCCGAATGACCTCAAATTTTGCACGCAAGTCAGAAATGACACCACGGACCTACTCCAACTTCCCGAAATCCAATCCGACCCTGATATCAAAATTTTCACTGCCGACCAAAATCGCCAAAATTCCAACTTTCGCCAATTCAAGCCTAATTCCACTACGGGCTTCCAAATCACATTCCGGACGCGCTCCTAAGTCCAAAATCACCTAACTCTGCTAATGGAACCATCAAAATTCAAATCCGAGGTCGTTTACACATAAGTCAACTTCCGGTCAACTCTTCCAATCTCATAAGAGACTAAGTGTCTCAATTCACTCCAAAACTACTCCGGACCCGAACCAACTAACCTGGTAAGTAAAAATACAGCTGAAGAACACAAAAGAAGTAGGAAATGGGGCTACGTGCCTATAACTCTCAAAATGACCGGCCGAGTCGTTACAAAAACACAATACGAACTTAGTCGAGCCTCCAAATCACATCAAACACCGCTAAAACCACGAATCGCGCATCGATTCAAGCTAATGAACTTATGAACTTCCAACTTTTACATTCGATGCCAAAACCTATCAGATCATGTCCAATTGACCTCAAATTTTACACACAAGTCATAAATGACACAACGGACCTACTCCAACTTCCGAAATCCCAATCCGAGCCCGGTAACCACAAATTCAACTCTTGGTCAAACTTCTAAATTTCCAAAGCTTCACATTTTCTAACTTTCACCATTTCAAGCCTAATTCAACTACGAACCTCCATCACTATCCGGACACACTCCTAAGTCCAAAATCACCCAACGGAGCTAACAGAACCATCAAAAATCCATTCCGGAGTCATTTACACCAAGCAAACATTTGGTCAATGAGCAGTAAGTAGGGGAACGGGGCTACAACTCTCAAAACGACCCGCCGGATCGTTACATTTTAGGAGTAATTTATACTTCAAACCTCGTATTATTTTATCCCACCTAAGAGGTAAAATTATTAATATTGAGATAAGTTATCCTGAGATAAAAGTAAACATTGACTATATTAGCCCATCAGCCATGTTCGTTGTAATTTTATATACAACAACAATAAATCCAGTGAAATTCTACAAGTGGAATTTTGAGAGGGTGGGATGTATGCAATCTTACCATTACCCTGAGAAGCCGAAGAGACTATTTTTGACAGACCCTCGGCTGAAAAAAAATGAGAAAAAGCAGTGGCAGCAAGTCATTTGTTATTTTATATGTTTGGAATATAAATTGCATTAGTATTTTCTGTCACTGCTAGAGCTAAATACTTAAAATCTAAAGACTGCCAAACATTATGCAGTAACAAATTGAAATAGTTATTAAAAAGAAATGATTCAAATGTATCTAATTTACTAAAATAACCAATGTTAAAATTGAAAACAAAACATTTATCTAAATTTATCCAGTTTCGATGTCATGACCCAAGTTCGCCCTCCGTGAAATATCGTGACGGCACCTAGTCCCTGCGACTAGGTTAGCCTAAAAATTTGAGGAAAAAGGAAAACGAAGATAAACTAGTAAAAACTGTGGATAAAACATTCTAAAAAAACGTTTAAGATGCCGCTCAGCATATACAAATACACACTCTCAACTGAGTCACTCCCAAAACCCGGAATCTCATAAAATCACAAGCTGAGAATACTACATAGTGTTCTAACTCCAGAATGTCTAATCAAAGGAAAATATAGAAGATCTACAGCTAAAAGAGAGAATAGAGAGGGACTCCTCGATCTGCGGACGCGGCAGATATACCTCGAAGTCTTTGAAGATCGCCTCGCCTCACTGATGGTATGGCTGAGCCGAAGAACCTGGATCTGCACATGAAAAACATGTGCAGGAAAGGGCATGAGTACACAACGGCGGTACCCAGTAAGTACCAAGCCTAACCTCGGCCGAGTAGTGACGAGGAAGGTCAGGACTCTACTGGTTATATACATATATATGGCATAAGATAAAACAGTATGAAGTGAGACAGGATAATAAAAATAATAACAGCTATAACGGAAGGAAAATCACAGAAAGAATGTAACTCCACAAAGAGATGGCAACACGGGGTCTCCCAGGATATCGTCCTGTAGTCCCTAATGTAAATACCCAAAGGATCTCCCGGGATATCGTCCCATAGTCCAGTTCATAATGTGTAGGGGATCTCCTAGAATGCCAATCCTTAGTCCCAAATGTAAATATCCAGTACATGGGGAATCTACCGGGTGTTGTCCCGTAGTCCCAATATAAATGTGCAGGGGGATCTCCCGGAATACCAATCCGTAGTCCCAAATAAACAAGCAAGGGGATCTCCCGGGATATAGCCCGTAGTCCCAAAGCAAATAAACAACAGTATCACGAAGAATATTGAATATTATCCAATTCCGTGCCAAGGAGAAAAAATAGATATTTCTATCCCAACATACTGCACAAAATTCAGATAAACAATTTAAGCAAGTAGAAAACTAAGTCACTTAGGCATGCTTCCCTAAACTAGACAGTAGGCTTCAATTTCAAATAGTGTACAACAAGGAAGAAAACACATTTATATACTTAATGAAAACGGGATTTTTCCAACAGTTAGCACATGTACGCACTCATCACCTCACGTACACAGCATTCATATAACACGATACCAAGTCCTAAGGGGGGGGTTCCCCTACACAAGGTTAGGCAAACCACTTACCTCGAACCAGATCAATCAACTCGAAATCACATCCTTGCCACGAGTACCCCACTCCAAATGGCCTAAATCTATTCAAATCGAATGCATAATGTAAATATAACTTCAAGTAGCTAATTCAACTAATAAATTCGAAGCTAACACGCGAAATTAAGAAAATTACCCAAGAAGTCCCCCCCCCCCCCCACCGGCCCAAGTCTTGGAATCGGATAAAATTCACAAAACTAGAATCCTTACATCTCACAAGTTCATACATACCAAAAAAATCAAAATCCGACCACAAACGACCCCTCAAATCCCTAAATCAAAGTCTCCAATCCCGAGCCCTAAACCTCCAATTTAAACCACTAATCTCCACAAATTCCATGCCTAATCAGTAAAATATCACCATAGAAACAAGTTTTAGTTCCAAAAATCTTACCTCCACGAAATATCCTTGAATCCCCTCTTCAAATTGCTCCCACAAGCTCCAACCCGAATGAGAAGTTGATGAAATAAGCCAAAAATTCGCGAAGGCAACTATTTATATGTTTTGCCCAGCGATACCGCACCTGCGGTCCATTTCCCGTATATGCGGGACCGTTTCTACGCTCCATCAACCGCTTCTGCGATTTTTCAATTAAATTCCCTAACCGCACCTACAACGCAATATCCGCACATGCGGTCACGCAGGTGCGTTCCTTCCTCCACACCTGCGACTTCTGCCTCAGCTCTTCAAAATCATGCATCCGCGATCATCTTTCGCATCTACGATCATCGCACATGCGGTTCCCACTCCGTAGGTGCGGAAATATTAGAAGCAGCAGCTTCAGCTGCCTTATTCCTCATCCAAACTCTCCGTTAACCATCCGAAATTATCTCGAAGCCCCCGGGACCTTTACCAAAAGTACGAACTGGTCATATACCACTATTCAAACTTGTACTAATCTTCATAACACTCAAAACAACATCGAATCATCAAAACACCCTCGGATTCAAGCCTAAGGATTCCTAAACTTCCGAATTTCGCATTCGATCAAAAAGTCCATCAAACCTCGTCCGAATGACCTGGAATTTTGCACACACGTCTCAAATAAAATAACGGACATATTAAAATTTCCGGAATTCTATTCCGACACCGATATAAAAATCTCGCGATCGAACAGGAAACTTCAAAAATTCGACTTTCGGCATTTCAAGCCTAATTAAATTATGGAGCTCCAAAAATTCGACTTCGGTCCAAATTCTAAATCTTAAGCTCTCATTTAGGGACTAAGTGTCCCAAAACACATTAAAACTCAAAACGAATCCTCCCGACAACTCACAATAGCAGAAACAAACACGGGGAATGCAGTTAATAAGGGATCGGGGCGTTAATTCTTAAAACGACCGGCCGGGTCGTTACATCCTCCCCCTCCTAAAACATTCGTTCGCCTCTAACGAGCATAGAGATATACCTGAAGCGCTGAAGAGATGAGGGTAACGGTTGCGCATATCCTGCTCGGTCTCCCAAGTCGCCTCTTCGACCGGCTGACCCCGCCACTGAACCTTCAGTGATGTAATGTTCTTTGACCTCAGCTTCCTAACTTGCCTGTCCGATATCGCCACTGGCTCCTCAATATAAGATAGATCCTTGTCCAACTGGACTGAACTGAAATCCAACACGTGCGACGGATCACAGTAATACTTCCGGAGAATCGAAACATGAAATACCGGATGAACCCCTTCCAAGCTGGGAGGTAAGGCAAGCTCATAAGCAACCTCCCCTGCACGCCGCAATATCTCAAGAGGGCCAATAAACCTCGGACGCAATTTTCTTTTCTTCCCAAATCTCATAACGCCCTTCATAGGCGAAACCCGAAGCAAGACCCGCTCTCCGACCATGTAGGAAACATCACGAATCTTCCGGTCCGCATAACTCTTCTGTCTAGACTAGGTTGTAGAGAGTCTATCCTGAATCACCTTAACCTTCTCCAAAGCATCCTGAACCAACTCTATGCCCAATAATCTAGCCTCGTGATAAGTCGGGATTTTAACATGTTTTATGCCCCTACTTGCCTATGCTATGGTTATAAATTGCTACAAAATAGTTCCAAAATGCTCACAAGTTGTGCTTGATTGCAGGTTTGATCGACAAAGTGACGAAATGTCAAAGATCGGCTCAAAAGGAGTGAAACGTGCTTAAGTATCAAAGATTAAGTGAATTGAGGAAAAGAGGGCCTAGTGCGGACCGCGCAAAAGTGAATGCGGCCGCATTAGGAGGTTCAGAGACATGGCTAGTTTAGGCTTAAGGCTACGTGGCCGTGGTACTCGTTATGCGGTCCGCGGTGGTGACTTCGCGGCCGCACTACCTTTTTGTGCGGTCCGCGAAGCAGAGGTTCAGAAGAGATGTGAAATCCCAAGTGTTAAGCCACGCGGTCCGCGGTCAAGCTTGTGCGGACCGCGCCTGTTGCCTTCGCGGCACGGTTCAATCCACGCGATCCGTGGTCCTCAAGATCAGAGAAGTTGAAAGTTGAAGTTAAATAGCCAGTACGGCCGCGGTCCTTTTTGTGCGGCCCGCACTGACCCCGCAGGGGTATTTTTGTCCAGTTTTTCTAGCCTAGTATAAATAGGACATTTTACCATTTTTAGGTCATCTGTTATCTTCAGAACACATCTGCGCTCATGAGAACAACTTTTGTAGCCATTTTTGGCATCTTAGCTTCAAATTAACGATAGATTCTTGCGATTTAATTTAGTATTTAGTTATTTTGTCTTGTTCCTCATCTATTTCTTCAGTTTCTCTTTCAAGCATGTGTAGCTAAACCCCTTTTGCTAGGGTTGTGGCTCAACCCTAGTGTGGGTAATTGATGGGTGTTGCCATCTAGGGTTAGATTGACTATGGGTGTTTGCTATTTGGGTTGATTTTATGTTTTAGTTTAGAATTGATGGTTGCAAACACTGATTCAATCTTGGTGGGTTTAACTTTTCTTGTGAAAGAGAGTCTATGACCCGACCCAACAAGGAATTGGGATGGACTCATGAGAAATGATAGTCCCAATTAACGGGTTAAATCTCGAGAGAGTAATCACCCTACTTGAACCCTAGTCGCTTGTCCTAATCTGCCTACCCATTTGGTCTCGAGAGATTCAATTGGGCAAAATCACTCTCTCTACCGAGAGGTGTGAGAGTGGGTAAAATTGTGCAACGGTTATAGCATAAGCTCCAATTATGTCAATCGAACTTTAGTAACATCTACCCGTCAATTAGCCACCTAGGTGATGTCACGACCCTAGTGCCCTTCTTCCCATTAGATACAACTTTAGCAATTATCTCGTAGCATAATCTAGTTTCAATTAGTAGTTTGATAATAGTAGTTTATAATTAAAAATACCCAAAAATGTTAGAAGTGACATTTAGAACAATTACATGACTCTAGTCTAGATAGATACCCAGCTCCAATTTCTAGCTCTCTGAGGAATTCGATCCCGACCCTCATATCGGGTAAAAGCTATTGCGACCCTCTATTCCTACTTTATAGTAGTGCGGAGTTGGCAGCGATCAACTTTTTGGCGCCGTTGCCGGGGAGCTAACGGTTTTGGCTATCTATGTAGTTAGTTTTGTGTGTTGTTCTTCTTTCCTTCTTTGTTATTAATTTGTGTGTGTGTTTACTACAGGTACCAAAATGGCTTTAAATGCTAATGACCCTCTTGGAAATATGCTTGCGGGGGAGGAGGTAGATGATATTGGAGACGATGAGGTGCCTCTTGTACCTCCTGGACGTGGACAAGGCCACCAGGCTAATGCTAATGACAACGTTCCAGACCCTCCTCCGCCACCTCCAAGAGCGGTGCCACGGGTTCTACCAAATCAAGGATATGCGAGTGCCATCGTTCCTCCCCGAATCCGGGCGGGGAACTTTCAAATCGCAAATGTCATGTTGACCTTGCTCGAGCAACGAGGATATTTTACGGGCGCCTCCGATCAAAATGCATACAAGCACTTGAAGGGGTTCGTAGATACATGCTGGGGCAGCAAGCAAACAAACGTGTCCGAGGATGCATTGAGATTTAGGCTTTTCCCGTTTTCTCTTCGGGGTAAAGCGTTGGATTGGTTACAAAGGCTCCCAAATCATTCCATCACTACGTGGGATGAATTGGCAGACAAGTTTATGTCCAAGTTCTTTTCGCCGAGTCACATGGCGGCGCTTCGTGATGAAATTTTGGCATTCAAGCAAGAGCCAACGGAACCCTTGCATGAAATATGGGAGAGATTTAGAACAATGGTGAAAGAATGCCCAAACAACGATATGACCGAGGTAATGATTCAACAAACCTTTTATCGGGGCATCAACACCACTAATCAATGCATTGTGAACCAATTGGCCGGAGGCAAATTTATGAGGCTTCCTTACAATGAAGCTTGTGATATTCTTGACGAGATGGCCGACACTTCTTCGGCTTGGCAAAGTAGGGCCAATGTTCCTCAAGGCGACCCTACGGTGATCCATTTGCACAAGGAGTTGCATGACCATGGTCAAGCTATTGCCGAGCTTACTACTACTATGAATCAATTGGCTAAGGCGCAATTACAACAAGTCCAAAATCCTCGCCAAGTCAATGCCATGGAAGAAGTGAATATGCTTAAGAGAAGGCAAAGAGGGCAACAACCTCAAGGAAATTGTGATCCATATGATGATGGTGGTGGTTTTTCAAATGAGTGTTATGATGAGCTAAGCGAAGAAGTTCAATATGTCAATAACTATCAAGGCAATCGAGGCAACTCTTCAAATCAACAATGGCAACCCTAAGGAAACTTAGGGGGCAAGTCAAACAAGGGTAGGTGGGTAAATTG